>NW_027269275.1:6000000-6435000 GCF_023055355.1 Agelaius tricolor | reverse complement strand
TCAGTTGATTCTACTCCAGGCTGAAGAGTGTCAAATTTCCTTCATCACATGGAAGCTGCTCCACCTTTATCACTCTTCACATATTCCCCCTGAAATGGGAGCATGAGAATTACTCATAGCACTGGAGAAGCAGAATAAACGAGAGCTCTACACAGAGTCATGTTTTCCAATTTGTCTTCTATTTCTTTCATAATAATTCCTAACTCAGCTTCTGTGCTTTTTTCTGACCAATTCACCTGAAGTCAATGGAGTTGGGAATTACTCAACTTCTGTTATTTAACATTGTGCCCAGTTGTCCCCACAGCAACTACCAACATTGATCATGTCAACACCACGATACCTCTGGTTCTTTTAAAAGACATTGCCTGCTATTTGTGATTTTCAACTGTCCAGCTAAGTTTTCAAGACATTATTTTCACATAGAACGTGACATCAAACTCTTCTATTTATCCAAAGATGAGTTGTCAACTAGTTCTGTTGATATTTTCTATAGGAAATAAGAGCAGACCCTCGCAGAAAAGCTTGGCAAGAGTGAAGTTAGCTGTTACCTAGAGAAACTGGGGCTAAAAACTACTTGCTTTGGACAAAGACAAAACCTGTGGGGACCTTGATGTAAGCAAAAGAAAGTTTGTCTCCTATCCAGACAAATACACAAAATCTCAAGTAATGGCTGATATAACAACTCAAAAGATTAGAGGAACTCTGAAACTGAGGGGAAACAGTGACAGAGGCTTTTAGAAGCCAGAAAAGTGAAATGGAAATTAGCTTCTCTCACCAGCAGGCAGAACCATCAGAAGCAATATGAATTTCACAAAAAGTCCTAACACTGACAAGGCAATGCAGTTCTACCAGCTGAACTGTATTGTCTCTGATTGTCCAGCTCAGGTATGATTTTACCATTACAGGTAAGATTTCAAATATTCTTTGCCTCACCTGGGGAAAAAAATAAGGTTATACATGTGCTACAGAGAAGGCAGTCTGAATACAACAGAGCTAGTTCTATGCCCATCAATGTCAAAAATCACCTGTAAAATCCTTATAACCAAAAGGAATTTCTAAGAAAGAATGAATATCATATTTGGTTTCTTACAATCCAGACTGGATTTTTAAGAACTGAAGAAAAAAACCATCTAATCTAAATAAATAAATTCAGAAATCAGTACATCTAAGAAAAAAACATGGCAACACAGTTCTCCATAATCCAGACAATGAAAACACAAAAAGCTGCTCCAATAATTAATTTTATAAAAATCAATCAATAAATTTTTTTTTCAATGGATTATGATCTTCCTTTTATTTCCAGATTTATTTGCAGTCCACAAATGCTTGTCAACAAGAGTACATAGAGACAAGCTAGGACTGGGCAGAGAAAAGAGGTGGCAGCTCTTGTTTAGATTCATGAAGGTAATGCTCATATGCTGAATCCCATTTGGAAGCCATTCACAAGAATTAAGGTAGAGGATAGATATGCCATATATATATTTATAGAACATCAAGATATAGACATAAAATACATAACAAAAAGGCTGACATCAGGACAGATGGCTGGTTCTTACATTTTGCCAGGATATGCATCCTCTCTTCAATTACGACTAGATTTGTCAGGTTCTGATTATATATTGACATAAAATTGTTACATCCAATCACATAATCAAAACTGTGCTACTAATAAGAAAAATTACATTAAAATAATTATAAAATATTCTTGCTAAAAATCTTTATGCATTTCTATGTGTGTCTTCTGAAATTTAAACGCAAGTCGGAAGAGCAGGGTGGGAATCTGTATTTTTATATGTGCACAATCTATGCAACAGACACTCAGGCCGATTTTGAAAGAGTCAAATTATGATAGAAAGAAAATACACTCTAAGTGAAATAAAAATACATTGTAAGTAAAAAAGAATATAAAATTATTCCAAAGACGAAATGTAAACAATACGCACCACATAGTTCCAGCAATAAATTGGAAATTACATAACATGAAAAATACCATAATTCCTTGGTCTGCCACTAATTCCACACTGATATTATCTTTATCTAGTGATTATATAGAAGCCTCCATAGCAAATACTATTTTCTTTTCTTCATGTTATATAAGAGTAGCAACTAAAGAAGCCCTGAAAAGGGACTTCACCCTCCTCTCAGTTAAATTATGTATATTCTCAGAAACATATTTAGGGAATAATAAGGCAGTTTTGAAAAATCTGCAAAGAAACACACAATTGGAGCACATTAAATTACTTTGGCGGAGGGGATACCACAGGAGAACTCAAAGGTGGATGTTTTTCTGAAGCTAAGTCACAAAAATGACTAGAAGGCACAAGTATATAGTTAACATTAACTCTTTCCAAGTGAATTTTGTCCTATATTGTATCAGGAAAGCAAATGATAGCATTTTTTAATTCTGTGTTATACTGCCCTTCTGTAAGCATTCTTCCTATTCGATTGCACCATCTGGTTGGCAATTTGCCTATGTGTCCTTCCTGCTTTCTTGGAAACTAAGTGTGGATGTGCTTAGGAAAGAAATGGGAAACATTGCTTCTCAAAGAGTTGCCTGCCTGCACCATTTTAATTCTGCTCCCATTCTTGCCCCTTTTCTTCCATGTCCTCACCACATTCCTGATTCCTCTGGCCATGGACTGGGTTACTTCCAGTAGAGGTGATACCAAATGTTTAAATTTCAAATAGCTTTCTAAAGAAATGTTTCCATGTATTCCCTCCACAAATAAAGGCATTTTAGGGAGGGTTTATGTGGCTGTATTTAAGGTGCACAGCACCACTCTATTTTAATATGCCTTGGTGTATCTGGACACATGGTTCTTCCCATCCTCTTTCTCTCCATTTTTGAACAATTTATATTTTGTAACCAGGAACTAATTTTCCACATATTTTTCATTTTTATTTTATCTATAAGGTCTTGTATCAAAATGCTAGCCACTCAATATAAGGACACAATAATGGTAAAGCACCATAAAAAGCACCTTTTAAAACATTTTTTTTATATCATGAAGCAGTGTCAGCAAAAATGTGGCCCTACTTCCTCTACAGCACTCCCTCTAACCATGAGACAGTTGTGCTGGAGGGCTTTGTACAACTAAGGACCTCATACTAGGACTCCACAAAGTGAATGCAGCTCACAGTTCATTGCCCTCTCTCTAACAAACCTTGGAAGAACCCAGTACTGTTTTTTCTTGTCTTAGGCTTGCCATATTAGAGGCAACAACATTATCCAAGTAGAATACAGATAAATGAGAAATATCCAGAACTTGGAGCCTTTTGGAGAGTAAACATAATTGGGAGTATGAAAGGTATGTTGTGCACATACCTGTTGCCATCGGCATGGGTCATAAATGGGCAAATAAACCTTTTCTTCCAGCAGAGGTCAAGAGCTCTAGAAGACTTTGGTCTCAGAAACCACAGATATTAGAGAACTGATTTGATGAGTGCATTAGTGAGGATTCAGATGCAGAGATTTTACTGAAATATCTGTGTTTTCTTACCCAGGAATTAACTGCACATCTGGAAAGAGTTCTGCAGAGTAGCAAGAAGTTGTTTAAAGGCTCAAGGTTAAACCCATAAGCCATTAGAAGTCTTAGATAGGAGACAAGCACTAATACAGAATTCAAATCCTTCCGAATCTCAGCTCAATTAGCACTTAATCCCACAGTTA
This sequence comes from Agelaius tricolor, assembly GCF_023055355.1. Classification (NCBI taxonomy): domain Eukaryota; kingdom Metazoa; phylum Chordata; class Aves; order Passeriformes; family Icteridae; genus Agelaius; species Agelaius tricolor. Next base: position 6,431,330 of record NW_027269275.1, on the reverse strand, counting down.
ATGTACCATGGCTGCCAACGTCACAGCCATCAATGGTTCTCTATGGAGAGCTCCTTACGTACCTGAGGTTTACATTTGGGCAAGGACCGGAAGCACTCCCTCTTCTCAGTGTTGATAAATTCAATGCTCTGGTCAGACCTTAATCCCCACTGGATTCATAAGTATTCCTCTGCCTCCCACACCGCCTTCAGTGGATGTTCATCACATGTCTAATTAGGTTCCTTACAAAATATGGAGTTGGAAGATCATGGGATGGTAGCACACCTTTGTGTTTTGAACACCTACAAACACCTGTGACATCCCCACCTCAGTGACTGATGAGTGCCAACTGCTCATTCTGTATGCATTGATCAGCACACCATCCTTCTCCCTGTGCCTCCTCTTTCTTCCCACCTTCACTTCAAGTATTGCAATAAAAATTGCAATCCACAGTCATACCTAGAACCTACCCATTCCATTTAGAGCACTGGAAGAATGTGGTGCTCTGTGAGGAGAGCAATTTGTGATGCTGACTTTAGTATGAGTAAGGAAATCCCTGGGATTATCCAGTTAATCAGAGCAAGGTTTTTCCCCATTCCTCTCAAATGTCATCTTTGACCCTAAACTTTACATATGATACTTTTACATCTCTGGGTGTCTTGAATCTCTGCAGAACAAACTCTAACTGCTCCCTGTCTCAGCCGCAGTCTCTTCTCTTTCCTGAGCTATTTCTGACTTAATTTGGTGCCAAAATGTTTGCTGACTACTTCTTTAACTGTGTCCTTGATACCTTCACATAAAATAATCATGCAAATTGGAATTTTTTTTAATGGGAAATTCCCCTGGATTTCCATTAAAGTGCTTTTGGTTATGCCAAAGCAATGCAATTGGCCAAAACCAATAAGTTGAACATTGTTTTGTTGCAGTTCTGCCTGTGAAAACTCTTAATACTGAAGGCATGTCAGTATTTTAAACCAGATGCAACATCTATATTTACATATACAATAGTCCTTAAAAATCTTCTGAGCACAAACAAGTTTTCAGCATCAAAACCAAGTATTTATCATAGTTAAGATACCCACAGTGTCTTAAATAGAACCATTATTCTGCATTCCAACTACTGAGACATACTTCAGTATCCAATGTGCCAGAGCACTGCAACAGTTAGTAAACAATGACTTTTTAATGGGAAACCTGTACATGTTAAAAAATGATACAGTTCCCAATCTTATGTAACTAAAGATATCTTACACAGATTATGAAGTTTTAGAAACCTCTGAAAAACAGATGTGCCAAGCAACCCACTTAAAGGAAGCATATATTGAATTTATTTATTAATTTATATAGTGCCCATCTCAAAGCAGAGTCTGGAATCTTGTACAAAATAAACGAAAATTAAACCAAACTGGGCTCAGAGCCAAGAGAAATCAACTGTATGAATAAAATGGGGAGGGTGAAAGAAAACTATTGCAAAAAGATATATACATGTCTCCAGATACTGGGCTGTCTTGTGGACATGTCATAATATCAATACTGGAAGTAACAGAAATACAATTTACAGCAAGGATAGAAATATTCAAGAAACAAAAGAGAGCAATTATGACAGAGTTAATTTACAGCTATTGAAAGCCCCAGCACAGAGGCAATTACATCAGAGGAAATACAAACTGTGTAAATTTTGAATGAAGATTGAGTACAAATACTGTCACACAACATCTATAGGATTTCAGCTCCAACTATTGATCATATTGCATTTCATTCTTTGATTGAAATATTTAAACAGTAAGAAAACATTACAACTGCTGTGGGAGAGCTTTTGAGTGGGTATTCCCTCAAATATATGAACTTCTATTCTATTACTGTCCTCCTTCCCATATTTTATTTATAATACATCAGGGTTTTAGTCCTTTTTTACAATTTTGATGACTTAGATGAATAATGATGAGGTAGCTGCCTAAATGCAGATCTGCTATGAAGAAATGCCTCTGAGATCTAGGGAGAAAAGAGAAGGAAGCAGCACATTTTATGTTCAAAAGGCACAAAGACCAGGCCACACAATTAAATTGGCTTTTGGCTTGCTCTCCTGATCACAGAATGGGTCATGTTGGAAGGGACCACACCAGGTCATTTGGTCTGACCTTCCTGCTCAAGCAGGACCAGCCCCAAGCACAGGGCTGTGTCCAGGTGGGGTTTGAATATCTCCAGTGAGGGAGACCATACAAGGTCTCTGGGCAATTTGCTCCTGTCACCCTGAAAGTGGAATTTTTCCTGATACTCAGGTGGAAGGGATATCCTGTGTTTTAGTTTCTGCCCATTGCGTCTTGTCCTGTTCCTGGGCCCCACAGAGCAGACTTGGTCCATCCTCTTATGGACACAGATAAGATCCCCTTGAGTCTCCTCCAGGTTAAACAGGCCCAGCTCCCTCAGCCCAGAACTGGACAGGGGACTGAGCAGAGGATCAGGGTCCCTCCCCTGACCTGCCATCAGTGCCCTTCCACGAGCACCCCAGGATCCCCTGGCCTTGTCCCCCAGGACACGCTGCTGGCCAGGGACACTGGGCTGTCCACCCTCCCTGACAGAGCTGCTTCCCAGCCTGGACAGTGATGAATTCCCACTGGAATTCCCTGTTTGCTCCAGCACAGACACCTTGTGGCCTGGATACCCCTGCTGAGATCCATTTGGTGGCAAGAAGTCCCCTCAGGCCCAGAGTGGCCAGGCCCAGCATTGGCAGGAACACGGAGGCCGCGTGAGGGGAAGAGCCGCCACCAGCACCTGCTGGTTTTGACTCTTTTTTCATTATTATGTTATTTTGCCCATACTGGGAGCTCTACAACCATTTTTTTTCTGACAGCCCATCTCCTAAGACAGCCCAGCATCAGCCCTGCTGGTGACACACAGAATTTCACAAATTTATACACTGAAGACATTTTCAGTGACTCCTGTTCTCTCCAACTCACTTTTTCAGAGTTTCTGTCTAAACAATCCTCTCCTTATAAAACCAACGAAACTTTAGCAACAGGTTCAGATTCCTTTACCAAGGGACAGGATTTCAAAGAGATTCAACAACCAAATCCCAGTCAGAAAAGAAATAGACTTTTTCTTCTTCACTTAGTGGTTTTGAACTATTTATAACTAGGCAAAGTTTAACTGGAGGTGAGTGGTACAGTAATACATTTGAAAATATCAATGATGCTAAAACCCTGAGAAAATGTAAACATATTTGAGACATGGAAAAAAGTATATCTCTAAATAGTTGTAAGGATGGACAGTAATCAATAATGTGTGGCCCTAGATCAATTAATTCATCTTGTATTGCACATAATACCAATATTCTGAGAAACATTATTCTGGAAAAAACAAAATTGCTTACAATTTTTTTCAAATATTTTCAATTTCAAAGCCTTTGCACTTCATTTAGCATTTTGAAAATTGTGAACTAAATTATGTAGCAGTAAGACAAAATAATCTCTTACAAATATTACATAAAGAAATGTGACATGTTAATGTTCTTAAAAATTCTTATAAAAGTATATTTAAAAATAGTAGATTAAACCAAAATCTTTGACTGTATTACATAAAGCCCTCACAATTAACTTCATCTCCCATTTTAAATATTTCCATCTTTTTCTATATATTTATTTCAAACACTGAGTTTGCTTCCTTAATTGTGTGTTATATTTTCAGGGGAGTGAGCTTCCCCTCATGCATCTCCAAGCAGACACCTGCATATCCATGAGCAAGTGAAGCATTCAAACACCTGGTATGAACCTTTTTTCCAGGGAAAGTTTAGCAGAGAATCTCTTTAACACCTATGATTAAAAAACATTTTACCAGGAATCTCTTATTGATTCAGATCCTAGCTGAAGCCCCCAATCAGCTTTATCAGAAATGAAGCTCTTCAGACTTCTAATTATAACACAATTTTCATTTGCCCTTTAAGGAATTACAATACATCAGGATACAATTTTCTCTCCTGAGTGCTTGCCTCCAGATTAGTAATACTTTCTCAAAGTTGCAGCCAAAAGGAGCTCATTTCAAAAATGCAACAAAGATGCTTTGCCAGGGTTAGCAAAATCTGGCAACTCATTCCTTTAAATGCTTTTGCACTCCCAAACTTGAGGGCAAAGGTATAAGAAACAGGTTCAGGGAGGGGAAGCTGAAATTGTAAAAGAAGGAAAATAATTAAAGAAAGAACCTGAGAGACAGCTCTCTCCAATAAATCAAATTAGCCAAGTCCAAAACTGGAGGGAAAAAAAAAAAGAAAACAAATTCTTTAATACTTAATAACAATTTACAAAGCTATAGCAGAGAGCCCCAGCAATGTGGTCACAGAGCTGTGGCATCACTCAGGTTGGAAGGGACCTTGTTGGACCTACATTGTTGCTCAAAGCAGGGTCAGTCCAAAACTCAGATCAGATTTCTCACAGCTTTGTCCATTTGGGTCTTGAAAAGCTATATAAACTGGAGAGGGCACAACTCTGGAGGTCCAAAGCTTAATTACCCTCTTAGCAAATTTAGTTTTCCTTGTATCCAGGTAGATCCTCCCCAGTTCCAGTTTGAGCATTACCTTTTTCCTGCCACTGTGAACCTCAGTATGTTCTCAGCCTCCTCCTCTTTTGTCTTCCAAGTTTCAGAAATAAAGCCAAGGTGAGGCAAGCTGCTGTGGAGAAAAAGAAAAAAGAAAGGACATTAAAACTGGATTACTATAGAGACTGGGTGGAGGAATTACATGAAATAAAATGCAGCAACACCAATCCAATAAACAGCTAAGGTGAGAACAGAGTAAATAAGCATGAGAATTGGGAGTCCAATTCTATAGCCTGGTGTCTCCAGCACAAAACATGGTGCAGCACCATAAGTATAGACAAAGGAGATGAAGTAAGGCTACTAACTTAATTTTTACCTTAATTATTACTAACTTTCCAGCTGCAAGGTTTTCTTTTAATGCAGTTTTCTGTAATAATGAACCATATACCTATTTAACTGATTTTGATGTAAGAGAACTGATAAATTAGAAGTGCAGTCATAAAAAGCCCATGACATACATGTTGTGATGACTGCTGTGGCATCTGCTATAGTTTTCAGGTCTGAATTGCTCTTTAGTAACAATAATTTCCCAATGTGAGACCATATTTTCAGGTACTTTCTGGGATTGGCCATTGTATAAGTAGCTAAAACCTTTTCCATGCAGACCCTTTTCAAAATCTCATTACTGAAAATAGGAACAGTTCAACTGATGTGGATTGAAATCCTTGGACTTTACAAGTATATCATTTTTCTGAATGCATAAAGCTACAACTCAGCAGGCACTTAGGTATGTGTTTACTAATTGTATTCTAATAGTACTTTTGATATCAGTGGAACTGACACTGTTTTTGAAATGAATCATCCACATGCCCATAATGCCAAGTAAGAGATCAGACTAAACTCAGAGGAAAAAGGGACACGAAAGGCCAGAAGTATGATAAGGACATTAACATCTTACAGGCATTACAAACAGAAGTAAGGAGACAGAAGGATATTAGTAAGTGGTCACAAAAACACTTCAAAAACACATAATCTAGATGTACATAAAGCTTATAGAAAGCTTTTCATTCTCTTTTTCCCCAAAGACTCAGCAAGAATTTATGTGCTTCTTGAACTGGTAGCTTAGTGGCACATGGGGATCTTGCCTTTGAAACAATTAATTAATTAGAGAACAATTCAGTATCAGATCACACTCCTGAATGAAATTGAAAGCAGAGAAAGAGAGGATCTGAGTTCTGCCTGTAAGGAAGAGTAGTGCAGGGTTTAACCCATGTTCCTTACTGGATGATCTCATGGGAAAGGGAGTTCCAGTTCACACAGCAAAACCACAGCTGAAATCATTCTGACCAATGATGGAACAAATGCATCAATATAATCCATCACATAAATGTTAGGACTAAGCTGGCAAAACCTCATTCATGTGAATAATCCCATCAATACAGAGTCTAGATTAAAGGATACACATCAAACCCCAGCAGAGGTAAGGTTTTAAGCTCACCGTTTTAGACAGAGATAATGTTCATATAAACATCCAAACTTCTGGGACATTCATTAGAATCAAAGTGCAAAGCTCTCAGGGTCTGACCATTAATATGATGGTACACAGCAATCTCTGTGAGGCAATCAAGCTCTTTTTCAGAATTATATGATCATCCCTACATATATGCCACTTCTTAAATTTTTCAAAAGCTTTCTTGCTTTTGATTTACTGCTTTTCTTCTGGGGTTTATCAACTGCTTTTAGCTTCCTGGCACACTCCCAGACTCATCTGGAGTAGTAGCATGAACCCACTGATCTTGGCATCTAGAATTCTATCTTTAAAAAGCTAAATACCTTTGTTAATGTCAGGGTGGGTTCAAGCTTTCAATACAAACTTGCTCTGTCCTGTAGAGCACACACACAGAGGAGTAACCACACTCCCAGGGCAGAGCACACACTGGTGACCCAATTGCTTTGTTTGCTGTTCCACACTTAACCTCACTGTTTTAAACCTGTGTTTCCTATATACAATGGTAATTGCAAATGGCCTTCAACAGCATCTCAAGAACACAATTATATTATATAATGATATCTGAGAATTAGCAAGACACCATACCACCCTGTTTATCCATAAGTAACAGGGTATGATGAATGAGTAAACCTGGTCCTAGCTAATGCTTTTCTGACCACCAAAATTCACTAAATGGATGATTCTAATTGCTTCCCAGTGTTTCTGAAATACCACATTTACAAAACTCTCTTTTTATAATCTATATAGATAGTGCTATTTAAAATAAAATCTACCTGTGTATGCTTCAGGCCTTACTTTAATGAAAGTCTACCCTTATTGTAGATATGGCCACACAGAAACCATGGAAGTGATATTACAGACCACAATGTTCACTTATGGAAAATGCTATTTTAATGAAAAACCGACATTTTTCTAAAGTAATCAACCTTGAACTTATCAACAGGTGAAACACTAATCCCTCCTTGCCAAACTCTGGGGATTGCACAACTGTGTAATTTTGTGTAAGTTTTCATTGAACTATTTTTTAGATAAGACATTTACAAGCCTTATTTAACACAGGACACATCTGTACCGTTTCACCTTCCTATGCTAGATTTTATTTAGGATCCCCCAAAAACCCCAAAAATTAATGCTTTCCCATCCCAAAATCATCGAATCCTTTGTGTTGGAAGGGACTTCAAAGACTATCCAGGTCCAACCCCTGCTATGGGCAGGGACAACTTCCACCATCCCAGGGTGCTCCAAGCCCCCTCCAACCTGACTTTGGACACTTGCAGGGAGAGGGTAACCACAGCTTCTCTGGGCAACCTGTGCCAGTTCCCTCACAGGGAAGAATTTCTTCCAATATCTAATCTAAACCTTCTCTCTTCTCAGTATGCAAATACAACTTGTACCCAAGATCCATGTGAAAAGGCACTATAAACTTAAATTTTTTAATTCCTTTAACTGATAGAGAAACCGAATATCTTGAGGTTTTCCCAGCTCTGATGAGCTCTCCTGTACCCAGCATTCAGTTCCCAAAAAAACTTCCCCAAAATAGCAGTTGGCACTACTATAGTGGTGCACAAACACAGAAGCATCAGTTTTCATGAAGATCAGCTGTGTTAGTAAATCCACTGCCCCAGTCATTTTGCTACTTAACCTGTTTTTCCTTGCAAGGGTAAAGTCTGCTCCTCTCTGCTGCCTTGAGGACACATGGATCTACAACTCTGCTGCATAATGAACGTGCCTGTTGCTGCCAAGGTTTGGGCACAGGTGTCAGTTCCTTGTCAGCCTCCAGGGCCAATAAACAGAGTCTCTGCAATGTAAAATTAGACAATACATTCACAAAGTCATCATGTTTTCCCAGAACATGTGAAGCTCCAAAACAAATGCAGTTCAAACATTATAACACTCCCATATTCATAAGGTTCATTACTGTTTTTAATTTTGCTTGCTGCTTATTTACTGTTTACTCTCTTGCTTTACTGCCCTGGTGAAATTGCAGTTAATTGATACCCCAAATGGAAAGAGAAAAGAAAAAAAAAAGGAACACAATTCCAGAAATGCTTGGTCCCTAACTAATCCTGCCATAGACTTGCTTCTGCCAAGATGGCACCGTATAAAAAGGTTAAAAGAACGTCTTGCAAAATTTCTGTATCCTCTCTAATCTCTCTTGTCAATCTTTTAAAGTGGCTTTTTGGCAGTGAAAGACGCCCTCTCCATTCTGTGACAAAACACTTTCAACAGAAGATGACCTTACAAGCAGATGTCTCTCTGATGACTGCAGCTGTCTTAGCAGGATTTTCACAGAAAGCAACTCCCTCTGAAGAATGAGAAATAATACAACATTTCCCTACAAGAAGATTTTATACCCCTCAAAAAGATAGGATTCCCAGGAGACTCTCACACTTTCAGCTTTTCAGGGTGCCCTTCCCACAACAATAATTTTTGAATAGCATTCCCCAGGGACACAGAGCTCACATGGAGCACAGGCACTTGGTTTGGTTTTGTTCTGGTTAATGAATTGTATTCTACTTAGGTGGGAAAATCTGTCTTGTCCCTTGAAAATCCCCCTGACTGTCCTTCAAGCTGCTTGCCTACCCCAGTGCCACCTGTATCTGCCTCCACTGATAATGGTACCACCTTACATCTAACCAGCTACACAGATGCCAGTTTGCTCTTCAACAAACCCAGTCTGTTCCATGCATAATTTCATGAGGCTGAATCCCTATATCTTATGATGGCTTAAAAACTGCTTATCTAGGCAAATTTATCTGCAAATTCTCATAGGCTTCTGTGCATCCTGCACTGTGAACATTAAATGTTTGCACTCATTTTAGTTCAGACTCATTCCACTGCGCAATATTTGCAAAAACCCCTCTCTGGTAAAATTGTGCAGTAAAACAAGTACAATCAGCTGATAACAATAAAGAATGGTACACGGTTGTTCATTTCCTTAGCAAGAAAACAATCAATTTAGCAAAGCAACAAAATCAATTAAATATCAGCTATTCCCCAAGCTACTGCTTGCTTTGTCCAATCTGAACTTTGGAGCCTTTCTTTCTGTGATGGCATAAATGACAAGAGGAAGATTGGAAACGATGGTCATGGTGCTCCTTCACCTTTCTCTCAGGAGCAAAGCCAGCAGAAAGGATTTCCAGGGGAAATGTCATACAAAAAGCACTCTTGTGTCTGAGGGAAATTTACATTTGAACCTTATTGATAATAAGGAGGAATGATTAATTTCTTCTGTAAATAGCACACAATAGCTTGGGGTTTGGTGCTGCATTTATCCACAGACAGGTGGGAAAAACCTACCACAGTGTGCTCTACCAGGCAGCAATCTGAAACCATCAGAGGAACTCACAACACTTCCTATTGCAAATGAAACAATAACTGACTGCTGAGTTATGAGAGCATTTTTAGCTTTATGATTAAAGACAAGAAGTACTAAATTGCAAAACTGGACTTTCTTTTGCCTATCAGGAAAAATGCTCTATGAAGCCCCTAAGAGATATTGATTAAAAAGGCATGTGTGAGTACTCACACACAGTCCAGGTGTGTGATGAAATCTACATGCCTACTTCATCTTTCCCACAAACATCCTGCTAGGCTGGGTCTTAAAAGAGAGATACATCTATTGGCAGGTACCACAAAGCATTTATCTGAGATGCAGCAGGATTTTTACACCCTGAAACTCCTCAGCTATTTTTCTGTCTGCACTATAATCATACCAATATTATAAATTGTTATTTTTATTGCTAATTACAGTTATGAATATAGTTGAATACAAAAGTAATTTATATCAACAGCAAATAAATGGAATTTAATCTATTTACCTTTTTCTTAAAATTTTCCTGTTGATGTAAGTTATGATTAAGTCAGTACTTTTTTTTAAGTACACCACTGATATCACTTGTAAATCTTATTTTTGCAGTTCTTTTATAATAATTTTTCTATCAAAAAAAAAGATGGGAATCTTTTACTAATAATCACCACCAGCTAACAACATTTTGTGAATGCCTTATTTTTAAGTATCGATATTGCATTAATTTTTTTCAATTGGCTTTTAATTCTACAGTTTTAAGTAAAAGGTTTTTCAGATTAGTTGACAAAAATAGCAACCTTTTACAAGATTAACCCATTCCTTTGGAATGCTTAGATTAGTGAGATTTGTTGTTGAGAAATAAAATGCAAAGCCTTTTACATGAATACGACTTGCTATGCAAACTGATTTTTCACAGGGCTCAATCCTCCTCCATTAAAGCTCACAGAAATTATTCCTCAGCTGCAAAGTAACTGTGATATTGGAGCATTTAGAGCAGCTTTCTAAAACATTTTTTAATAAAAAGATTTGAGCATGAAACTTTAAAAAATCCACATCAATGCTTTCTATGAGTCCTTTCAGATTGGCAAAAATCACACACTATGCTGTTAAGAACAGCCTGAACAGCCTGAGAGTGTGAGGCAGCGAATGCAATGCTTTTTAACAACACATTTTCAGTTATTACTATAAAATTGTAATTAGATAGTAAATTACAATGTTAATATTCACTTTGAACAAATAAGTGTTTGTAGTTGTAGAACTGGGCATTATTATGGTAGCACTGGGACCTATTCACAAAGTAAGACATAGAATTTCTTCATAAAAGTTATTCTATTCTGTAGTTTTTCCTTATGAACTTGCATGAAATGCTGGCTTTTTATGTGCACTATTTGCTGAAGTCATCTTTGCCAACATCAAAATCTATATTTCTCTTTGGGGAAGTGCCAAAACAAGCATTTCTCTCATCTGGTTCCACTACTATCCGAAAAATATAAAGACATGAAGGAATCATTCCTCCCTGCACAGAGAAAAATATTATGTAAATGAGTTGAAAAACTCAAATTCTAACCAGTTTTACAGGAACTGTAACATTGCTCTCTCCAGTGTGAGAAAAAAAGTTACCCTTAAAATGTTTGCATGATAATGAAATATCTAAAAACATACATAACATATGAAATTACACACAACACATAAACAATTATGATACAAATTATAACAATAACATACTATATTATACTTTAATAAATGTGAATATATATAATATGTAATATATCTGGAATATCAATAATAGTTAAAAATAGAAAATTCCTACTGTCTTTTAATTATTTTTACTTCATTTTCCCCTTACCTTTTTCTCTTTCAATAGGTTTTTTTTTTCCAGTTAAGGAAGTTATTTTGAACATGTACAAAGTTTTTTTTTCCCAATTTGCATACAAAGAGAGATTGAAAAAACCCTTTATTTATTATGTCAAATCATTTGCAATATGTTTTGTATAACCACTCGATACAAGTTGAAATTTGGTTTTAGAAAAGTGTTTCTGAAAGCATGTTAGAGCACTGCTCCTTGATAAACTTTTGCAAATTATGTCATAGGCATGTAAAACACAATTTAAACTGTGATCCAGAAGGTTTCATTACATACAGAACTAGCTAGCTCCAGAGAAGGCACACACAGAGATGTCTCATTCCATGTGTACAATAAGTATCTTGCAGGAAAAGTGTGAGAGAGCAAAGTCTGTATTCCTCCTTTGGGAGGTGAGGAACCACCACGTTCCACAGCCAAAAAGCCATTGAGCATACAATGACCATGAACTGCATGGAAATGTGGCAGGAGTGACACTGGACAAGGCAAATCTCCACCTGGCAAAAAGGGGACAAAGTATTTCCAGGAGAATTTGATTTTAAAATTTCAGTGATTTATTGACTCTGCTCATAGGTTTCTCCATAAGTCCCAGGAGAGATGGATGAGCGAGCAGAGAGGAGGTAAAGCTGCCAAAAGGTGCATGATAAGTACATTTATCACGTGGGTCTGCAATTCATCTTATATGTCTCAAATTTTTCATATAGCCCCCATTTGTAATCACCATGTGAAAAATTAGGGAGGCATGTGATAAATTAAGTTGTGAATTGTGATTTCTAATAAGTTAATCATTTATCCATGCAATTTAAATTTAACTTCTAATCACATCTAGTCTTTCAGGACACAAAAGACCAAACAGAGGAAAACACACAAGAAAGACCAAAATGAGACAAAGACAAAAAATGTACCATCAATGTAAATGCATTTTCATAACCTAGTTTCTGATCTGATTATTTCTGAAAACAATAATTTCAGCTTGTCAGCTGAAAGGATTACAGAATCTCAGACCACAGGAGGAATTTTGTGACCAAAAATGAAGTATCTCTTAAACCAAACTGCCTTTAGGTAGTAGTATCACATTACTGGCCCATTAATCCATTTCCTCAGGACTTAACACACTCCAAAATGTCTTAGCCATTTCATTTTAAGATGCCATCCAACAAAAAGTTTCTTTTTTCTTTTATTAACCAAGAGCTATCCTGCAATCATTAAGAATGTATTTATCTATCTCAATTCATCTTGTTCTTAAACTTACACACTGGTACTAATTGCACACTAGCAACCCAGTATTTAGCTGAAAGTACTGTATAAAAAAAAAAATCTGTGTTTAACTAGTTTGGATAAAATCCATTATTTTCATTAATGGATCTCATTTTTATTTTATTGGGGTTTTTTACTATCAGATTAAAAGCACATTTTTTATTGTTTTTCCTAATGCAATTCTGTGTGATGTGCTCAGAATGAATAGAATAGTTATTGGTTTATTTTTTTTTCCCTTTCTTTTTTATCCTGGTCCTATTCCTATTATTTAATAGTTTTCACATTAGTTTGATACCATTTACTGTGTACACAAATGCACATACTGAGTATGCATATGTATAAACACCTTTACACACACACACACATATATACACATTAGTTTAGAAATCCCTAGTAACTTACATCATTTCTGTTGTTGGAAAGAACTAGAATTGCTGTAAACAATAAACTGTTACCAAACTGTGATACAAGCTTCTGCAGTATTTACAAATTTTAAACTATCCTTCCCAACCCTAAATTATTGAGCCAATTTCCAAAATGAAATTAGATAAATTCATATTCCAAATATCAATAAGAATTTGAACTCCATCAGATACTTAAAAGACTGTAAAATATTACAACCACTTGTTTAAATATTTGGGCCATGTAAAGTCCAGGAGACTTAAGTGTAGAGTTTCCAACATAAATAGTCATGACTGTCATTCTTGTAGGGGAAAGTAAAGTGTGGGATGACAGAGAGAAAAATCCTTAGAGCCAGGGACTGCTCTTGATTCCAAAGTAATTTTTATGTGAGTTTTGCCATTCATTTCTGTGGAAAGATTCAAACATAAGATCTATAAGGTGCAATGGATATTAACATAATTCTTTGCTTAATCAAGTAGTTGTTTGCAGAATATGAGAGTTTCCTATAATCCTTCTCTGCTGCATCTCCAAAAAAGAGTGAGTTTTGTCCCTGAGCCTGATACCCAGGTACAGTTGTGAGTTGCACAGACAAACAGTAGTACATGGAGAAAAAACATCTGGAGGGGAAAATAAAAATCTCAAATTACTGTCTACAAGGGCAAAATCTAAGCTTCAGGAAGGTGGCTGTAATTGCATACAAAATATGGAGCAGGGCCAGTCTATGCCAATTAAACATTTGGTCTGAGTTGCTTACAGTAACTTTCCCATGACTACAGTTTATACTTCTCTCATCATCATAACTAATTGAGAACAATACTTTGCATTCCTCAGAGGTTAAAAAAAACCCACCTCTTAATGAAAGTAAAAGTTATTATTCACAGCTAATAGAATACTCAGTATCACTAAAGATTAATTACTGCTATTTTGAGGCCTTCTGTAAGACCAAGAAAATTATATGCACTGAGCACATAGAAGGAAAACCAAGAATTAAAGAGAGAACCAACATATTTACAGGTATTGTGACTCTTCCAATGAAATATACAAATAATCTCAATTACACCATTGTTTTCTACACAACAGAATCATAACAATGCTTTTCAGAGTTTAACTCTTGTGTATTGCTGATAGATCTTACAGTATGCAAGGAATAAAGGAGCAGGAAAAAGCAAATTGTTAATTGCACTTACAGACTGACCACTTGGATAACATGGTGAATGTACTGTTACTTCAGCAATCAGAAGGTTTTGCCTTTCCCCACACTTTCAGCCTGTATCAGACTGCACACAGCTGCATCACAACATATCATGGTTTGACTTCCAGTATCTGAGCTGCCAAAAGAGACGAGCTGTGGAGCTGTCTGAACAGTAGCCCTCACCCTGCTAGTTTTGTCACCTCCAGGCACCACTTTTTAAAAAGAGCATGGCTCTGTTTCTCTTAGAGAGAGAAGCCAGGCTAGAAACTGAACCCACCACTTGGCTGGCCACAAGGTACTATCTGGAATTCCTTTCTGAGCTTGATAGCAGGCAACTCGACCTCCAAAGCTGAACAGTTCTACTTACAGGTTCAGCTTACTGCTCATGCTCGTGAAGTTTGATTTATTTTTACCACATCCCAACCTACCAAAACATAGATTGTTTATTTGACAGAAAGAATAAGGCACTTGCTGTCTGTTCCTGTGCTTCTTAGAAGTTGCAAGCAGCACCATCTGGAGCAGACTATTAGCTGGAAGGTTTCCAAAAGGTACTCCATTCGTTTTCTAGGGAAAGAGGTCTTGAGTCGAGCACAAGATGTTTTGGTTGTATGGCAACCAATGAAATAAGATCTTATGAAGCCATGAAGTACTAAAATAAATGACAGTAGGATTAAAAAAAAAAAAAAAGTAAAAAAATGCATTATTTACCTCTTTGTCCACTAAAGACAAGGAGACTTTTATGACTGACACTATTTTGGCTAATATTATGTGCATCTTGAAAATCTCACCCAAAAGACTTTATTGTACACTGTTGACAAAACTTAGAATAGAAACAATATTTTGAAGCTCAATCACATTTTCCCTGCTAAAAACTGGCAATGGAAACAGGTTTCTTAATATGCTCTGGCAGTAGGAAATCATGATCAGATTTCAACCCATAAAAGTGCTTTAAGGGAAAAAGGTTTTAAAAGAGGAGAAATCCTAAATCAGCATCATGCTTCTGTGAAAATAGATGCTATAGGAAATGCACAGGTTAAGATGTAGATTCAAGTTTTTCTTGCTAAATGAAAAGAGAAATCATTCTTTCCCCCTAATTTTGGAGATGAAATACAAACACCATGTGGTTTAACCCTTACCTAAAACCCCATGTTTTCTTTAGGGACTATTTGTCTCTCTTTGGAAATCTCATTTCAGACTCTTTGGCAACTTTGGGAGCTGTTTTTTGATAGGATTATACTACACACATAGAGTCAATCCAGACCTACCTACAGAGCTGTCCCACAAAACTCTCCAGTTCCAAGGAATGATTCCCCTCTAGCAGCACTGCTTTCCATAGCAGGAGACAAAATACCAGTAACTCTTGGGTTGAAAGTCAACAATTACAGAAATATGAGTTTCTTGATCACTTTTCATGCACCCTTTGAGATGCCATGGAAAAGGTTCATCTCTGACAAAGCTGAGAGCTGAGGGAGGTGTGTCACTCTGGCCATGCCTATAAAATGCCAGATATGTTTTTTTTTTAATTGCCTTTGAATCTGGCAGGGGGAAAAAAGGTTCAATGAGAGCTGTTATGTTTCTCTTTACCATTGTCTACAGAGAAAATAAAGGAAACAATTTCCTCAGTCTTTGTAAGAATTAATGACAGAAGAAAACCAATTTGCTTTCTCTTATGAGAAAAGCATAAGTATTATAAATCAGAAGATAGTTTTGTGGATTTATGCAGCAAAAAATGTTATATGAAACAATCCTGGTGAAGGTATGGGTGCTGTAGAGATGCCTGGATATTCTTGCTATGGACTGATCCTCAGTTATGGACTGCCAGATGATTCAAGCCTGGCAGAAGTTTCATCAATTTCCTTGAAAAAAGAAACCAAAATCACCATGTCTGGTGCTTGGCGTGTTGGTCTTCTAGCTTTAGGAACCAGTGGCACCAATCAATTTTACCTCAGTATGCAACTCAGTCCAAATCCCATATATGAATGATGGCAACATTTTCATTAAAAACCAAAAACTACCATGATGAAAAAAAACAAACCAAAACAAACCTGAATTCATAGTAAGATAATACTAATGTGGAAAATCCAAATCTTTAGAAGTCAGGAGATACCAGAATTTAGCTTGCATGTCATCTTGCTTCAGTTTGGTGTGTTTGGATACAGCCTTTCATTTTGTGACCTCCTGCTACTGTTCAAATCTGTAGAGTGTCCAGGAGGTTGGTTTTATACCAAGTTTGTTATGTGCAATGTACACATATTGCATCTTCATGTTCTACATATTTAATAGCAATTCTCATCTTCTAAGACATACTCATGGCTGAGTTGTTCATTAAGCAATTTTTAAAGAGTTTTATGGTCCTGTGAACAATAATTTTTTGTGGAAGCAGACTAAATTGTACGCTGTGATAATTACACCAAACTAATTGTAGGCAAAATTAGCGAGGGGTCGGACCAATTCAGTTTCACAAGAAAATATATGCTTTGCTTACACCTTAAATGATCTTTAGAAAATTAATCACGTAAAACTGAATCTCCTTAAATCAACATATATAATTTTCTGTACCTTTGCTGTGGAACAGGAAGTTTTAACATTGCTTTGAAAAATGCAACTTGCTAAATGTTTTTTTGATTATCATTTTAGTTTAAATTACCAATTAACTTTACCCTAGAGAATCAAACAACATGAGTCTTTTATGCTGTACTGGTACATTAAAACCATACCCAAACACAGTGTGTAAGGAAGAAACATCAATAATACAAGTGTGTTTTTTAAATCTCTTTTACTGCCAGCTATAACATCAGCCCAATAACTGTCTCTACTATCATGATACTCACATATAATTTCTTTAAATTTCCTGTCTCCAGACCATGCAAAGTCCATTGTGGAGCTCTTGCACAGAAGCCTTTGATGTTCATTCAGTGCCATTCAGGTGGTGCTGGAGAGCTGTTGCTACCATTGCAGTCACCAGTGGTAGAGCCTGGCTCCCAGGCCCTCCTCCAGAGGCTCAGTTCATCTCTGAGACTCTGACACTGACCTCACATCCAAGCAGGTGGACTGTACTCTCAATGTTTCACACATAATGAGCAATATGCTCCTCATTTTCCTTGTTTGAGGCTGTTTCTGGTTCTAGCCTTACTGATACACATTTGTACTAATTTGAAAGTTTTAGCATGTATAAATGGTATTTTA
The DNA here is from genome assembly GCF_023055355.1 of Agelaius tricolor. Classification (NCBI taxonomy): domain Eukaryota; kingdom Metazoa; phylum Chordata; class Aves; order Passeriformes; family Icteridae; genus Agelaius; species Agelaius tricolor. The sequence continues at coordinate 6,414,106 of NW_027269275.1, read as the reverse complement.
TGACTTTACAGAATAACACTTTGTACAGTCACCTAATTTATATTAGTGGTTGCTAAAGAGCTGGAAAACTACTCAATAACTGACTATTCAATTATTTCAATAAAAAAAAAAGAACTGCAATTCTTACAAAACAATTTTTTTATTTCCTAGTAAAATATTATCCCACAAAAAAAATCATAAAGATATTATTTCTTCAGCAAACTTACTCTGATGCAAATAGTTTTAGATTTTGTAGAATATGAAATATTGAGTAGCACATGTAATACTAGCATGCACTAATTGCAATACTTAGAATGTGCTGGAATGACTTGAAACAACTTTGCCAAAACAAAATGGTCACAGCCAATCATTATGATGCAGTGTTCCAGCAATGTGTTAACTGAATCTAAGTTTTCCCTTAACAAAACTATACATTTGAATTTTTCAGTACAAAAATTATTCTGTAAGGTGCTTTTGATCAGCTATAGCAAACACCAGATTTCCCCTAAATTATTTGAAAGGTACTTCCTTTTTACCTCAAGGACTTAAAAGATTAATATAGCAGAGTTTGTATTTTTTTGCTGGCCATAAAGTATTTTTTGCATCTACAGACTGTTTTAACACTGTCTCCAAGTAAAAGTACCAAAAATATTGTATTTACAGTGACCTTGCTATGCATTAAACGGTTCTTGACTTTTTCATCACTTTTCAGCGATTCTGGAGGTAAAGGTTTTTTACCATTCATAAAGAAGCTGTTTTTTGTGCAAAATGTAGCAAAGCCAATCCAATTTACATTGTCTTTCACTGTTTTATGGATGCTTGCATGCCAATTTATAAAGATTCCTGATGAAGAAAATAGCTGGTGTGTAGGATGCTGGAGTAGCAGGCAAGAAAATTTACATGACCTTGAGTCCACTGCCTGCTGAGTGAGTTTTCCTTCCCCATATCCCAAGAAGCCAAAGAATCTTTTTAATTAATAACTGGGAGGTGCTATTTAACATTTGTGACTGTCAGTGAGGTGCACCAGAAGCTCAGAACAGCTCTGTCAACAGAACTGTCCTGGTGGAGAAGTCACACAGGGGTGAGACAGCAGAACCCTCAGCACAGCCCCCTCTTACCTGCTGTGACAGAGCAGAAATGGGTGGAATTATTTTGCATTGTGGAAAAAAGCAGGTGCCTCCTCCCTGGAAAGATCTGAGCCCTGAAAAGGATGAAAACTATTTAACACTCCTGCTTATTAAGGTCCACACACTCATAATATGGATAATGCATTACATCAGCTTGAAATAAAAATGAATCATGGGCAAGGAATGTATAGAGACAGATCCTGCACATCAAAACATGCCACTTAAAGTTGAAGGAGCAAAGATGATGCCACAAAGACACAAAGCATTTATAAAATCTTTAAACATTAGCTTCAGCAAAGTAGCTACAAGAAATGCCCTCAGAGATAGAATATCTAAGAAAAATAGTACTGGCATCTAATTACAGCAGTGGAGTTTGCTGCTTTTATCTGTAATTGGACTGTATAGTCTTTCATTCTAATTTACTTTACATCCAAACTGTGATAATCAAGACAAGCAGAACAGAATGGCTTGTAACTGGCTATACCACCGACACCAGTTAATGCCTAATTATAACAACTAAATTAAAGAGGGGACTGTAAGGAGGTTGAGTATCAGTTTGAAGCATTTAATTCTGTGGAAAGAAATAGAGATTTTAAATCCTAAGTAAAAAAATCAATATTATGGCTCATTATATTGGTATTGCTAAACAGATTAATGAAATTAAGTATTTTGTTTTTTAAAGAAAAGTTTTATCATGATGTAAAGATAGCTTTTAATGAAAGACCACACTAGAGAAGGAAATTCACATTCCAGACCAATTTATAAACCAATCTAATCTGGAAAAAAACAGCAGGTAGAATTGACTTTCCTAGGATATCTCTAAGAGGTGCAGGACATGTTACATGCTGGTGGAATAACTGCAGCATTCGAAAAAGTGTACACACAATACAAAAGAGCAAGAAAACCCAGGATCCCAGGAAACCTTTTGACATAAATGTAATTTTTAGTTATTTTTTTAAATGCTCTAAATACAAAATAATTATCTTTTAATGACAGCTTAACCAGAATTAATATTGTTGCCTTCCAGAATCCATGCAAGTAAAGAAAAGGAAACAGAATGCTCAGTACATTGAGCCATAGCTAGCATAAATTCTAAACACACTGTTTTAGGAATTACAACATAAATTGGTCATCTACATGTTGAACTGACTGCATAAGAATTCATCTTCTGGGATTTGAAATAGGAGCAAGGGGAATAAAAATGGTTGCTGTTAACGATCTTGCTAAATTGACCTATAATATTCCAGTGGTAGGTGGACAAAGAACTAGTTGGCATTCATGGGGCATGTAGCATAATTTGGTCCATTCAGTATCTTCAATAGAAAGCAGTAGAAAATATTGAGAAAAATTAAAATATTCACATTGTTAAGCTTATAAACTCAACGGAAGTAGAATCTGCTTTCACATGACACTCCTAATTATCCTGAGTCTTCATCATCTGTAAGTGAACCCAAAGCTGGTGATTCTAAAGTTCTAAAAGACTAAAAGACACTTAAAGACTAAATATGTTCATCAGTTGGTTCATCTGTCCCTTCTCTCTGGCAGAATCCAGGGTGAGGAGGGGGTGCAGTGATCACTTTTTTATCAGATGTAAAATAAGAATAATGGAAACTTCTTTCTAAAGTTTTAGAAATATTTCACTACTTCCTAAACTCACCAAGGCAGAAAACTCCCTCCTTAAAAAAGCCAGGCTTCTGCAACTACCTCTGCCCATCTTTGACATGGCACTGACCACTGCCCCTTTTGGCCTCTGCCAACCAAATCTGTAAAGTGGTAGAAGCCCTTTTCACTTCAGCTCCCATAGAGACGAAATTCAGCACGTTTTAAGAGGAAAGTGACTTCTCTGGGTGTCCTCATGAATCTGAGATAATTTTAGCTGGCAAATCAGCCCACATGTCAGACAACAACTTGTGAGCCATTCCAGATTGCTCCCAGCATTGTCTCCTGGAGGTTCCCACAGGGCTGATTGCCAGGACAGGCACAACACACAAATTGTGAACAGGGCAGGATACCAGGGGCTCCCATGGCCACTTCTGGCACAGAGGTGCTATCTGACTGGGGAAGGATATGCACCCCTGAAATAAAATGCTTTATAAAGTAAACAATTTCACAGACCAGAAAATGAAATGTTCTTCATGTTGTAATTTCTGCTAAGTAGGGAACTGAAGAAAAGTAAGGTGTATGACCTCCAGCTTGCTGAATCTTGCTTTAAACAGAGGAGCAAAAGATGAGGCTTAGATTTCTATTATTTTGATTACTAACAGGCAGATGAGGTCTTTCCATTATCTCCTTTTTCGTTGGATTGTACACAAATCACAGAAGTGAGGCAGAATTCACAGAATTGTACATACTTATGAAATATAAATCACAAAAATGATGGATACTCTAAAACTGCACATCCCAGTTCTGAACCATGGCCTGTGCTTCCAAGTTTGGAATGATCTCTGTTGCATTTAATTATTATCAACACAGGAAAAAGAACATTCACATTTGATAAGAACCTGTTGAATGCCTAGTTTTGGTGCTGCAGTAGGAAAAGTGAACATTCAAAGTTATATGTCAGTATGTTAAAAACTAAAGGAAAAAGCCTTCTGCTATGAAGGTAGACATTCTTTTTTCATCCTCTTCCCACCCAATTTCACCTTTGACTGCACCTGCAGAATTCTGTATCAAGCACAGATGAAAAGACTGAATGGAATTCCATCGAAATTTATTAATGAAGATTGTTCCCAGGTGAATGGTAATATTATCCATCTTTTACAGGCAGGCAGATACAACAGTTTAAATTACTCAGAAAGAGTAGTTTAAAGACTCTTCTGGATTAAAGGTTTATTAGATTATGATATAGACCTGGATATAAGTGCCAACCATTTCACACACCTGAAAAAGCACATGTTTAAGTACTTCCATAAATTTGGTAAGCAACTTTCTTTCCTTTGTGTCCAAACAAAACAAAAAGGATTCACCACTGAATTCTGAAGACCCAAGACATTTGCACCAACACTTTCACACTTTAAAGAGCTCATAAACACACCCTCCATTACACTCCTTGAACATAAAGATTTCCTTGACAGGAACGGAAGCAGACTGAAACAGAGAATTCCTTCCAAATGTCCAGAAATTTATTTGAAACTTAAATAACCCAGAGACAAAAGTGTTTCTAGCAGAAGGTGAAACATCAATGACATTTCCTGAATCATCACACCTGTTCTCCTGCTGTAAGACTGAAACTCCAAATGTCTGAACCTCACAAATCCTCTGCTCATTTTAACCCAGAGACCTAATCCAGAATATTAATGGAAGGGAATAGTTTCTTTTCAGTTGAAAACAAAGTAAAAAATGGCTACATGATCAGCTTTGAAGATTCAACCCTTTAAAATCTACAATGTTGAGAAAGCACATGCTCCATAGCAGAGGAGTGTGGTGGTTAGTGGGCATCCCTTCAAGCATGTGAAAAGGGCTGAAGTCCTGCAAAGGCAGACTTTAAATTAAGAACAATCTGCCTCTTCAGTACCCAAGATAATGAAACATCTAAGGAATTCAAACAATTTTTACAGAAGGAAAAAAACAGTCAGTCATTTGCTTTCTCATTACTGCTTCAGCATGGAGCAGAAAAGTGTGGAAAGAACAAAGTCACATCACCATTTTTCTCCTCACATGTTGTGAATAAATCTATGTCATTTGGCCCAAATGTTAACACTACCCAAACCCTATTATCAGCCAGATGGTAGCTATTCATTTAATACCACTAACAAGTGAAAAAATACAGGTTGAAAGCACTAAAAACTTCATTTGTTTTCAGTTAAACTTCTGACAAACGTTACCAATATTTGCTGCTTCAGACTATTTTCCCACACCAGGCACTATGAGGATAAATTGATACTCTTGTTGTGAGCTTAACAGACCAGTTTGGGACAGTCTGCCACCCAGCTCCTTTGTGACAAGAAAGAGATGGAAACATGTCCTGGAAGTTTTACAGTGCCTGTCTTGTGTCACTGAGCAATGCACAGACCTTCCAGCACTCAGAAGCTGTGTGACTGCATGTAATGTGTGCAAGCAACAGAAACTATATAAACCAATGCAAATTGTCTGTTGGCATAAATAAAAACTTCCTATTTTCCAGCAGCATTTTACCACAGGCTCTGTTATCAATAGACTATCCTTAAAATAATTGATCATCAGATAAACTTTAGAATTAACAGAACTTGATAAATAATTTATTCTCAGACCATCATACATTAATTGCTGTGGGCAAGCAGTCCCCAGTTAAACAGAACTGAGCTGCTGTGGGCAGTAAAGCACGAGACCTAATGAAGAAGAAAAATATTTACTATGTTATATTGCAAAGGATATACGTGCAAACTCAAATGTTAGGTAAAACACACATATATACACCGAGTGTTCTACAAGGAGTCACTTTTTGAGGTATTTTTGCAGATACATTGGTATCCCAAGTGCCAGAGTGATCCTGTTCAGCCCTAGGACTGTCCTGCTCAGCAACCCATCAGCTGAGGCTTTGCTCCTCAGTGGGGAGCACTGTCTAGCCAGGGACGAGAAATACATGGTGCTGGTGGATCTCAACACCTTCCACACAGACACCTGCTATGGCAACATTTAAGGACCAAAGCCTCTGCAAGACCCAGTAATCTCTGCCTATTTCTGCACATGCAGCTCTGAGAGGGGCACTGCTACAGCCAGCTCTGTTTGGGTTCTCCCAGGCTTCCAACAGGCTCCTCAGATCATGTCAGAGCCAGCACAGTCCAACCCCTGAGCCTCTCTGGCTCCTGAAGGAGTCCAAAGCCCACCCTCCCGAGGACTGGACACAGCTGAACTGGGAGATCCCATTCAGGATTAGAGGTTTCTGCTTCTATTGTAACCTGCAGAGCAATTTCACACTTGGGTGAACATTTAAGGCTACACCAGATATTTCAGCAAGGATCCCAGATACAAGAGCCAGAGGTTCCCAGGGCAGTTTGAAGATGCAGCAGCAATGCACTGCACCTCTGGAACAGCTGGAAAAGGGAACTCTGCTGCGAGGGTGCTTCAGGGCAGCTGCTGCATGTGGAAGAGGCAATATTGGTACAACATGAGTGGAATTTGTAAAGGTGCTTCTGGCACTCACAGCACCACAGAGCAGCAAGAGGCTGCAGAAAGAACCTTCCAGAATGCTCACAACTTCACTCACCTTCATCCAGTGCAGGAATTTTTCTGTAGCTGAAGAAACACAAATCCACCTGTCTGACATGCCAGACAATGCCACTGTCCAATACCTTTCCCAAGAGTTTTATTTATATCAGATGTACCTGTAAAAAGATTTCCCAAGAAGATGCCAGTCTGGATTAACTTTATATTGCAGAGGAAATTCCAGATACTTCTAGGTGTCAGCTTTTTTCTTTTTTGACTTTTTTTTTTTTTTTGCTTTTCCCCCCTTTTTCACATGTTTGAAGAAAACGAATTGTAATATCTCAGTTTATTAATCAAATGCAGTTTGCCAAGATCTTTTGCTATGTCTTTTGAGGTCCTTAGTTCAAACTGAACAACAGGAATGTCAGTACTTTCAAATTTCATGAACCATGCAGCAACTTTTGGGAAAACTACGTCAGTGAAAGTAATGCCAGTAATTTAAACCTGCAATGTCCAAGTGGTGGGCTGGAAGTCACTGTATTAGAACCTACCACATCTAACTCTGCTTGCCAAAACACGTCTGGTTCTGACAACCACAAAACTCTGGCTTCTTGGAAATCAGCTGACATTATCATCATCATTTCACTTACCTTCAGCAGGGAAATGTCTTTACTTGAACTGTTGTGATTTCTTCTGTATTCACTAGCAACAAGAAAGTAAATATTAAATTGTTGCTTAGACTGACATCATTTCCTGCTATGTATATTTTTATTCACTAAAATTTCTCACACAATCTACTGTACATCAAAAACTCACCAGGAATTTTTGTGTGAAAACACAAAGTAAATTAAATAAATCTAATTGGTTTCAAGAACACACCATTCACATTCCAATAAAATACTTTGTTGACTCTAAGTGGGCTCAAAACATCAGCACAGGTTTTAGCAAAGATTCCAACGTTTTTTGTGTGTTTGCATTCAACCAAACCAGGAATTTTCTGAGATCTTGAGAAATAAAATAATTCTAGGGATTGGTAGCTTGCTAGCTCTGAGCAAAAGCAAAACAAAATGTGTCCTATTAGCTTGAAAGGCTTTTTTTTTATTAGAGACTGCCTCTCATTACAGAACTGTAAAGCTGATCAAAATGGGATTTTGTCCCAGTTTTCTGCACGAAAAACAATTTTGCATATGCGTTAAATAGAACTAAGGTGTGGCAGCAGAGGTTGACACTGCTACATAATCCAACCCTAAACCACAGGCTAAGTAAAAAATAAACAAAAACCTTGACAGCTGGCAAGAAAACTTTAAAATCCAGCACAATACAGATCTACACATTCACAGCTAGATAAATTGGGCTATATTGTGCCAGATATTTTTGCAAGAAACAACATGTCTTTTGTTGTATGTTATGTAAAACAAGCACAGGTACTATAGAAGAATATAAACCAGTACATACATAAAAGTCACTCACGTAGCTCTAAACTAGGACATTTCAGTTGAGGCAAAAAATCATCAGATTGCAAAGGAGGGGAAAGCCAATGTGAGAAAGAATAAATCACATTTTACTTTCCTGCGTAGGTACAACGTTCATACAAAACACACACAGTTCCCTTTGACACTACGGATTGCCACAAGCAAACTGCCTGGCAAACAGCAAGCTCTTAACTCCTGTGAAATAACAGCACAATCCTCTTGACTGCAAAATTTGCATCAAAAATAATTATAAAAAGGCAGCATACACGTAATCCACTTAAAAGTGTTAAGGTATAGCAGAGTGTTAGTTGTATTTCCAAACCCTGTTTTTAAATGTAACCAGAACATAACAGTAAAAATTAACCTAAAGCTTAACGGCTTATGTAAGAATGCTTTAATAAAAAAATGCTACTGAGGTTATTGAACTGTACAATTAAACCCCTCCCACTAAATACTTTTCAGTGCAATTTCCATCTAAAGCTTATTCAGCAAACCAAAATGCCAATGCATTTCTTCAATTTCCACTTCTTTGAACCTGTTAATGTATGAATAAAAAAAGATTTATTCGTGTTATTTGCCACATATAACCCTCTTGTCTAAAAAGTAGCTTTAAATACAAAATTTCTGAGATACACATGAAACTAAAAAAATATCTAAAGGATCATTTTGATTTTTTTCTGCAAGCTATGTTTGATTTACATCAATTAGATCTTTCACATAAGGTATCATATAACAGGAAGGCTAATAACCCAGAAATAACCTCATTAAAAAAGACAGCATATCGGTCTAAGCAGAATGAACTCTAAGCAGAAAAATTAGTGACCTGGAAAGTAGCAGGAAGAGGTAATAGCAATACAGAGAAAAAATACATTCCCATTAGCTAGTCAAAAGTAGAAATCACCAGCAATAAAGTAAAAATACAATAGGAGCATAAGGAGAACACTTAAAAATATTTTTATCTTTTGAAAATCTGCAACAGAAAACATATTTCCCCAAACTAAGATGCTGTCTAAAATTATTTTATTACTATGAATTAGTCTGTGCTTTCTTTTTTTTTTTCCACATGCTTAAAACAGTCCTTGGCAGAATATTATTAGCAAGTCTAATACATTTATATTAAATTATCAGTGTATGATTCCAGTGTCTGTGGATTCATCTATTTTAAGATAAATGGTTAATAATGGAAACTCAAGTTGGATTTACATAGCCCTTGTCTAATGTTAGCTGCTTAGATTCAAAGTCTAACCAAACCTTTTACAATAATTCTTATTAGTGTATTGACAATATTTTCAGAAAGCAATTTTTTAGTTTTGATAAAATGACATTTTCTTTAATTTTTGTGAAATGTTTGATTAAATATGCAGGTCCTCCTACCGAATCCAGATCAAATTAGCCAGTATAAATGAGAACAAAAACTATTTAAATCACCATTAAACTGCAAAGTTTCTCTTGAATTCATTTGAAAAACTACCTATGGTTTACTTTCATTTCCAAAACAAATTAATTCAAATAAACCTATTGGGTACTGCACATATACAGATTTGCATAGATTTCTTTGCTTTTCAGTTTAATAGGTTTAAAGTCTGATGAGAGGAGGAAAAAAAATCTCAGCGTACATGAAGAAATTTTAATTATAGACAAACCTCCATTGTTTATTTTCCTTTACTTTACTTCACAATTTTTAATCCAGGAAAATAAACCCTTTTTTAGACACTCATCTCTGGATCAACAACTCAGCTGCACAAAGACTTAATTAAACCATTTGGAATATTTTACTCCCTAAGTCTGTAGATTGTTTTAGGCCATGATTGCTCATTTTTAGCTCATTGCCTACAGAACTACAGCAATTTTATTTCTACCGTGGCCACGTTTCCAGCAGCTGCTGCCATCACCAAGGGTAAAGGATTCAGCTGATGTTGGGGGAGTCATGAAAAACCTGAAACCTCTGAGATTGCAGAGCTGGGTTTGGTCAGACCTGGTCAAGAGCATGGGGGACTCTGGCCTGGTGATTTTCCATCCTTCCTCTGCAACAGAATGACACAAAATACACCAGGAGACAGTGATGTAAACAGACATGGGACTGTGGGGCAGAAAATTCAGCAGTGGAGGAGAGGAACAAAACATTCATGATTTTTATAGGTTTTATTGCTTTATTTCCTAAAGCAACCAGATAACTCCCCTGAACATTTCTAGCTGGGATGGCCTTTCCAGTTTTAGACACCTGGGAGAAACCAGGTGATTAATTACTGACTTAGGTTGACATCACTCTTTGCCATTACACAGGGTCCCATCTTCTACTGTAGACTTGCCCAAAACTCCTCCCCCTCTCTTTTTGACAACACTGCTGGCTCCACTACAAACCAGGTAAGAAACTGGGAATTCATGGCATGCAAGAAACACTCCAAGCACCACCCTACCCAGACCTTTCCTTTTCCCAAGGCTGATTTCTCCACCTCACTCTGGCAGGAGAGGCTGGCCCATGGAATATGTAGCTAAATGTGAAAACACACTAGTAAGCAATAATAGCTGTATCATGATCTAAAACAAGCATATTTACAGTCAAAGCAAATGAAATCACTAATTTGGGGGCAATGGATATTTCTTCAAAGGCACACCAGACAAGCAGAAAGGTTCCTCTCTCTGCAGCCACCTCCAAGGGCAAAGCCAGCACTGGGAAAGTGCCCACAGGTTTTGAATGTCAGCATGAAAAAACACCACAGTGTCAGGCATGGGCACATGACCAAATAAAGATCCTCTCTGAGACAAAAAGCAGAGTGTAACAGAGAAAAATTCTTGCTCCTAAAATCAAAACACACTCTCAACTACCAGTTTTGTGAGAAATCTTCTGGCAGACTTTCTCAGGCATCATCAAAAGTTAATAGGAGCTGGGCACTTAATTCCCCTTTATGACTTTCAAAAAAGATGTGGCCAGCTACTTTTAATTTATTAGGGAGCAGATTTGTAAAGACTTTTATTACAGAAGCAGTAAGGGGAGCTATTTTTCCATAAAATATATGTAAATATGATTTATGAAAGACACAAATATTACTGAAATGAGGGATAAATTGTTTCAAAACTTCATGTTCATAAAAACTAGGTAAAAGCATATATTTCTTCAACATTTTTTCCCTCATACACATTTGGTATCTCTCCCAGGTAACTCAGAGGTGTGTTCTCAGTATTCTGCTCACCTTACACTTGTAAGTACATCTTTATTGAAGGCACCTGCTATGAAATTACAAAAGGAAACGAGGCTGAAGCACATACTATTGCACAGTTACTGATCAGGCTGCTGCTTGAAGATTAAAAGAAAAAAAATTACCAGTGGAAATAAGACTTGCAAACCTTAAAGAAGAACTTACTCCAGAAACCACCAAATTGGCATACAACTATCATATGCAAGTGACTTCTGAAAGATTTATTAATTTGCTAAATAAAATGCTTCCTAGGAATAGCATTGCAGAAATAAATGTAATTTGGGATCTGTTAAGTGTAAAACAATTTACTTGAAATAGTCCTTTTCCAGTTCCTTCCTTTTTTTCCTCTAGACTGACATGACAGGAAACAGATGAAATTTTACTATTAAGATCAAAGAGTCTGCACAAAGAGAAGTTTGAAAAAGGGAAGAATGTCTTTCTGTCCCTGCACATTATGGTCAAAATGCCCTCTGGCAAAATGCTCTCTGGCAGCTCCTGGTATCACCAAAATCCAGCAAGAGACAAGACTGAGCATCTCAGCTCAGATATTCCAAGGGATTTCAGGCAAGTACTGAATCCCTTTGAACATCTCCATTTAATAGCTTGGTCAAAGATTATCGTGAAATCCCCTTGAACGCCTCCCAGGTTCCTTCAGTTGAATCCAACATTTACACTTTTAATTACACTGATTAGGAGGAAGGCAGATACATCTCTGAGATGGTTCGTGCCTACTGGGCTTTGTTCCATGTTCCTATAGTACAAAATCCAAGAAACAACCAAGCCAGTTCATATGAATTCAAACTCAACACCCATTTTATCTCAAAAAGGCTCTGCTAAACAGCACTGGTCGTGGGAGTCAGATTTTGACTTGAGAGTTTAATACATACTGTCCACCCTTGGGCCCTTACATTCACTCTGTACAAGCTCTGAAATAATTAAATTGTGATGAACCCTTTTGAAAAGCCACTTGAAAATTCACAGTAGAAAGTTTTCAATTGTCCAGTAAAGCAAACAAGAACATGGCCATTACTTTTGCAGCCAGCACTTTGCTTTCAGGAGGATTTATTTTGCAGAAGACTGTGTGAGACTGTTCTCTGCACTTGCCATGCAGACGAGCTGCTGGATGTTTACACAGAAGGAATGGGGTCTCTCTAATCAAAAGCACTATGTGCTGCAGTAGCTCCATTAATCTCCCATCACAGTCTCCATAAAGCTGTAAAATCTGAGTCCTAACGGTGCTCAGTGGAGGCAGAGCCTTTTGGAGGGACCAAGCTGAGCCTCCCTGGGCACTGGGATGGGGCAGAGGCTGCTGGACTGGGGGCACAGGGATGCACAATTCCCCTGGCTGAGAGGCTGTGCACACAGAGCTGAGGGCAGCAGCTGAGCTGCTGTGCCCAGAGTTCTTTCCACATCTATTCCCTTGTGTAAAACAAGGCTTGAGCACCAGCCTGAGGTGTTCACGTCTGCAGTTTTTGCAGCAAAGCAGTTCCCTCAAACACAAGCAGAGTTGTATCAATAAAAAGGCAAAAGAAAATAAAAGGCTTTGGTGACTGATGACAGCAGAAGATGGAGCACTTTCTAGCTATGACCTGGTACGTCTAAAGAAGATTTAAGAATATTTTTTCTCACAATTGCTCAATGAGATATTTGGAACAGAGAGGAGGGGAAGGAGAAGGGGTGAAATGGCAACTGTCTAGTATGTCAGACATGACAGTCAAATGTTACCAGAACTCAATCCTGGAGAAATATGGACTTCACAGTAAAGGTTGCTTAAAACAAAAGCCCATTTATCTGAATACTGAAGACATTTAATCAATTTACATGACGGATTTCAAAATTAGTCAGACTGTAATGAACTATGAAATACTGATTAATGAATTTTTGCAATGTTTGATTAGAAACTTAACATGTATGCTAGCACATTTTGCCATCACTGCATTTATAAGATAATATTTGTTTATTGAAATTACCAGAGTATAAACAGTCCCTGATTTGTGGGCCTGAGCATGTTTACTATTTACCAGGCGTTTTATTTCCAAAGTTATTTGTGAGAATTTTTAACTTCCTAAAATCTCTTCCTAAATTCAATAAATAACAAAAGTGCACTTTTATATTTGCCTCTCCTTTCTCTTTCTTGTGCTATACTGTTTACTACAACCTTTCAGATCTTCCTGATTGCACTTTAAGTAATCTCTCATCAGCCATTTAGGATCCCTTTTCTCCATCTCCTACTCAGAGTGAGAAAAAGATCAAATTATATTTAATAAATAACACTAAATATAATTTTTACAGAGTATATCTAATAGTTGTATGAAGCATATCGTGTCTAAAGTTTTGCAGAAGTTCAGGCCATTGGCCAGAAATCTTACTGCCTATAAAGCAACCAAGGAAAAATGGGCCAGTGGCTTGTGCCACAGTCAGTGGGAATTGTACTACTGATTTCATAGGGAATCAAGAACCAGCAAGAAGTAACAAACTTAATGCACCTCAGGACCATTCAATTCTATGGCCAAAACAGAGCTTCAAGAGGGTATTATTCAAACACCCTGCTTTCATATCTGCAGTGACAAGGCTCACAAAGGTAGGAATCATGTTTAGACGCTTATAAGTGCATATGAAGAAATTAGTTATATGCAAAACAGCCCCTTCTATGAAAATTAAAAAGTTGCTTCTGCATATTTGTCTTTACCATTGTCATTATCTCTTGTCTGATACCAATTAATGAGTTAGGCTGACATCACTTTTTGCCATCACACAGCAAGTCCCCATTAAGGAGGAGACCCAGAGTCCCTGCCTCACTGTCATTTTTTGGCTAATTAGCCAAAGTGGTCAGCTCTGGGACTCCTAAATGCTAACAAGTGAGACATTGAGTAAGTTCTACATATTGTCTCAGCCCCTATTTTTTTAAACCACAGATACTTCTGAAGACATCAATCACTCATTCCCCAGTTGTTATTTTTTGAAGGACATTTTTATATCACATTAAATTTTACTCTCAAAATACATTTCTTTTACTTGAATCACACGTACCAGCCACCAGGTAAATTATGTTCTGAGTCCTTCTTAATATTATTTTTTCTTATACTTTCTTAGAATAGCCATAATCTCATTAATTAGAGTCTCATAATCTGAGCAAGATAACAAAAAAGAAAAAAGCCTTCCTTTCCCGACAATATTATTCTAACTAAAAATTATAATTGGTAACAAAGTTAACAAACCTAGAATTAGATCACATACATCAGGAGGTCATCAAGTGTAACAGAATGCCAGTGAATGATTTTTAAAAAGTATTAGTATAACAATCTGGTTTCATAATTGGTGAGCTGTAGCTTCTTTTTATTACATGTAAAATGAAGAGATTCCTTCATCCACAGTGAAAAATGGAAAATCATTCAGTTTGGGGTTTTTGGTTGCTAGTAGCAACAAATACTGGAATATTGCCATCTGGCCTCTTGTTTTAAATGAGATTTGAATAATCAATTTAATAATGGATAGAGTACATACTTAAAGAAATAATCACTTGTCATATCTTAAGAAAACTTTGGTATAAAAAAAATCCATTGTATGAATTAATGCAGAGCACATAACAATCAAAAGAGATGAGGTAATTTTTATTTTCCTTACTGTTGCCTCAAAACCTCAAGCTTACAAGGTTCTAAGTCATCCCATCAAACATCTAATAATGAGGGGAAACAACCAACAGCCATTGGTTTGTTACAGGCACTCAAACCAGTAACCACCAGAGGGATTAAACCATATAGAATGGCATTTTGAACTCACTTGGAAGTCCTCTGGTGTCCACAATAAAAGGAACAAAATTAAACACAGCAGAGAAAAAAAAAGACTAAATAAGTAGAATATTCATCTTACTATTGCTGCTTCAGACATGATGAAATAAGAGTTCAGAACATGAGAGCACTGAAGTTACAAGTGTTTTCTTCATTTATAGGATGTTTATATAGCCTGCAAAGTGTTCCCACACACTGTGCTGAGACCAGGAACAGGCTCTGGGTGTTGATCCTGTGCTGGAAATCCTGGCCCCACAAAGATACTTCTTTATGAATTTGCATATCAAACTGCCATCACAGGAGAAATAAATAGGATTCAGATGCTTGACCATGGCAAATTAGGAAAAGATACCACTCTGGAATAAATAAGATAAACCTTAATCACAGATTTAACCAATGTTGATTTTGACTGGAAATCAAAGTACCTGTTTTCAACTAACTTTGTATGAGTTAAGCTCATCCCTTTAATGAGAAATTATTCTCTTGGAAAGCCTCACCCCTGAACTGTGCCTTTATTGTAATAAATGCAATTTGTGCCTAGAATCACTTCTTAAACAGAGACTGGCTCCATTTACACCTCTTTAGGAGAGAAAGTGCCTCAAGCCAGACTGGCATCACTTTCCCTTCCCAAGTACCACAGACTTCCAGGTACCAACACAAAAAACGCCTGGTATGATGTTCATTCAGTCTGGGATTTGGTCAATTTTATAGAGTTTGGGACTTATAATAAAACAGGCTTTGCATGACACAATGGTGGCACCAAGATGACCACTGCAGCTCTGCCCTCCCTGGTGCCCTGCCAGCACTGCCACTCCAGGGACAGGGACAGCCAGCAGGGCTCCACTGACCAGAGGGGGCATTTACCACTTCCATGACCTGGGCACTGATTCTGACTTTCTCCCACAAATGGAGAGCACATGTTGATAATGAGTGATGCCAACATTATAATGTACAAATGCATTGGTATCATCTGAGCCACTGTACACTGATAGATATTTTTAATTAGTGAAAATATAGAAGTGTCAGCTGGTCAGAAAATAATACAAACTCTACAGATCAGCTCTTCAGCCTGGTCAGGTAGGTCCACAAGTTGCAGTTTCACAGGGAGTGAAGCACAAGGGGAAACTGGGAGAAATTTTTAAGCCTTTATTTCAACACTTATTACTGTTTACAGCAGTTCCTTATGACCATTTATCTCTGACATTTATGAAACACTAATCACCATGGAAATGCCTAGTATATATCCCCATCAAGAAAGACAGAAAGTCACTGTCTCCTTTATTGTATCTTTTACCAGAGAACTAATATCTGTAGGTGGCTTTTCCATGCAATATTCTATTTTAATATAAACTTCTTCCAGGAGCTAAACATATTTTAAAACCCTTTAAATATGGAAAAGGACAGACTGTTAATTAACTTCCCCTAACTCGCTTTTAAATCATGGGAGGAAAAAAAGAGCTGATAATGGTCCTTCAACAATCAAAAGGAGAAGGAATTTTCAACCAGGAAACATAGGAGAAACCACTCTGCCAAGGAACTTGACAACAAAGTCTTACTCACCCAGAGAAGTTTACAACATATAAATCCATAAGCTCCTAAGGAAAAGAGACACTAAATTTCAAACTTAACATATCTCATACTACTGAACTGAATAAAATTTTCCAACAGAGGGAAATACAGTGTCTTGACAATTCTCAAAAATCTTGACAAGAATAACACAGTTTATTAAAGAAAGAAAAATTAGAAGGTATCCAAGAAAAGAGCATATGATTTCTGTGTTCTGTCTGGGCTAGGAATTAAATGAAAGCTCACAAAGTGGGCTGCTGCAGAGCCAGAGATGCAGGACTACCTCACTCCAAGGTTTATCACCCCTCAGCCAGCTGGGTCTCGCTCTCCAGGCCTGTAACCCTGCCCTACAGATTGCCTTGTGCTCCAAGAGAGGGCACATCACAGGAAGGAATTCTCTACAAGACCAGGTAGCATTTTCACCTCATCAGGTGGGACAGATATCAATCAGGATAACACCAAACACTACAGATAAACCCTCAAAGAATAAAAAGAGCTCTGTCTGTGTGACTGCAGTGCTGTAAGCCAGGCTGGGTGCAGCAGAGAGCACGGGGCTCTGGGCTGAGCTTTGCCAGGCACAGCAGCTGCTCCTGCTCCAGCTGCTGATCATTGCCAAGCCATCTTTTGAAAAATGCCACCCTCAATCTCCATTAGAGAAAAGCATTCAAATAAAATTAAATTATATCCATTTCTTAAGAAAATAGGTTTTATTCCTATTGCTGAAGTTTGTATCTTTGGGTTACTAGCATTTTAGAAGGTACTCAAAAATAATTTCTATAAGGGCATATCCTCATACAGCCCTTTCATAGACAAAGTACATCAAAGAAAATACTTTTTTTTTCTTTTTCTTCATTTTAGCAAGACAAGAGGCATAACATTACAATCAGAGAGAAAAGCTGTCCGTATTCTCTGACAATCACAACATTAGCAAGCCAGATGTTGCTTTCACCTGCACCTAGAGCAATATCTTTCTTCCTCATTTAATAAAACCACAATTGGAATTGTGGCTCAAAAAGTGCTGGGAAAATGCAAAAATACAAAACAGATGTGCAAGGACAGTTACAGGTATATGGACACTGTAAAACTCTTGATTTCATAAGTCTTCTTGTGATCTGTAAGCTTATCATGCTATTTAAAGCCATGCACCATTCTCAATAATATTTTGTTCCCAAAATTCATACACACAGAGTCCACCAGAAACATATTCTTACTAAGTGTTCTGAAATTCTTTCTCTAAAGTTAACAAAATGAATTATTTTTCACTAGAGAGAACTTCACTGAAATCTTCAGAGAATTAATGGAACATGAGATTATCAACACTGAAATCATCATTCATGGGAAAGTATTTGCATGGTAAACTGTAGTAAGGAGAGAAGAGTCAAAAAAAAGTAAACCTCAGGATATTTCTTGCAATATAACTCCTCAAAGATGAGGGCCTGAGGGCTGACCCTGCATGCCTGAACAACACCAGTGATGCCTCTGCATAGTAATTCAAAAGAAAAGGACAGTGTATAGAAAGAAAGGGATCCTCAAAACTCATCCTGCATAATAGAGAGATGCTCAACACAGCAAATACAAAGCATTGCAGAAAATTGGTAGTGATACCGAAATTCTGACCAGTTAGGAATGCTCTGAAACTCTCCACTAGCTCCATTTCATTTGTCACTCTTTCAAAGGAGCAGGTTTATGAAACACTCAAATCACCAGAGCTGGTCCACACGATGCCATCACACAGGGCAGGGCTGGGCATGTCCCATGAAGCAAAAATGCAAGGCTGCTTTCCAAAGTGGGTACAAACACAGACCTTACTTTTACAACTTCCTTTTCTTTTGGCACCCTTATCACTTTGTTAACTTGAATGACAAACCTTACTAAAAATTTGCTATTCAATCTAGTAATTTGCTCAGCATGTTTCCTGGTGCACATTCAAATGGTCCAGAGACGTTCTTACAGAGCAAAGGACTCTGCATGGCGAATGCTGAGTGACTCAGATTTTTAAAAAGGAACCTGGAAAACATCCCATGCAATGCATCTGCTCATCTACCATAAAATTCTGAGGCTAGGGTTTCCTAAGTAGGAGGGAAATATGATTATGTACTTGGCATCGATATGAACTACACCACATTCAATTTCTTCTGTGGAAAAACAGAGGGAGATGTGACCCTTCTGATTCTCCCACATAACTCTATAAACTACAAAATATATGGCTTGTTCTAACAGGACAAGATCTGTAAAACTCCATGTGAGCTGTTGCTGATCCAGAGGCCATGCTGCTTGTGTCTGAAACATGGGACAGAAGTACATGGAATAAAAATTCATGGGAAACAGGCCTGAACAAATGGTATGCAAGAAGGAATGCAGAGTGTGAGTACAAGCAGAGAACACAGGCTGCAAGCTGAAGGGAAGGTGGAGTGGGAGTTTCAAAAAAAAATCAAACAGGCAAGGAAGGCTCACCTTTTTTTTCTGAAGTTCCATCTTTGGATTAATCATTGACAAGTCTGTGGAAGTCTGAGGTGTTTCCAGATGTTTTCATTATGGCTTTTTGTAACAGCCCCATGGGCTTATCTTGGCACACCTTGATAGCACATGTTCTAAGTCTGCAGGAGAACAGAGATGTACCCTCATGGACTTCTCCCAGCAAGCATGCTCCATAACTTCTTTCTGGAGTATAAGGAGGAAACCTCCAGGAAGCATTTTTACTCTCTTCAGTGAAGATTTGGGACAAAATTTTGGGGCATGAAGGCCATTTTCTCAGGTTCTCATTTGTTCAACATTCTCCCGCATTACATTACTTAAAATATTAAAGTTTAATGTTATTAACCTCCTATGCCCTCTTTTTGAGACACAAGGCAGACCAAGATGCTGTACCCTTCCTGAAAGTTGACAGTTTGTGACAAAGAGAAGGATCTGATGTGTTTCCTCTCAGTTTACCATCCAAGGCCAGCAAACAGCTGGTTTGGGATGTTCTGTGGGTGGGTAGCAGAGGAAAGCTGTGTGATTGCCCTGTCCCAAAGCTTTATGTGCTCAGACTGTGCAGAAGCAGGACAGGAAGCTTGTCCTGCCCTTGGAGAGCTGAGCTCCAGCCCTGTCAGCCCATGGGAGTGACAGCCAGAGCAGGACACTGGGGACAGATTGCAGCAGAAGCCAGACTGGAAATTTCCAGAAAAAAAGGAACTGTCTGGCAACATCATGGATCCTACCTGAGGAGCTGAGTAAAAAAGAAATTTTCTAGAAATCAGAGAGACTCTGAAGTTTGGTTTACTCCAGAAGCCACTAAGCCAATGGACTGAAAAGCAATATAGGAGGACCATCTCTTCACCAGCCTCTGGCAGGCAGGAGTAATTAATTTTAATCCCATTTTGTGGAGGATTTCCCTCATTCAGCAATTCTGTTTGTGCCTTGTTACAGAGTTACTTTGCTTTACATTATTATCAGTGTATTTTGATTAATATATCTTTACAAATGGGAAGCATTTTGGCTTGCAGATTTTAAAGGAAAGAGCAGGGGCAGATCCACCTCTGGTAGTCCCATATTCCAGCTCACACTGGTTCTGCTGATAAAGCCCAGTGATAAATACAGCAGCTGGGTCAAACAGAACTGCTGAATGAGGGAAATATATACTATATATACTATACTACAGTAACAGTGGAAGTATAGATTCAACACCTGACATGAAGGAGCAGTGTTTAAAGTCTGTCATGAACCAAAGTGCACAAAACAGGTCTTGAATTTTCCATAACCAAAAATACTGTTGGGACCTCAGAACAGAAGCATAAATTCAGAAGCACTGAGACAGAACTGTACATGCCCAGATAATCCCTGGTCCATGCCAGCAGTCTTCTCTTGAGTTATGTTTTCATAGAAATAGCAATGTATGTTTGGGAAGCACTAATAAGCTAACAAAATAGCCTTTCTTCCAATTATTTACTCATTAAATGTGTCAGTCAGCAAACAGGACACAAGATGATGAAAGAAAATCCACTACACTGCAGGTGCAAGTCTTTTTTAGGATAATGGAATAACTAGAAGTCTCTGGCAAACTAATACTGTCTCTCTACAATAGTCACTATCCAAAATGATGGATTATGATTTCCAAGAAACAGCAAACATTAGGGCTTAATTCCTTTAGAAGCAGCAGAAGTTGAGGGCACATGAGAGATGGCTGAATCTGAGTAGTGAGGGTCAGGAGTCTATTAATGAAGAGTAGAAGTAGGAGAAGCTTTAATGTTTCATGTGTGCACATATGTGCTTCTAGAGACAGGACAGGTCGATACACTCACAGGAGCCACAATGGGGAAATGAGGAATAGACTGCAGATAGAATTAGTACCTATTTGTATCCTAAATGCAATATGCAGAATACTTTTGTAAGAAAAGTATAATGACACAGTAATTTGGCCAATAGAAGGTAATTGACTTAAGGTATTCTGATAAAGATCGATTGCTGGGGTTTGGAGTTATGACACCAACAAAGTTACAATGACATTAGCACAAAGAGAGAGACACAAATCCATTATAAAGATACAATCAAATATTCAAAAAAGCCTGGCATGCTCATTACTTATTCATGCTAATACAAGTATATTAAGAAATCTAAACAGTGTTAGCATTCAATCACTCACAAACCAAATGAGGTTTTGCATTTATCAGCCACCAGTCATCAAGAATGTAACATTAGCTGTACAAAGGTGGTAATATGACATAACTGGAGATATTTATATCAGCCTACACAGACTGAGAGATACAGTAGGATTTATTAAAGTGAGTAATGCCTTCACATTCAGCACAGCAATAAAAGAAATAGCTGTGCAGAAGTAATTTCCCCAGACAATAAGATTTACCTTTGCAATCACTTAAAGAAGTTGTATATGCTTTCAAGGGTCTGAAACAATCTTCTCACCATTAATAAACAATTTGGAGCTTAAGTTTGCAAATACAGAACTGAGTGCTGAAATTTTTAGAACATACCCCAAAAACCAAGTGAGCAGTCAGGGTGTCTGTCCAGCTGGGGTTTAGCACTTTTTCTCCTTAGGCTGGTTGAAAGAACACCAAGGTTAATTTAGGCTCAAATGTACGTATAGTTTTAATAAAACTCCCTCCACTTTGCACTTGAATGTCAAATGGTTTCATCACCTGCTGGCCCCAACACCTACAACTTTTCCAGTTGTCTATTTCAACACATTCCACTGCATATTTCTACACATTGCATCAAATGCCTTTGCTTTCCTCATCAAGAGTTCAACCATTAACATTTTTAGGTTGGCTGAGGAGGAGAAATCAAACTCTGATCACCAACACAACAACATCCAAGCAATTCCAGAGCTAAGCAAAAGCTAAAGGTTGCAATGTGGTGCATGACACAGCTCCTAGTGTGAGGACACAGTGCATCTGCAGGGGATGTTTACACTTGCTTTACAGCAGCACTCGAGCAAGGCATTGCTCTGGTTTGATGCTGATGACATGCCATTTATAAACTGTGACTGATAAACCTAATGCCTCTGAAATCAGATAAAACTTTGATAAATGGCTTCTTAGTGAGCAGGCTGCAATAGCCACTTCTGTCCACGTCCAGCCACCCTGCTGCAATCAGCACCATTTTGTTTAATCAAGGGTTCAGACAACAACACATTTGAAAGCTATCACACTATTAAGGGATGTGGAGATACTCTTTTCCTGAAGGATACATTAAGACAGAAAACTACAAAAACTAAACTCTTTCTGTAACAGTTTTATAGCCCAAGTACTTGCTAGGAAAACCCACCAAATTTAATGACTTTTATTATGAGGGCTTTTCCCACATTCTGTGGTGACAACACTTGAGAGGGACCCTGCAACAGAATCCAAAATGGTAACATTTTCTTCTTCACAGGTAAATAAAAAGACCACTGATGCTTTAACAAAAAGAACATATTATCTGAGAGTGGCTTAAATACCAAAATGATAAAAGGAGCCCCAGAACTACAGCAGTGTAGGAAAAAAATATAATATTATAGTCAATGCAAAATAAAATTGTGCCAAGGCTGCCAAAGCTGTGCCACTTCTTTACTACAGCTTCCATAAAAATACAATATGAATTTATGGTGATGTCAAATAGCACGAGGTGAAGAGGATCAAGTGGAGACTGATCTGTTTATACCCTGAGCACATCAGCCTGCTCAGCAGAATAAGCTAACAATTCATAGACCCTAAACACTGTCTATTTACACCTTCCCTCTGGATTGTGTACACAGGGCACGTGTGGCTGAGTGCAGAAGGATAATATTGTTCATTTGATCTTCACCCAGTGGGACCAAATTTCCACATTAGCATGTGATTTTTGAAACAGACAGGTAGCATTGTGTTTGTTACTTTCTGCAGCTGGTTAGCAGCCATGTGAAGTAAAGTATTTCATTTTAAGCAGAAAGATTATTCATATGTCAGGTTTTTTAATTCAACTCTGATCCTGAACGAGAAAGCAGAACAGAGTTACAAGGCTTCCAGAGCTGACAAAGGCAGAAGACAAATCAACAATTAGGAAGGGGGTGGGTCAGCAATTAGTTATCAAACATATAGCTCTCAATTATTTGAGGAAACCAGTTTATATCTCCAAGCACAGAGCAGCTGTATGCTCACCACATTTTGGAAGGAAATAGCTTGACCATCCCCAGCGAAGGAGGAGGCTGCTAAGCTAAGAAGTAGCAGTGTCCAGTAGCACTAATGAAATAACCTAGGGCAGGCACTGCTTTAGTAGTGATTTTCTTACAACCAGGAGACTTAAGGGAAAGCATGTTTTTAAAGAAGCTGAAGGATAGAAGAAGGATTTTAATGAATGGTGACAAAATCCCATTTTTCAGCCCTTAACATCCTCTGTGAGAAGAGGGCAGAAGGACTAACAGTGAACTGTGAAGCAACTGGACTGTGCAGCAAATAGTCACAATTAAAATCAAAATCATGATAATCAGAGCTCCCAAGTAAGGCAAGTTCATGAAGCCAAGATCTACACACCCTACCCTGGCTTTCTCTTCACCTATGGTAAAAACCAGAATAATGCAAAATCACCAGGTACATCTAATATCATCCTCAAAGACCGCCTCTGCTTTGTCTTTGGAAATTAAATAGGAAGCAGAATTATACAGATAAAGAAGATCTGGGTTCTAAGATCTAAATGAGCAACTTTCACCTTGTCACACCAAATGACAAATTGAAAACTTCTCCAAAATGCAGGTATATAACTAAACCCTGCTATTGAGTGAAATAATTGGGACCAAGGTAACACATGCACCATCACTCCAATCACTGCCTCCCTGCCTGGTGACCATTAATCTTTCTTTGCCCAGTTTCCACTTCCTCTTGGAAAGAGAACAAAACGATAAAGAGATAAATCTACCCAGTACAGAACATAAAATAATACACTGTTTCCTAATTTAACCCTTCACTTATTGTTTTATGCTTTTCAGTATTTCCAGAGTACTGCCAATATAAATGGTTAAGATATTAAGTGATTCAACAGCTGGTTCAGAGTGGTAACTCTAAGCATACATTTCACCTTATTCTGATATTTACTCTCAGAGAACCATTAAGATCTACCCTGAAAACACTGGGACAGCCCCATCACTATCTCCACAGATGCAGTGATAATGATTTGACATTAGGGCTCCATGAGTTTCTGAGGAAAGAGTTCAGGCTACTGCCTCCCAGCAAGAGCTTTGCTTACTGAGTGGCTATGTACATGAGAATTTGGCAACTGAGCCAGACATGCTTGACTTGCTCCTAAAACTCAGTCTGACTTTTGCTTCACACTTGTCAAAGAAAGAATAGGAAAGAGTAGAAGGCAATGGAAGCAATAAAATCAGCTAGAGAGCAATATTTAATGCCAATTTTTTTCCCCTAAGAAACTGTAGAGTGAAATATGAGATTTCTTCTCTCCTAAAGACTTCTTGACCTAAGATTTCAGCTTCAGCTAAACAGATCTGCTTTAGTACAGCACACATTGTCCTGGATGTACATCCAAGGGAAGCATTTTGCACAGCAAAGTGTGAGCCAGCAGTGCTGGGAGCAAAGAGAGAGGAGCCATGAGCTACTGTTCTGTCTGCTTCAAGAAATCCAGGCCTGAATCACCCTGGTAAAGGAAGTCAGGGACAGGATAAACTCTCCTCCAGCTTTGACTTCATTATGTGATCTCTTATAAAAAAAAAATTGTTTAACTTGAAACTTTTTGAATTCTCCAGACATATTCAGGATGGAAGGGAGGGTATGTGGGGATGGGGGATGCTAAAGTTCTGCTTAGTATCAGAGCTCCATAAACCTTTCTGGTTTGGATTCATGAGGCATCTCAATATTGACAGCCGCAAGTCATCACAGCTTTGCTTTGAATTCTGAAAAACTCTATAAATCATGGGAAAGCCATGATCTGCACCCAAAGAAATTCATCTTTCTTATCTATCTGCTTTTTCTCTGTAATCTGCAAACTTCCCTTTTAAAATTCTCCTCCTCTATTCATCTCTCTCATGAATCCTACCTGACACCTCTCTTTCTCAAGTCTGCTTATAAAAGGACAGTTCTCCTTCATGCAGTTGTTCTGATGACCCTATACTAGTACTTAAAACTTAGTAGTTCTTATTTCAACACAAAATAAACTTCTGGTTGGACTCTTTCATCCCAAACGAGTATTTCTCACCAGAATCTGTAGGCTTAATGCAACATGATCAGGAGAATAAAGTCACTAAAACTCATGTGTCAAGGACTATGCAAAGAAAATACTATTAAAAGGAAATAAAGGTATTAAAAGGCAACTGGATATTTCTGAGTATTTTCTTTGCTTTTATCCTATCTCCTGACATTACAGAAAATTTGGGCAAACCATCCAGATTTACTATAAATCAACTCATCAAGAAGCCAGACTGCAAAAGATCTATTCTGTGCAGAACTGGCTTTTCCTGGAGAGGAAAGCCAAGATGAAACTGGCAAAAGTTTAACATGATATATTCTGTCAACTGTTTATTTGATTTCATTATTCAAAAGAGGATTAAGCCCTTTTTAAAGACACAGGACCAACTTAGCTAAATGTCAGATATGCTCCATCTAGAGTTACTGAAAAGAAGCCCATCAGTGCTAGTGATACTCCAAGGTGCATTCTGGCTGTCCATGGCAGCTGAGGAAACTGGGAGCAATACAATATTGCTTGGTAATACAGAGGAGCACACAAATTCAGAAACATGCTAATATTCCAACTAATGTTTATGAAATCCTGAGACAGACCAAGGAAGCTTAAGATGTAGAACATGCATTATCCAAGTTCAAAAGAATAAACACTAAAATGTCTGGAATTTGGGGAAGCAAATTTTCTGCCTAAAGGAATCAGCTTTTGATTAAGCAATTGACTTTTGTAGTAAATAACATTAAAATAAAGCACTTGAATTTCACCAATATTATAAAATTAAAGTACAAAAACCACTAACTGCCATGGACAAATGTTTGCCATTATATTTAAAGAGACTAAGGGGTGGGTTCTGTGGGAATTTGACATTTATCATTCAAGTGAGGAGAGATCCTGTGAATCTCAAATAACACAGCTAAGAGCAAGTTAAGTGACTTTTTTTCTCTCACAGATGGAATAATGCTACATCTTCCTACAGCCCATCCTGTATTCTGTTTCAGCTGTGTAATGACATGCAGAGGTTTCAGGAGAAATGTGGAAAGCAGAAAACCTGCTGTCCTCCTGAAATCCTCATAGCAGACACCCAGTAAACCTGCAGAGTGGAGTGTCACTTACTCCCAGCTGACTCACACATCTCATGGCCAAAATAAAGGAGTTTTTCCATCTTCTGCACACAGACACACGGGCTCCCAATGTTTTATCATGCAATGCTGCCTGTCTCGAGTTCAGATTTCAATATTTTCATAAAATATGACTTAAGTGCTCTCATATTTCCTGAATAACTTCCAACTGAAACTAACCTATGGTTGTCAAAATAAGTAAATGAAGTAGCCTTTTTTAGTAATACAATAAACATTTCACTAGAGGTCTTCTGGTTCTTAATTTACAAAGTTATTCAGCCTCTATATAATCCAGCTGACTGCACCTACCTTCTACCCTTTAACCATAGTACCCCCATTATTTCAACCTCTGAAAACACTTTTACACCTACCTACAGCAAGTGCTGTGCTTATGCTATACAAGAGTGCAACAGAATAAAAGTGTCTCCTACTCCAAGCAATGAAAGAAGACAAATATAATTTAAATTTCCCTTCATACTTCTTAACTGCAAAGACATAGGATTGATCCAAATGGTTCTGAGCCTTGTTACTTCAAGGTTTCTAGCTCAGTAGTCATTTTTTCCTTGACATTTTTCATTCATACCATCTTACAACCTGACCTCAGCCTTGTATCAATATTCATACAGGGGATTATTAAAGATACTTTAATAAAGAACTGCCATTTTCAGGATTCTGTACTTTGACAGAAACTTATCCCCCTTGATTCCTGAAGACACAAAAATTCCTTCATATCACATGTATGCAAAGAAAATCAATTAAAAGTTAGTAAACAGAAATTAGATGGTTGCTCAGGGATTACTTATGTTTGCTCCTTGGGAATTTTTGTTCTCAGGTCTGACCATACCCAAGAGAGTCAGTGTTGTGAAAACTGAAAATCATAACACAAGACTGGCAGAAAATTCAAGTTCTGGAGTCAATAGAGCTGTTCTAAAGATTCCTATCAAGACTGAGTAGAAATAAGTGGATTTTGTGTGTTGGAGCTATGACCGAAAACAGAAACCAAAGGCAACTGAAAAAGATAAGGGGGTTTTAATAGCTTAAGGAAAGTAATATCCTCTTCCACTTTGCTTTGAATTATTTCCTCATTTGGGTGTTAATTTTCATAAGTTTAGAAAGAAACACCTTTTTCATAATGCAAAAGTGCATCCATCCCCTGGCAGCACCAGGCCCTTCTCCCTGTGTGGAACACTCGGGAGAGAACCACTCTTGGCTAGAGCCAACCACTGCCTCCACACACACAGATCCATCTGCCACTCAAAACATTTAAAAAAAATAGATAGGATCATTAAAAGGAAGAGATAAGATGAAACTGTACAAAGACCTCTGCCAAGTTCTAGCCCCAGCTAAGAAAAAAATAAACAAAAAGCATTCAAAAGTCAAAGCGTTCCAAAGTGACCTTTTCTAGTCAGCTGAGTGTATTCAAAATATTCATGCCTTGTAAAATACTGGCTTTAAATTTTCCTTTTTTTTTTTTTAATAATCCAAGCAATTGGGAAGGATTTTCAATAAAAATCTATGCTTGTATTTGCCAAAAAATTGAAGTAATATCAAATACATGAAGAACACTGCATACCTCAGTAATACCTCAACTAGTACAGCTTCCTGCAAATCATTAATCAACTAAGTTGGCACAATTAGTTGGTCTGCTATTCAACATAATCTGTAAAAATTTCTTATTTAATGGTGAAAAACAGATTAGAATTGAAACCAAGCCTTTTTATTTATGGAAAATCCAAGGTACAAACTTTTAACAGGTTTATTTAAAAAACAATTTAATAGCTAAATGATCTATGTTTTACCTGAACATGCATTCTCATTAAAAGCAAAGTAAATATCTCTGAATACAGACACATTCTATGCCATTCTCTTTATTATTTAATTTCCCAGGTATCTCTGCATGATCTGAATAAATTATGCTGACAATACAACAATATAAATGATAAATCAACAGCACAATTTTAGTGATATATAGCATGAAAAGTAAATAATAACCAGCACTGCTAATTGGCTGGCTACCTGGCAACAAATCAGTGAGCAAGCAACTCCACTGGTAATGCTTCAGCTGTTTGCACCACCCTAATCACTAAACATTTCTAGCTATTCTAAGTTCTTTCTGCTGGTTTTTATGCAGAACTGTACTGTAGAATAAAAAATGCCAGAAAATCTCATTGAAAAATTAAAAAAAAAACCAAAAACAAACTTCCACATTGACAACATCTGGATGTTATGAACTCATTCCTACTACATTGTGTGGCACAAACATTCATCAAATCAGAATTTGTTTTACTTGAAAAGCTGAAATAGGACATTTAGAGACTGAAGTTATCTACCAGAAGAGTCTGTAGTCTTTCCTTTGGGGCATTATTTATTGTCCCAAGACAAAAGACAAATATGTTAGTGTGAATGCTACTTTCCATCAAAGGCTAAAGATTCCCTGAGCTCTGCTGGGGAGAAGAGGATCCCCCTTCAGCACAGGACTTCCCCAGAGCTCCTCAGCTCTGCAGAGCAGGGGGCAGAGCCAGCCTGTGACACTGGGGGACTCTGAGCTGCCTGGATCCCTCCTCCCTAAACTGCACCCCATGACAGCCCCAGGGGCTGGAGGGAGAAGTTACACAAATCACAGGAGCGTGTGGCCTAACTCAGCATCCCACCCCACTGCCTGTAGCAAACAGCTTCCAGGATTTGTGGGAAAAAACCCCCGAAAAAACAACAAAATCATCACTATCCCAAAGGGAGACAAAGTGCTGTCAAATGATAAGTATTAGCTTGTGCTTTCCTACTTTATTTCACTGCATCTCTGAGACCTGCCTTATAAACATGGATGTCCACTTTTGTTTTCTAATCCTGCCACACTTTTCACTCCAAAGACTTCCTCCAGCTCAAACTCCTATCCTGCATACCATCAAAACCTCCTCCTTATCAATTTCCAATTTGTTGGCACACTTCTGTGTTTGCAGAGTGGGACAAAGCCAAGAGAGAAATCAGATTTACCTTGTGTAAATCATTCCTTTCCTGCAAAACCTTATCTTCTCAAAACTTTGCTTATCTTCTCATTCACTTAACATAATCCCCCCCTATTTATACTCTTTGCACATAAAATTCTCTATGCTTACGGACACTTTTTCATTACTATTGCTTTACTCTTTCTGCTTCTGATGTAAATTTTCAAGCAGAAAGGTATGAATTCAGCAGTGTATTCAAGGCAAGAGGATATCACTGATAGGTATCATAATATTTGCAGTATTATTTTCCAAGCCATTCTTTATTCACCCAACCATTTTGCTGGCTGCTCAGACCACCGCTGTGAACTGAGCAGCCTTTTCTATTGAGCTGTCTGCAGTAATGATGATCATGGGGAAACTCAATCCCCTCTGAAAGAAAAGGCAAAACTCCCAGAGACTTCTGTAGGATCTGAATCTCACTGAAGTTCTTCCTGTCAAGTGGTTGTAGCTAATTTAGAATTCAATCAATGGTTATGAATACTGCAAATAATTCTATAAAATTTACATTGCAGGAAATTTGTCAAAACTAAGTATATTTGGATTTCTATTCCCTAATTGCCTAAATCAGTTACATCTCCAGAATTCCTCAGAGGCTGCTATGGACTTGACTAAGCAAAAATTGTTGTCATGTATATTTTTTGCCTTTCATTTTGCGTTCCATACACACCTTCACTTGAGTCTTTACAATGCAAATAAATCAAATAAATATACTGACTACATCACTGTTAATCCTGGGTCTCTGGGAGTCCTGTTAACTTGTACCTGTGCTGAACACTGGCAAGTTCTCCATTCTTTGTTAGCTTTCCAAGAGTCCACATGCATTTCATTAAGCTGTTTTTTTTTTCCTCTAACTGCCCTTTCCTCAGCAAATACAAATATTTCTAGTAGCCTGAAATCATCATATTATTTATGATGATTTCTTAATTCTTACTATATGTGCCCTCTCATAAGTATTTTTTAAACTGTTATTATTGTTGCTCGTGTTTTAAATCCAGGTATCTTTCCCCCCCATTTCTGGTGAACCTAAATTCACAAACTGATGAAGATTTTCTGTTCCAGAATGGAACAGAGAACAAAAGCTAAACTGACAGCTGGAGAAGTGGAAGTTGCAGTCCTCACTACTTGCATATCTACAAGTGCATAGCTACAGTTTACAGTGCTGCTCAGTCCCATACAGTGGATTTAAGCTAACTTGAAAATACCATGCATTTGCAGAAGTCTCTGCTATCTGCTGCATCCAACCATCAGTTTCAGAATTAAGCAATGCAGGAGCAGAACACAATCTCTGTTCCAAACCCTTAATAACAATTGCAGACTTTGACTGCAGCACCATTTCTTGGTGCCCGATGGTGAAGGTTTACACTGAGGCAGCCCCATTGGTGTGGGCCTCATTCAGGGCAGTAATTGTTTTTGGATGGTTCTGCACAGCATCACATCAAAGGTACCAACTTGGTAGCAAATAATCTGGGATTTTCCCCATGCACTAGGCAGGAAATCTGCATGTTGGTGTGTGCCTCAGTAAACAGGGAGCTGAGAGCCCTTAGGGGAGCTAGCTCAGATATTCAGTGTGGATCTTCCTCAGTCCTATCATCCTATGGGGGCTCTTCATTTCTTGAGTCTTCAATTTAATAAATCCACTAAAATTAACAAATCAGCAATTAATAAGGAATTAATGTGGTTCAGGCATGTTTAAAGTTAAATAAGCACTTAAGTGTTTTACTAAACAGGAGTTTGACAAAATGTACAACTTTATTTCCTCTAGGTCATGCTCTTAGTTTCAAATTGCTGAGGTGGCACTGGTACCAAAACTCAAACTCTGACCAGCCACAAATTCAGGATGAAACAGGTCTTTGGTGTTTAAAATATCTTTTGCTGTGACAGTAACTCAGCAAGACAGCTGGGTCTCTGGCAGTGATAAGATCCTATCTAGTGAGGCAGCAATAATACAGATATACTAAAACATGATGCAGTTTTTTTCTAAAAGACAAAAAACAAATCAAATTAATAATAATAATAAATCCCTAAGCAAGGAAAAAAATCACACACAAAGTAAAAAATTTTTTCATCATGCACTTAATATACTGTGACTATGATATCATATTTTTCCCTATAAAACACAAAATAGAGATGCAGTGCTATTTCTTTCACTTCCTTTTCCAGAGGAGAATGCAATGTGTATCTGAGACCAGAGAGAAGTTGTGTCACTCTAAGTGGGGGAATGCAGAAGCAGCTGCTGCCTTCTCCTCTGCAGAGTGGTGAAGTTCTCACACACCTCTGCTGTCCCAGGGACACCTCCTTGCCTGAGGACATGCAAATATTCAGGAATCCTCACAATACTTAGAAGCATATATGTTCTATGGTTTCAACAACAGCTTTAATCTTGTTTAAAATTTTTAATTGAAGCAAAAATGTTTTCATTTGGCATAGGCTGGCAGCAAATAAAATGATCCTGATGAATGGCATAAAACTATTAATTATGCTTTGTTCACTCTATTCTTACTACATTGCTTGTGTGGTTAAAAATTAACTCTATGATCTTATTTAAAACAATACATGTGTCATTTCAGACATTCCTAAAAAGGATGCTTAGTAATAATAAATAGGTGTGCTTGTCAAGAGAAATTTGCTAACAAAGTGAATTCAAGCATCTTAAACAGATAAAAGAAAGCAACTACAAATTATGGCAGGCTAATATTTTGGTTTACTTTTTGAAAGATTCTCCTGTTTTTATTCATTGATGAATTTTAGATATAAAGATAAAGAAAATAAATGTTTCATGATTATTATGAGCATTCCAGAATCCCCAGGCAACCCTAAATATTTCAATGTCTGGCAGAAATGTCAGATTCTATCATACCATCTCCATTATAAATACTAATAATATTGATAAGAAGAACTTAAATGATTTTAAAGTAAAACTGTCAAAGTTGTTCTTGACAGAGTTAAGCACACATCAGCATTTACTTTGAGGCTGACAGAGCACTGGTACAGCTGCTCAGGGAGTTTGGGGAGTCCCCCTCTCTGGAGACATCCCAAGTCCACCTGGACATGGTCACCTGCTCCAGGTGACCCTGCCTGGGGCTCAGAGATCCCTTCCAGCCACAACCATCCTCTGATTCTCATCCCCAGGTGCAAAAGAAACAAACAGGACTTGGAAAGTCAAATTTGTAGCACCTCTGCATTTTTCATGCATATTTATCTTTACCCAAATAAACGTGCACATAACTTAGCTAAATGTACAGTCACTGTAAGTGATACAAATGCAAATTTCTACGGTTTCAAGTAAAAAATTTGTCTTCACGGCCTCAAAAAGCTGTTTTTAATATCTGGCCTTTTGAACTCACCTCTCTGCAGCAATGTCAATGAGGTTCTCCATGAGTGCACATATTTTCCTGGGGACAATGTATCTTATTAATCCCATGATCTAAAGAGATAATACATTTGTCAAAAAAATATGTGTGCTTTATCAGGATGAATTTGCTCTAACTGAACATCTACTACCTTTTCCCAAGCCAAATGAAATAACCTGCACAAACCCACAAAACTACTCCTTTCTTTATTATGGGGGCTTTTTGTGTGATTGTGTTGGTTTCTAGGAGTTTAAAAAATTTACCTAAGTTTCATTTTCATCAACTATTATTTTCCTGCCCCGTGATTTTTATATTTTTCTTCTTATTTAGAAACAAATCTACACTGAAAAAATTCAGAACCACTTTGTATTCCCCAAAAGCCACGTGGGAGAAACCAGAACAGAAACATCCAAGCCCAATCCCACAGAAACCAAAGCAACGCCCTGCTCACAGCTGGTGACAAGGCCTGGAACTGGGAGGTGGCTGTGGCCAGTGGCTGCCCAGAGGAGATTGCCAACATCCAACATGCTCCAAAATCTGTGGGTGCTGCACATCCCAGATCCCCTGCACAACATCTGTGCCCCTGCACAGCAGCCACGAGCAGCAAAGCTCTCCCAGGCAGGGTCTGGGCTGACACTGCATCTACAGGAAAATGTAAAATCTGCTCAGGCACTGCCAGGAAAGCTGTCATTGAACTGAGCAGTGGGGGTGCTTGGGAGAAACATTATGGGCAGAAAATTGGTGATGCTTTTGTCAGGGAAGATTCCACGTGGAAAGGCTTGACTAGAAATGAATTGCCCTTTGGAAGTTACAATCATTTATACTTTGAATGTGATCCTAAAATTCTTAACAACATCCCTTTTAACTATTACAATTTTCAGCCTACATTTGCCTGCTGATTGCTTGCTACACTCTTTTAATACAAGCAAATAACTGCCTACCAAGAATTCACCACGAGCCTGTGCAGGGACAGCAAAAAGGAAACAAAGCTTTGTGCCCAGGGGGCAATCAATTATCTTTTCTAAGACTTTGCACCAGCATAAAGACTGCTGCCCAAATTTCTGATGTGATGTGGCAAGTGGGCAAAAACATTGGCAAAAGGCAAAACACTCAGTGAGACAGGCTGGCAATACCAGAAACACCTTTTCCAGGCCTCAGTGCACACAGGAGCTTTTACAGAACAGTGCCTTGCATGTGAAGAATATATAGATGCCTTCAGAAATTGCAGGGAAAGCCTGGAGTTTTCACTTTTTTCTTTTTAAACAGCACAACTACTTTCATCACCTTTTTGTAAATCCTTAATAGTGTGTTATCATACTGTTTATGTGGGAAGACAGTGCTGTGGCAAAACTTGTTACTGATCTGGTTTAAATTGTCTGAGGAATTCTCTCTAAGACTTAAGAACAATCTTTTGTGCATAATATCCTTTTATTTTCCCAGTTCATTTATTTTAGTAACTGAAATGTGTGTTTACATCTAACTGCATAATGTTCTAGCACCTTTGAACTATTTCTAACAATCTTTTTCATCCATATATAGACATAGGAATGCTGGGAATGTAATATATGTGTGTATATATATATATATATAATTTTAGACAACAACCATCAGCCTAGTAAGTTAAATGTCTTGTATGCCCTAGAAAGTCAGATTTGAATGAGAAACTCTATTGAAGAACCTCTGATCTACCCAATAATTCCTTGAAGTATAAACATGTCATTTTACATATCCAAACTGAAGTACACACCAGTAAATATGAGTAGAAAGCTTGGGGAATGTGATGGCTTACCTCAGAAACTCCTAACTTAAAAAAACTAAACAAAAAAGCACCACATAAAAAAAGAACAAGCTGGTTAAATTTAAAAAACAGATATTTTTGCTGCATTTTTTCTTTACCATTCTCGATCCTAGCGAAATTATGTCACCCTTCAAAGATTCAAGAGCAGATTTTGCTTTAGTTTTGAAGTCATACTTACAGCTGTGTTGGTATTCAGGCATAGGTCTGAAGAACTGGCTGAAAAATCACCTCCTGCTTCTCTCTGGTTTGAAAACACAACTGCATTATCTCTTCTGGATATGGTGATGAGTTTGATCTACACTAACTACCACAATGGCATTGTGCACATCAACAAAGAAATGTGATAATCCTCTAGCAAAAATTAATTTATTAATGAAATGAATAATTAAATCTGCTGAAAAACACGTTTGCAGGAAGTTAAGCAAAGGTGTTTTGAATAAGAATGGGGCTTTTTCTTAAATCTATAAGTACAATAGACTTGCTAGAGTAAATAACCCTGTGAGTTACTTACCTCATAATGTATTTAGTTATAATATTAAATGGATAAAGTACTTGATCATCTCCCAGGATAATAAAGCTGGTGGTATGGAGAAAAGCCTCCATGGGATTAAGAGAGAGTTAAAACATTTCAAATATGCAATTAAAGGCATTCTAGCATGCCTGTGATCTCTGCTCTGGTTTCTTATTTACAGAGAAGGAAAACTGGCTCAGACCTCCTAGACTAAGACAAGGAAGTATGCAAAATCGAGCAGTCTCTGTGCCAGCTCTTGCTAATCCTTTTCAGTATGGTTTGCTGCTAATTTGTCATGGCACATATTTGCCTTATGTCTAATTAGCATCAAATTGCAAACTGCTATTTGCTAACAATTTGTTGCATCAATCTGCTTAAAAATCTATAGTTTAGAACTGGATTGCAGCTTATTCTGTCTATCAAAATTCTATTTCATACACATCACAGTAAACTATTTGCCTCTAAAAAAAATTGCAGTGCTCTTCCCTACTAAGAAAAGTACATTTTAAAAGAATGCCTCTGCAAAGTGGTAGTTTTTGTTCCTTTGTTTCGCCCTCCATTTATATTTTGCTATAACATGTTTATAACTGGAGTTAAATAAAGAACATCTTGCTCTTTGTTTAGAGTTAGATCTAGTACAACTGCCTCACCCCTAAAATAGAATAGATACATACAAAATTATTATCTGTACTTTAGAGAATATAGGCGAGACCTTTACACCAAGAATTTGTGCTGGAATTGGCTCTCAAAATACAGGAAAAATTCCAGCCAAGGAATTTGCCCTGTTTAGGAACTGGCTAATCTCTTCTGTTTGACACCCACAGGTATTAAAATAAACAAATAGCTAAAAATCTTTGTCACAAACAAATAGTGCTGCAGAGATGTTCTTCAATGGAATCATAAGTGATGTGGGAGATGTTTATGCACAAGATTTCCTCCCCCGCTATGCCTCATTAGAAACAGATGGAATACTGCTGCCACATGCATTGCAGGGGATGGATGGAAATGTGTCAGAGCAGGGCCTGGCTCCAGTGCAATTCGCTCCAGAGTGGCACTAAATGTTCTAAGCAGTCTCCTGCACTGTATTCCAGGGATGGCACGAGGGCATCAAACCAGCACAGCCACAGGCTGCTTCTCTGGAAGCAGGACTTCAGCCCACGAAAGATGAGCTTTCATAGCTTGATGTGGTACAGATGGAAATGATGAGGGTTTTTTTTTTCTTCCAAGCCACAGAGAATTTGACATTTCAAAAGTATCACACCTGGAGAAAGCATGATTCATAGGGCTGAGAGAGAGATGGTGGGAGTAAACAATAAAACAAGATGAGAAATCCAAATAGGCAGCATCCATATAAATACTCTGGGTCTCAAACTGCAGTTGCTTCTGCATTTTCCTTTGTCATTTTGATCCAAAATTCCATACTGGGCACCAGACATGTTTTCTTCAAGTTTGAACAAAATCAGTATAATGTTTGCCTTTCTGTGAGTTGGTGTTTGCTATAGCAAACAAGTGTAGCCAAATTTTCTGCCCACTTCTATGTAAAGTTTGCATACTTTATCCTTGTGAGAGGATGAGCCAAGCTCAGTACAAATGTTGTCAAACAAAACGAAAGCTTTCAGAGCTGAGTGAGAAGACAAGTCTGTCTTTGCTGTATCTATACCCAAAAAAACTCTTCTAAAGGTTACAGGGAATTGAATGCAACCCTCACAGGCAGATTGGACAGACATTTAAGAAGTGCTAACTATGAAGATGAACCCAAGCTCCCCACAGCTTCAGTGAATGTAGAGTCAGAAGCAGATTCAGAACTTTAGAGTGCTGAAATAAGAACAGCCATAAACACTGGCAGAGCAGCTTGAGCTGGAGACTGACTGAAGGGACCTCCTGAGGTCCCTCTCCACCTGAATTATCCTAAGAACTGGCACCTTATTTGATCAATTTTTTACTAATTCAGGTGTTTTTTTCTGTAATCTTCATTTCTCTCCAATCAAAGTCCAACACAGATGGGTACTGGTGGTCACTGCTGCCTGCAAATGCACACTGGAGGGCTGGAGGAGAAAACTGCTACAGGTGGTTGAAACAGAGTTAAGAGAATTCCCTGTTTCCATTAAAATCACAGGACATCTCTCTTATTTGTACCACAAGCAACAATAACATATTAATTACAGCTAAGGGGAAGCTTTGCCTTTCCTTTAAAAGCTGGCAATGTGTAAAGGGGCTCACATTTCCCTGAAACCAGAAAAAAAAACCACCACAGAAACATAACAAGCCTTTGTGAGAAGACACCACTTTAAGAAATGAACATAATCCATGTCACAAATATGGACTTTCTCACTATGCAGAAGTGTTCCTGCTTTTTATGGATTGTACCAAAATAGTGCCCATACAAGCTGGACATGAATGGCAAAGTGAGAATACTCACTGAAGGAACACAGCTTTTCCTGAATTTGTTTTATGATTATTAACATGTCATACTCGTTTCCAAATGTGTTAATTTCACAAATTTTATAGAATTTCTCTTCAATTGTATCCCTAACGGACAATATTTTAGAGACTGCACTAATTTCTCTCCATTTCAAAATTATATAAATATAGCAAGGGCCAATTTTGTGCATAGAAGTGGGGATGCAATCTGGGCAGCTAAGCACCTCTTAATCTTCCAATCTGGAGAAATGAATTCAGGCTTTTTCATCTTGGCTGAAGGGAAACCAGTCTGTGTGCCCTGAATTCTCTCCAGATTTTCTGGAATCAGCAGTATGCCCCATCAGTAGCCAAAAGAGCTCGGTTTCATTCTGCAAGTTGCTACAGCTTCAGTGGGAAGTTTGGGAATAGTTTTTCACAGCTTCCTAAACTGAGAGTGATTTGAGGTCAGCAGAGCTCACATTCTACAAACATGCAGGAAAAAAGGATTCATTCATTGTTTTCTGTATAACAGTGCTGGTTTTCTTGAACAACTGAAGACCTGTTTTTCCATTTATACATAAATTGTTCATAGTTTCTGTAAAATAAAAACCAATATTTTCCTATATTAGAAGAGATCAGACACTTAACCCTATAAAAACAAAGGAAAACATGGCTAAATCCCTTTTTCTGCCCTGGTTAATTAAAAAGAAATAGAATAAATGTATTGGCAAAAAAAAAAATCATTTAAAAGTGTGCAGCTCTGACATAATTAGATCCACCACATCTAGGTCAGCTGAGGATGCAGGATTCACACACCAATTATTTATTCAAAACATTAGAACAGTGCATTTCAAGTGACAGCTCCTAGCTGTGATTCCTCCAAGAACTAGTAGAGCCACCATGCTACATACACACCTTAGAGAGCTCTGGAAAACACATCCCCACCTCATCTGAAAAACTCCAAAGGCACTGGATATAAAGCAGGGAATGGCATAAGCCCACTTATTAGTGGCAGGTCTCTAGATGAAATCAGTCCTGGGATGTCATGGCCTGTGGCAGCAGAGAAGAGGACTATCCATGAACAGATGGAAAAAGTTAGGTCTAAACTCACAAAGGGAAGGAAGGAGTGGAATTGTGTGTGTAAAACCAAAAGGTTTTTTTTTTTTAATGACAACCTCCAGGGACTGCACAAATGAAAGGTGCCTTCACCAGCCTCCCAAAACACCCCCCCTGCCATAAACTGCTTGAGGGGTGGTGTTTTGGGAGGCACCTAACCAACCCATAAGGGGTTTTAAACCCCCTAGAATTTAGAACAACATGGAAATGGAGCCCAAAGGTGAGGGACTGACATATTGTTAAGCGTATTCATATCAGTACTCTTGGAAATGTCTGGCACGTACCATATGCATATTTCATTTTATGCTTTTTGTATAATGCCTGTAAAATATGTTGTGCAGCACATGAAAGGGCTAATCCAAGAGCAGGGTAAAAGTCAGTGCTGCCAGATAGCAGACTTCCTCCCTTGGCACTGAAGAGTTGTGTTTAGGCTCCCAAATTCAAACCATACTGATGCCTCAATGATAGACATGTTCTACCCTTCCTATTTCCTTCTTGGAGTAAACACAATTGCACATCTAGCTGAGTAGCTTGAAAAAACTATTGGAAATGCTAAGAAAATGCTCAAAGTCAGAACTAGGATTTGGGAGCTAATAATGGAAATAAATTTGCTTAGAAAAAGAAATCAAACCCTACAGTTGTTGACACTGTACAACACTCAAAATGTCACTGCAAATACATTTTAATTCTGATCCAATGACAGACTATATTCAGCATACAAGGGGACCTATGTGGCTCTTTCCTAGTCTTCTAGAATGCTTAACAACAATATACTTAAACATAAAACATGTTGCTCTTGGTTACATACCATAAATTGCCATACATCCCCTTCTCTCTTCTCATTCAGATTCTAATGAAGGCTGCTCCACTGGTCAACTATAACAGAAGACAAAAAGTACTTTTCTCCTTGTCAAATAGCACTCTGTAAAAAAATACCATTGTCCTTCAGATTTAGGTTACGTGGCTAGTAAGGAAAAAACAGCAGAGTTTGGCAAATAAAGTCTCGAGTGGGAATTTTCTCCCACGACTACCAGAGAAGAGAAATGAAATTTTCAGGCACAGCCCTTTCAAACTCCACAATAGAGCATGTGTGGGGTTTGGATACAATAAAAGGAGGAACCTGAGAGGAAAGTTGTTTTTGCAACCTCAATAATGAGCGCGAGCCTTGAAATGCTGGCAGTGGAGGAAGCATTTTCATTAGGTGTGTTTCACTTTCTTCCTCGGTGCAGCAATCCACTTACAGAAGCTGTGTGTTGTTACATGACACATTTCCACTTTCTTACAGAAGTGCCTGTGATTTTTTGAATGCTGTTTGTTGTTACTGCCTTTCTTCTCCGACACAATGCACCAATTTTTAACCTTTTCAGTAACCTAGTGACACCTCTGGGATATTACAGTATTCCTGTCAAAATGTCTGGTCTACAACAATAAACTTTACATTGATGTCTTGCTTTTTGGGAATAATTACACTGTTCCTTAAATGTTACCCTATTTACTATTTGTGCAAAAAGATGACAATAAAATCAATGCAACACAATTCCCAAATGTGCATCCAAGTCTTTTGCAATGTTAATGGATTAGTGTGTCCATAGAGGTGTAAGATCATTTTGTCCTGATTCCTGGACTTGCACGTTATATGCACTCACTCAAAGATAAACTTATTAATCCTTATCTGCTGAGCTCATCCCTTCACAAAGTTAGTTTAATCTCGCTGCATTTGTCAGGATTCCTTTTTTCTTTCTCTTCCTCTTTTTTTTTTTTTCTCCATTTTTTTTCCCCCTCTCCCTTCCTTTAGAGCCAAGCCTGGGAATGCTGCCCATCGATCAATAGGTGTATGATGAAGGAACTCCGTGCTGCTCCCCCTGACCAGCGGCGATGTTTTCCCAATGATTCCGCAGGAGTCAGAAACTCAACAAAGCGAATCGCGGCCGCTGTAAGGGGAGCATGCTGCTCATGTCTGTGACCACTGTATGCAAAGCTTGGCATTAGTCACCGCCAGGCCGCCTCTGACAGCCCTGAAGTGAGGGAGATTAATGTGAGGCAGGGGCACTTTATTATTGTCATTCTGTTCTTTCACACTCTGCCTCTGACTTTCAATTTTGCTCCAGAATTAATTGTCTGCTCCCTACAGTATGACTGATGTAGAAGGATACAAGTAACATAGGCACCTGGTTCTGGCCTTGACAATCTGACTCGTTGGTGCAGGATGTATTGTGTACAGTCAAATTCAGGGACAGACGGGCATCTTTCAAAGAAATCAGCCAATGTTTCTTTTGACTTCAATCAGATTTGACTGTAGATTATCCTTCTCTAAGAACAATTTTTTTCTTGTAGAGATGCTAACAAAATGCCAGCGCTGTTATTAAGTACCACTACATGATACTATTGCTCTGCTTTATGCAGCCTCATATGAGGCCTTTCTCTCCAAGCTTTGCTTTTTATGTCGTAAGGCAGTAAATTAGTCATGTAGCAGTGTTTAATCCCTACCCTCTCAGAGTTAAGCATTGTTGTGAGAACATTATATATGGTATCTTAGACAATAAAAATACAAGACTGTGCAAGTCAGTATCATTTACTATTTATTGGGCTAAGAGTTCCAAAGCAAATTACACACAAAGTAAGACAAATAGTTAAAGATCTTGGATCTAATAGAATATCTGACTGTATATCAGACTTAAAATGAACTGCTGTACTAAGAGATCAAAGAACATCTTTACTAGAGCATAGACGATGAGAAAAAAAAAATCACTTTTCGGATAGAAAAAAATCATACGGAATCAGTCTTTGCACATGCACCCTATCTATCAGTCTGCTTTTTCTCAGTTTAACATCTGATGGTGACAAATGTAAAGGCACTCTACACTGCAGTGAAACAAGTTTTACCTTTAGACAATAAGCATTTGCTGGTAGTCACAGACATTGCCACAGACATACAGGCAATAATATCAACATTCCCTGCTCCTGTAAGTATGGTATACTTGCTCAAGGCTTAGATTTTGGGCCAAATATTCTGAAGTGCCTGTTAATACCTTCAGCTGGATTTCATCACTTTTGATCAGACTTTGGTCAAATAAACTTTTCAGAGCTATACAGCTGAGAAATTCAAATATATATATCAAATGAATATAACATGTATAGAAATAAGCAACACTAATGTTTCACTGTTTAATGTTTTCCCCTTGCTACATAGGTGAGATTCATCAAGAGGATCTCAGGAATTTTTTCCCAAATACCATCTCTGAATAGAACATGCAATAAATTATACTGAATTTAATTTATATTCTCCTCCAATGTGACCATGATATTATTTAAAGGGTACTGAAATATGCTGAATTGTCTTTATCCTGGATACAAGAAGGAAAATTATCACAATTCAGGGAGGACGATCCCACCTCATTACATTAATAATTTACCACAATGGTTAAAACACAAAAGTTATCTACCTGCATTTATGAAGGAAGAAGCTTTTCCCACTTGCTCCAGTTTTCCCAGACCTCTGGGCAAGGTAAATTTCAGGATGCATTTCAACTTCCTTGAAAGACACAAAAAGCAATGAGAAACTCTGTCTCTTTAAAAAGGTGTGCAAGTAAATGTTGTAATATCCTTCAAACCTGACATTAGGTATTCAAATGTTACTTAAGCAAAGTGTGAGCAATTAAATTAATCAATCTTCCCAGCCATGTACTGAACAGATGTTCAATAAATCCTCTCTGCTTACAGTGTGGGAGGAAGAAAGTCCACTTTTAGCTGTCCTTCAGTGATGACATCCCTCAGCCCGTCCTTTCTCTGGGCCTCATGGGCCACTGCCAGGCAGTTCTGCTGTGTTGTTTCTTTATTATAAATAACAACAGACCACCTGGACTACCTGCACTACCTGGAAGCTGAGGTTTAATGATCCTTCAGGCTACATCCTCAGCTCTCTCCTGATCCCAGATAATGGGACTGATGGGAATGGCAGAGGAGTGACGGATGGCAGTGACGAATGGCTCCAGACAAACATGTGCTGACAACTAGTGAATATGGGGCAGCCTTGCAGAAAGGTCAAGATAAAAGTATTTGCTTGACTTTCAAAGTTTCTCTGTGAAAAAACACTGGGAATCCTCAGATTTCTCACCACCAGATAACTTTGCCTGGCAGATGTGTACAGCAAGATACCAGAGTGCCACAAATCTGGCAAACAGCACTGCAGGTGGGAACAGCTACAACCTTTTAGTGAAGGGAAAAAAAAAAAAAAAAAGAACAAAGCTAGAACAGCTAAATTCCATAGACATGCAAGAACCTGGGTATTTGCAATTTTCAGTGTTAAGGCTGCTATCAGCTGCAGACATTACCCCTTGTGTTTTAACGTGTCTGTTCTGAGCAGGTTCCCACTCCAGCCACAATCCAGCTCTCCCACTGCTCCTCTGGCACCAGGAAAGGCCACTCCATCTTTCTGCCCAATTAAACAGTGAAGTCTTTTCTTAGCACGACTTATAAAGTTTGCCTGGCAGTCCTGTGATGAGAAATTTGATTACTACAAGATGCTCACATTGTCATCTCTATTTTAGAACCTCGGATTTCAAAAATGAAGGGACAAGTTTTTACATCCTGCTCCCCAAACCTTAAATGACAAATCCCATAAGATGCATATGATGCATCCCATAATCTCAACTTGTTACACATTAATATCAACTCTGATCAAATGAGTCGACTGACATTCAAATCTAATGGTTAAAACCTCTGCACCACAGATATACAACTTCAACCTTTTGAATGCTGCCATTCCATATATGGACTTTACCCACATTTTAATGAGGCTCTAAAATCCCTGAGATTAAGATAGTATTTTATATAGAACTGCCTGCTTTTTATGATATCCTGACATGTTGTACAACATTTGTGACTATATTGATCCTTATAAAT
Source organism: Agelaius tricolor (assembly GCF_023055355.1). Taxonomy (NCBI): domain Eukaryota; kingdom Metazoa; phylum Chordata; class Aves; order Passeriformes; family Icteridae; genus Agelaius; species Agelaius tricolor. The sequence continues at coordinate 6,371,019 of NW_027269275.1, read as the reverse complement.
TCAGCATCTATATATATTCCTGAAAAGCATCCCCTGCTCAGTCTGCAGCACAAACAGCAGGGCAGGACACACACAGGGGGCAGTTCTTGAGCCTTTTGCTCAGCAGGAAATATACAGGTAAGGAATATTATAATAACAGAAAACATTTTAGTTGCATAACACAGCCATACTTTAAAAAAAATTTGAAATACCATCCTCAAATTGCACAATAAAGAAAAGCCAGGGTTTTTTCTCAATTTTACCCTATTTCATTCTCCTTCAGACAAATCTGATTCAAATCCTGAGGGGGTGAACTGTACTCTTCTCCCACCTGGGACAGTTATACATCTTCATGCCCTCACCTTTGCCTGTCTGCAGAGACAAGCCTTCTTGTGTTTCCCCATGCAGTTTCACACTTTTAATCTGAAACAAATGATTGCAGAAAAAAAAAAAAAAAGAAGAGCATTATCACCTTGGCGAGGCATCAGGAGTATACAGAAAAAAAAAAAGAGACAGGGTCTATGGGCAAATTCATCTTCCATTGCTACAATCAATCTCTCACCTAAAGAAATACACAATAACTAGGCAGGAAAGGGCCAAGATTTATGGCCCAGAAACATCTCCACTGACCAGCATACACCAAGCCTTCCTGGCTCCCTCCTTGCCAGAATGGCTCTTTCTAACAGTTACAATGATATACTGTCTCTCCCTACTGTTTTACAAGTACATTAGCTTTATTTAATGAGATCTCTGAGTAATTTAACAGATGTATATAGGACATAAGACTAGAAAAACTCTTGCTACTTGAACACTTTTGCCAAGGTATTCTAGGGCCAGCTAATCTCCACTACCATGTTATATTCCATGAAATACTGTTATTGGAATTTTGGGAAGGTTTTTAAAAATCATTTTAATAGTAATGTTATATTATAATCTAATAGAATAGTGCCATATTCAACACTTGCTTGTATCAGGCCTATTAAAATAAGGTTAAAAGTGGATACTTTAGTTCTTCAAAATTATTTATATATTAGAAGGCAGAGATGAAAATACTGGTTAAATCTCACAACCTGTTCTTTCCTGTGACTTCAACTTCATGTCCCAAGAGAAAAAAGACAGATTCTTCCCTTTTAAAAACATATATTCACATTTAAAGTTCACAATGATTGGATCACTCAGTAAGAAAGCATTTCAAAGTACTATATCCTGAGGTTTTGTTTAATATATGAAGTATAACCAGTCATTAAACACAATAGCTCTGCTTTCCATTATTTTATTATTTCTGTTTCTGAGCAACAGACAATGTCTTGGATGGCTGCTGTTATCCCGCTAAGTAATTTTAAATAATAGTGATATACAATAAAATATTAAGTGAAAGAAGCTGCAATAATAACTTTTTAAATAACTCTAATAAGCGACCAATCAACAATACTGGGGGTGGCAATAAGGAATTGCCTGTTTAAAGTAACATTCAAACAATTTTTCTCAGTAAAAAAAAAGATGGGCATAAACTCTATGCATTTGTCTGTGTATCTTTTGCAGGAGTGAATCTACAAAAATCCATACAGTGTGTTGTTGTTTTCTCATACATTATATTTTTTAAATTGATTAAAAATAGAATATTGCCCCAGATTCAGTAATGACTTCAATGAACTACATTTAAAAAAATTCAACAACTTCAATTCTACCCAGTGGTGAGACCAGTACTAATTGAGTTTAGTGGCATTTTTCTGTAAATAATATATAGTCTCATTAAAGAAGGTTTATTTTAGTTTGAAAACATATTTCTTTTTAAAATTCTTTTAAGCTGATGGGGCAAAAATGGGGGAAAAAGGATGAGAGTAATATTTACTATTCTGGCAAAGTGTTCAACATCCCTCTGGCTTCCAGTCTATTGTGTTAACTTTGAATTAGAGCATAAAACACAGGTTGAACACATTTATATATAATTATTCATAGAAGTCTATGGAATTTACAGCAAACATGCTGCAACATATCTAATATTTAGAGAAAATCCCCATAGGTATCTGACCAAAGTAAATATTCTGACCCACTCCTGAATGTACCACACCTTGGCCAGAGGCAAGGATTCCATATTTAGAAAGCAGGAAACACCAAGCTGGGAGCAGAAAACATGGATATTTCTTTAAATATCAGAAAACACTGACAAATCTCAGGGTGCAAAATTACGGAGGGTCACTGTGTAAAATTATGCTTGAAATCAAGAACAAATAAAATGACTCCTGGAGTAGAAAAGGATGGGGGAGAGAGAGGGAGAACATGAGCTGATATAGAGCAAATTCATGGCATGAAATTTCATTTCTTGAGAGCTATGCATCAAGGTGCATTTGTTTAATGAGGTTGGCACCAGAAAGATGTATAGAACATGTCAGACACCCAGTACCAGAGCGTTCTGGGAAAAAGATAACATCTGAGGATCTGACCACTCACTTCGTCTTCGAGCCAGACTTCTCTATCTACTGGTTCTTCAGGGGATTATAAATGAGAGGGCAGGAGGAACAAGGAGCAAAATAATGAAAAACAACATGAAAAAAGAAAAATTATAACATTGTAGAGCCAAGTAAAGCCAAATTTATTGACCTCACAACTACATAATCAAGAGAAAGTTATCACTGTGGAAACTTTTACCAAAGCAGAATGATCTTAAATAACAAGGGAGTGCTATGAAATTTACAGCACTTTTAAGATATGCAAATTGAATGCAAGGTATAGACATAAGGGTAATTAATTGTAAATCTAAGAATAATGTTTCTTTGTCAGGGCTGTCTCCATGTTGTGGAATACATTCTAATGTGCCTTAACTCTGAATATTTCTTAAAGGCTAGTCTAATTATGAGATGTTCAGAATTTCAAAATAGTAGTTATTCTTATCGTTTAATATAGCTGCTGTAAAGTTTCATAACAAAATTTACTGATTACATGAAAATATTTTATTTTAATTTTCAAGGATAAAGCACTTGTTTAAAAGTCTAGGCACTGAGTCTTTACCTTGGAAAAAAATAATATGATGGAAACAGCTTTTGCCTAAAGCAGTGTTTTGTGGTGCTTTTTGTTTGGGTTTTTTTTAAGGAGGAGAAAAGAAAGCAGCAAAGAACCAAAATAAGTCTAAATGTAAATATCTTTATCTGCTGCATTTGTGAAGTTATGGTGCTAGTTTTCTAAGGACTTCATAGAATAATATAGATTCTTCTAATTCCATTATTTACTTATTTTTTCATTTAATTGAAGTCATTCATGTGACAAACTCAGGTCAACCTTTCCATTGCAACAGGACCATAAAAATTCACTTTCTCATTTTAAAACCTGGCAAGGTTGGAAAGGAAATTTTCCAAGTTTGAAAGGAAATTTATATAAACATACAGAACATGTAAAACCTTCTACAGCAGTAATTCAAGTCCCTGTCAGCTTCAGTAGCACGCCTATATATGTGGCTGTGCTTCCTGACAGAAAACGCAATATTTGAGCTGCTTTTAGCATTTAATTCAGACAAATTAAAATGAAGCTTCTTTAGGGGGCAGCATAGTAAACAGTCTTCAACAATAATGCCATAATTGCCAGGGTGCCTTGGGTTTTTAGGGAAAAGACAATTATTAATCCTTGTGTTTTAGCAGGACTTGCTATAGACCCAAGGAAGAGTCTTAAAACAGTGAGTGTTAAACATGAAAGAGTCCTAAAACTTAAACAGTGTTGGAGGGAAGGGCATGAGCAGCCAAAGTTCTCTGTGAGCCAGAGGAGTGACCACCAAACACCAAGAGAAGCAGGCAAACCACCTTGGTTAAACCAATCCACAGGGTTTGGGGAAATTATTCCTAAGTTCCAACAAAAATTCTAATCACAGATATTACCTCAGAAAAGAAACCACAGTTGGAAGTATGTGATTTAGATACACATGTAGTAGCACTACAAGAAAAATGTCAAATGTCCCTATTTTCACCAGTCATCTGTTACACTCCTACCTGTGCAGGCATCATCCATAAGCTCCACATCAAGGATTTGCTTTTCATACTGCAAAAGGAAAAGAGCAAAACATTTCAAAGCCACCTATTTTAGAAGAGATGCAAGTGGGGGTAGCTGGTCATGGGGGAGTGGCCATCTGGGAGGATTACAGCCCTTTGGGAAAAACATCATCTGTTTTTTTGGGAGCAGAGGGGGAGAAAAAGGAGAAATAGAGCCCCAGTTCCTCATGCAGTTGGCATTAACAGCAAAAAAACTCAAGTCAAAGTTTAAAATTTTAGTCAGCAGAATCAGTGTCTGTTATCTGCATGAGATGAAATGCATTTCAGAATCACATCAGACAAAATGTTTGGGAGATAGGGAACAAAGAGAGAGGTTGATCATCAGCCTAGAATCCAAAAGTAAATGCTAACACGACTTTGGAAAATGTGCGCATCATCACTTTGTGTCTGCTTTACCTAAACAATTAAAATATTCTGTTAATATTTTCTACCTAAGTATAACATACCATAACTTTAGCTCCCCTTCAGTGACAGTTTGTGCTTGGAAGTTCTGTTATAGTTTAAACAGAGAACTCAGGAAATTTTGAAATCATTGCCAGATATAGAGGCAGATTTCATAACATGAGTTAAATGCATCATATGCTTACATGAGAGGGTCTCTCCTATATAACACTTGCAGAAATTATAAATTCTCCATATGCCAGCAGAGTTAATAACTTCCTTAAAGGAACTTTCAAAAATTATGCTTGCACAGGGGTAAGTTTCCAAAACTTTCTATAGGGAAACATTAAACCAAGGCACTTCTTAATGCTGGATTGTGACTGGAGCAAACTGAAATTTTCATCTTTCATTTCATGACAGCTTTCCTACACAAGGCTTAAGCTTTTAGGTACCTGAAGAAAGTGTCAGTGGGAATTCTTACTGACAGCTGCTTCTCTAACTTCTTGAGTAGGCAGAAAACTTAGTCTGAAGTAAAGAAGGTAATGAGAGAACAGTTTGGATAGAAGATGTGCCAAGGTTATGCAAAAATTTCAAAAGGCCACTCAAGGAGGAATCCTAGGAGACAAACTCCATGGTTTTGATGGAGATAAATGATATGAAGACTGATTTTTCCTTTTCTGCACAGTGCAATGGAAATGTATTACAGCACTGATAAAAGATCTGATCTGGAAGCTCTTGCTTTCCCCAGCTCCTTTTCTATGATGTGACAAATAAAGGCTAGTCTCCTTTTGGATACATTTTTGTACATTATAGTTTAAATTGGATTTCAAGTGCAGATTACAATTTCTTTCAATCAATTAGTAAAAGACTGTATATCTTAGGTGTGTTGCAGAGGTTAACCACAGCTATGTTTGACCCACATTAATTTTTCTCATTAGTCTATGATATCTACCAGCAATTTTACAAGCTGTTTTTGCAGGTTCAGTGAACTTTTCAAATTGTTTTAATTTTGCCAAAATGTCTGATAATCAAACTTGTGACTGAGTGCCCAGAAAATGTAAAATGGCAGAAAAGACAAACTCAGCTTACACAGTAACCCTGACTGAAGTGTTAGATCCAGCAAGTTATGCTAAGCCAGTTATTTCTGAAGCCATTAATCACAAAAAAATTCATTTATTTTCTGTTTCTTGTCACTCCAAACCTGCTCCTCCAAGTCAATTACTGCCAAATTAAAGTGTTGTGAAAACAAACAGTGGCTAGCACTGAACTGTGGCACAACTTCTACTCTTGAATCTCTTCTACTCTCCAGTCATCCACCAGCTTTCTCCTAGCTTAGCAATTGTACAGGGTGAGCATCCTCCTAACCTGGAAACAACAACAGGAGGATCAGTGAATTAGACACCAATTACACGTTGCATTGGGTTTTTTCCCTTTCCATTGAAATTATCCTTGTTTTCATTTAATTAATCAGGAGTGAGGTGAACTTCCAGCATTTGGAGGGACAGACAGCAGAACTAATAAAGGAGCAGCTCAGGAGGAGCCATTCACAAAGTCCACTCCCACATGATGAAGCACCAGGAGCTAAACCAGTCCCTCCCATTTCAGTGGCATTCACTGAGCAGTGAACATGCACAAGGCATGGGGTGGGACAGCCAAACAGGCAAAAGCAGCACCAGGCCTCACACCCTCCTTGTTAAACAGACTCAGTTCTAATTACTGGAAGATGGATGGCCTTACAAAAGACTCTTTATTCCCAAGGTCGTTAATAAAAGTGGAATTCTTCACCTTGTCCTTAAACTCAGTGGAAACTGCTCAGTTCACCTCTTTCACTTGGTGTGTTTAATTATTTGCACAGCTTGAATTAATACTAGGTCTATGTCTGAATGTCTCTGCTTGTCTTACTTGCTGCCAATCACTCCACAATACCCAGAATTTGAGGCTTTCTTGCTGCAGGAGTCATCAGGAAGCAAAATCAGATTAAAAACTCTTAAGTGAGATGGGGGATATTTCCAAAGAACCCTTACCTCAGTTTCCCTTTTTCCTGGCATAAGAAGTCATCCCTAGACCATTAGAAGATAGGGAGAAGTATCAAGCAAAATGATGACTCTTCATTTTACAATGGCTAGTTGGATCTTTGGTGATTCAAATCAAATATAGAGAAACCACATTAACACTGCCTGTCTCCCCCAATGCCTATGAATTTACATGCAGACTAGCTCCTAGATCAGAGCAACATGGACTGCAAAAAGGTCACTGAGAAGAGACAATCCAGATGCACCAGAAAAAAAAAAACAAAACCAAAATAACTGGCACACACCAATTAAAGACTTACCAATTTAAAGAAACAATACATTATTGTGCAATATTTTCAAGTGTGAAGTTCGAGATTTCAAATGTGATCCAATATAAACCAGAGTTTTGGTAAACAAGCTCTTTTTTTTTTTTAATAAGATTTTCATGTAACATTTGAGATGCCAAGCAAGAGAGGGTGAAATGCTGCTATCCACAAACCAGCAATACACAGTCACAAGGTTCCTCTGCAGGAGGATCGAACCACACATGAAAAAAAATAGAACCAAGTTAAATAAAAATAATAAAACAAAAGCTACAGATTACATCCTTTCCTTCCTCATATCCTTTAGAGGCAGCACGAAGTGAGTGCTTTTGCACAGGATGTAAGTCAGGGCACAAATTGGCCCTTCAGCTCTGAGATTCCTCCAAGCTTTCCCAACAGCTTGCTGAGTGTAATTTGGGCTGGGTTATTTAAAGCCACACAGGATAATACAGTACAAAGACTGGTGTGAACAATAACTCTTGCACAATTTATCACGCAGAGAAGAGCTACTAATCTTTTTAGAAAACAAGGTATTCAAAATTATTTAATGCTAATATTTATGCATCAGAAAGCATTCTAAGCACAAAACAGCCCTCCTCCCCCTCCCCATCATGCATTTGTGAACATCTTCAGCTACAATGCACCATATTTTCAGAGAGTCTTGAAATTATCGTACTGGATGTTGGCATTTATGAAACTCTGTTATTAATGCCACTCTCATACAAAGATAAGCTGTGTTTACAATACTAATACCTTCCACAAATAATTAGGTATGTATAGCTACACGTATAGTCTTCTATACCAGTGATGGCTCAAAACTGTAAATTTAAAGTATATTATTGTAATAAACAGTAATAATAGCGATGATTATAAAAATCAGTTTGGCATGCTTCTGCCTAGCAGAATTCTGTACCACACTGTCAGTTAAAAACAGAAAACCAAGACAAGAAATAACATCCTCTGAGCAGCTATTATTTTCTCAGCTCTTTACTTTTTTTTTTCCTATTGCATACTATTATTTTTAAAAATAAAAAAACCTGGAATTATACCAAACTAAAGGTAATGATGCAATTAGTCTAAAGTAGCAACTCTTCCTAACCAAGCAGATGGGTATCAATCCATCACTGTGTTTACATGATTACTGCTACATTCTTTCAAAATTATAAGTTTATAAAAGTATTATAAGAAAACTTATAATTTTGAATAATTTCCCAAGTATCTCATAAAAACAAGGTTTTCTTTACATGTCAACTCAACAGTCTAAAAGCAAAAATCATAAATTTTCATATATCAGGGTTTTTTTAGGTATTAAACATATTTTTTTTCAAATCTTAGCATAATTTTATTTCTTCCTAGGAGAGCTAGATGCTTTCTTTGCCTCAGTTAGCATAGGTACAATAAATTATAAAAATCCCTTTCCTTTTTCTCTTGCATGCAATACAAGGTCCATATCCAACTCAATATAGTATTTACTAGGCCAGTGAACTCCCTATCTGAACTTTTTTGCAGCATTTCTGCTGCAAGACACTAAAGGCTGTGTTTGTTTTTGCAATACTATGGCACAACAGAGAATTAAGCACCTTCTATGTGATCTTTAGCTACAATATTGCAGAAGGATAAGAATGTTACTTATAACCAAGCAAAATGACTTTCACAAATGTTTCCAAATTTCATTTAAAGCAAACATCAAACCCCCACAGTCTCCCAGGTCACACATAGCAGGGGGAAAGTGAGCACTTGATTATCATTTACCTGGATTAAGGGGTGCAGGAAATTGCCCAATTATTTGTTAGATTTAGCAAGAGGGAAAAGGACTTGATATCCCTATCACTGAGAACATTCAAACACTTAAAACTGCATTCAAAATTGATATAAATTAGATGCATAACCTTAGCCATCAGAGCACTCTCCACTGTCAGCCTCTCCAGATTGCTCAAGACTGAGATCCATTAGGCTGAAGCTCAAGGCAGAGCTTTCCAGGGTGCTACTGCCCACACATTCCCTTTTTAACAAGTTTATGTTGAAGATAGCTTTCCTGAAGCAAGAGACTCGGTTTGGTAACAAGAAACAGCACTATTATCAAACAAGAGGCAAAAGCAAAAGAACAGTTATCTGAAATTCCTCAAACTCTCTTTTCACAGTCCCTTTTAAGTTGTCTCAGACTTCATTCCTTATCTCTGCATGCTGAACCTCAGTCTGAGTTTCTGCTTATTGGTCTGAGTTTCTCCAAGGAACCTCTGATGGTTCTTTAATGAAGCCATAAGATGAATATCCTCTGAGAAGCTGCGTTTTCACTGTTTTCTCATAAAATATGATTCTTTCTCCCCTTTCTCTTCATCTTTTAATTCAAAACCAATGCTAAACAGAACAACAGCAGCAGCATCCTCATCCCACTCCTGTCGTTATGGAAATTCCTTCTGTTGGCTTCTTCTATAACTGTTCCTGTTTACTATTGCTTTAATCAAGGCTTTTGGTGGCCCTAAGTTTCCAAAATGTGCCATTTCTGTGAAATAACTTGCTAAACCTATTTTCAAGGCACATATTAGTAGATTCAGCTATATTGTAGCTGCACCAATTTCCCTCTTATTAAAAATACCTCATAAATTATCTTTTGTGCCTTGCTCATACATTCTGCAAGTATTTATTTCATCTTATTTTCCAAAAGAGATCTACATTCTTTTTACTTTCTCCTACTTGTTCAGTCCTGGATGTTTTCTGTAAGTCTTGTTCTGAACAAGTTGTGTTCTACTCAATATTCACTGTGATTTGACAGATCCTGTGCTTTCACCTTTTGCCATTTTTTACTGAGGTTTTTACTATGTCTCAGAATTCCAACACGTATTTTCTCCTTGAGTTTTAGTAGAAATTTCCTAACGATCTCGTGTTGTACCCCAAAATGCAGAGCGCTTCCCCACGTTGTCTCCATCCTTTGCTCTCTGCTGGCTGCCCCAGGCCATTTGAGGGGTTTCTCTGTCACCACTGGCACAGCCAGCTCAGTGTCCCCCCAGCTCTCTTGTTTGGGCACAACCCTTGTGCCACGTTTCTCTTTACACATCCCTGTGCTGCTTTTACACTGATTGATTCTTCAGTTGATTTTTTTGCCTCTGGTTACTTCCATTTTGCATCTTTGGTTATCCTGTTTTATTGAGCTCTTTGGCTGATGACTCTATTCTCCTCCAGTCTCCTATTTAGCAGTCACATTTCAATTATTATTCAGCTCAGTGTAAGGTGACTACCAAGACTCACAAAAGTAGGCTCAGGTGCAATCAATTGTCCAGAAGTTAACTTCAGGCTTCCACACAGGTTAATGAGAAAAAAGGCAGATCCTTCACCCAGAGATTTGGGGAAAAACAAGGATCTCAGGGTCCACCAGATTAAGTCTCATCATTCTTTCCTAATCTGGCCATTAAAATAAAATCTCAAAGCTATGAATTAACCATAAATTAGACACAGTTTATTTTCCACTTGGGATAATTCCTTACATGTGTTCTGAAAAACCTGGTCTGTCTTTTAAATCTACACCACCCTTGCTGCCTGTGCAAGGGAGCCAGTGATCTGCATGACAACACACTTGATCTTCTTCCAATAGTCAAAGTCATCCTGAGCTTTCTCAGCAGCAATATCAAATTCTCTTTTGTGTGTGTGTGTGATGGTTTTTGTTGGAATAGCTTCTTCATTATTAGAAGACAGTTGCTAAAGAATATGTTTAGCAAATTTCTTCTCATTTTCTTCATCAAATTAGTCAGTTGTTCCAGTCGAGGAATTCCAACTCGGTCTTGCTTTTCACATTTTAAAAATCTCTCTTCATCCATAAAACATTTCTTCTTTAAAGATATTGACATTTTCTTACCTAGCATCTCAAAAGAGTTTAGAAAATCCAGGTTGAGAGCAGCATATTGGAGTCTAGGCACTAGATTACAAATTGCTATTTGATCAAAATATAAGCCAGATAATTTACATGTTTCTTATTTAAATATAAAAGCTTTCATATATTTAGAATAAAAAATGTCTTCTAAGTGAATGAACAAACCAGAAAAGCATAACTAACACTGTGAGTGCAGTTACTTCAATGGGTACAAGGGGGGGCTGATTCCAAGAGGGGGGAGGAAAAAAAAAAGGACCATAGTGTGAAAATGCAATCTAAAAAGGTGCTACTTTATGTACTACACAAATCTGCACTGCAAGAGATATGAATGCAAAGGCTGTCAAAAAAGCGTAAAACTTATAAACACCTCAAGATCATAAAGCTTTCAGCTTTAAGATTTTAACAGGAAAAGCCAATAGCTGAACTCTCTACTTAGACCAAAGTTTCAAAGAGAATCAAAAGATGTTGAACTTCATTACATTTGGTTAAAAGTGACAAAAGTGGCTGTAAAGGCTCAAAGCCCTGATTACAGGAGTCCCTTTCGTCTCTGCTGAGAGACAAGACAGATGTTCCTGCCAAGAGCCTGGTGTCAGCCAGACAGGAGAGCATTCCAGGGCTCTCTCTGCCTCTCCCTCCCCCTGCAATGGCCAGGAAGCTGTGGCAGGATGACCAAGAACAGAGTGTGGATCAGCACCAGCCTTTACAGAGACACCAGGTACCAACAAAAAATGCTTCCATTTTTCTGTGCAGGACCAAGTCAACTGGCTCCTTTTGGGCCAGCTTCAGCAAAATAAAGAGCCTTTGTTTGAGCATCCAAAGTATCAAGGTCAGGACAACAGCAAAGTACAACATCAAGGAACACATTTGAGGGGATGGCTCTGGAGCAGCTGGTTAGCTTCCATGATGAATGGGAATTACAGCAGTTTTCAAGAGACCAACAGAAGGCTGGCAGGGTCCTAATCAGCTATAACATCAGTAGTAAAGATCTAAGGAGACTAGAGCATTTCCAAAACTAGAAACTTCTCTGGGCTTTAGTTTCAATAATTATGGCTGTGACAGCTGGACAGTGTGGGTACATGACTGGAATGGGTTGGAGTTTTTGACATATGGTGCTATTGGAATCCTGTCTGTCAGGAAAAGGAGCATAAAATTACCCCCCAACAATGGGGGCTGCAGTGCATGTCATCCTGTCTCAAAGTAAAGGAGCAAAGATGGCATTTTTGCAGGTTAACATTCAGCAAATGACAAAATGTCATTCAAGTAATGTTACAGCAGAACATCAGTGCACAGCGCTGCAGGGTCACAGGGGCAATTTAAGTTAACTGGAGGAAGCACATTGGCATGCCTGGTTTTCCTTCTGCTAACTAAATTCCTAGCTGCTCTTATCCTCCTGGAATAACCATTTGGTGCTGACGCTGCGGGAAGTGGCCTCACGTGGCTTGAAAGAGACTCCAGGTGTGCTGAACAATAATTTCAGATAGTTACTTCTTCCTAAGAGTGCCTCTGATAAGGCCTTTTTCCATCCTTTTTTCCATCCTGTGTGTCTGAGCCTGTTTAAAACTCACACACACCCCGAGAGAGGGCAAGCTCTATCCTCCCCACAAATTAATAGTTCCATCAAAGAGCACCATGTAGTGGCCAGTAATTAATTTTTCTTTACATTCTACTTATTAAAAATGAATGTAAAAACTCTGAAGCAAAAAATGTTCAGTATAATGAAGTGACACAGACCTGTTTGTCAGCCAGACCATCACTCTGCACAAGGCCTGTTTCTGCTAGGAAGGATAGTTGAACTATAGGTTGTCAAGACAGAATTTTATCTCACTTCTTTTCCTCAAGCTCTGAACTGTGCATGCTGAAATTAAACCCTTTCATTACCACTCCCCATTCCCTGTCATTCCTCTTTCTGTTGCCAAATTTGCCATTAAGGGCAGGTTTTTTTCCTAGCATACACACAGACATATATTTGCTTACCTTGCAATTCCCAGGTCAGAACAAGAAACTATTTATTTTTTCCCCTTCTTGGGATTCTTTTGTGGCACAAAACCTCCTCAAAGCTGGAAGCAGCCCATTCCAAAATGCAGGAATTTGAGTGGGTGTGTCCAAAGGCATGAACAAGGAGCTTCTGCTGATATGGAAAGGACACACACACACACAAGGTGACAACAGGAATGTGCCACCAAGCAGAGATGTTGCTCAAAAGGCAGAGATGGATCACAGAAATCAAATCAAAACTGGTGAGGGATATTAGGAAGGAAAGGAAGGATTCCCTTAAGTACAAGGCACAGAGTGTTTTTCATTCTACCTTTACATGCAAAGCTGGGACACAGCTTTCCATGTCCCTGGAACAAAGGGTGTAACATGGGAAAATTTCATTAGATTGCTTGCTTACTCAACTAGAGGGTGGTCAAATGCTCACCCAAGGACCCAGTGAGGCTCCTCCTTTGAAACAAAGCAAAACTGAGCAGGACATGGTCCTGGGCAGCCTCTGGCAGCTGGCCCTGCTTTGGGCTGACCCCCACACCGACATTCTGACAGGATTCTGTGCTGAAAAACAGCAAATTTTAGAAAACACTATGGTAACACTTTTAATTGGTGCTAAAAGTTCTGCTTTAAATCAGTAAAAATTCAGAATTAAGCCTGACATGTAGGGTTTTTCTGTATGCATGGATATTTGAAGGGCTTCCACATGAGAAATTTTAAGTAATATACAATATTGACTCTGGTAACTCATGCTTATTGTCTACCTTGCATGCCACAATGGGAAATTTTGGCAATTAATGATGACTCAGAGGAAATAGATGCCATTTAAAGGATAAAAAGAAAAACAAATCTATTTTCATTCCAAAGTATATTCTTAGATATTTTTCATAAAAATGTGAACTATTTTCAAGCAGCATTTCTACAGGCAAGCTCTATCTTAAATTCTAACATTTTTCTAGTTTGAAGTACTGTGGACCTCTTTTCTCACCATCCCCTGGTATTCTGGGATGTCCCCTCCTGGTCTTTTTTCATGTCTCAGGGAGCTTTCCTCATGTTCATTATGTTTAAGAGGGAGAGAGAGGATGAACCTCGCTATATGGTAACATGAAGGTCATTTCACAGACAAAAAAAAAAGCAGAGAAAGAGGAATAGGAAAGAGAATGAGACCCAGAACTGTAAAACTAATAAGCAGGATAAGACAGAAATATAAGGGTCTACTTTTTGCACATTCTCTTGAGTGCTGAAAAACAATGAAGTTTGGTTTCCTGTACATTTAGAGCTCTGTCTCAAGCAGGGTTCTCAAATGTGTTAAAAAATACCATATGGGGCTTAGTGTTTTTGATTAGAAATGCATTAATGTGGGACAACTGGCTTTTCCAGAAGAAAGAAATTTCCAACAGGAGAGGGCTGCTATTATTTATATGAGCTGAGATCATCCCGTTTTACTGATTCATTTTGACTTATGCCAACTAGAGCTGAAAACAAGCATTTCTTCTTAAAGAAATTATGAAATTACTGTAGAGTTTGACCCAAGTTTTCTTTTACAGGGACTCACAGCACAAACAGTCACTGGAAATACATACTGCATTGGATAGCCTACAAGGCAGAAAAGGGGAGAGAAGCCTATTTGATCAAAATATTTGGAACCATAACCTGAAGTCAGGTTTGACAGAACTAACTTGTGTTTTTCCTACTTTAGATACTTACATTAATTATTTTGTAATAGAAAGTGGATCACTCAGAAAGTAGCAAGGCTCTAAACACTCATGTCCCTTTGGCTTCTTTCCCACCATTGTAAAACGTGTCTGTCCAAGGAGCTATTTTTCAAAAATGCACACACATAACTGCATGCTCAAATAGAGTGTACACTTATTTGTTTTTATTTGTAAATATTTTGAACTGTGCTTTTTACTACCAGATTTGGCATACAGTGTTTACAGCTTAAAAATCTCCCCTTAGGCCTGTAAGACTATCCTGGTTGAGGGAAAAAAAAAAAAAAGAAGGAAATCAAAGAACAACTGCCCTCAAGCCACATCATGCAATGATTAAATATGAAATACATATAACACCAATAAAAGAAAAGCACAAAAAGTGGATTAACAAGATACTCAACTCCATGCAGTTTAACTGAAAGATGGTGAATCAGGATAGTGGCTGAGAGTCCCTGTTAACAGTCACCAAAGAGTTATAATAATGGCCAAGACAAAAAGGTTATATTCTCAGAGCAGCTTGCTCTAAAAGAGAGCATGCTATCATAGTTTGATGAAGAAATGTGAAATATAAAGTGTCAAACAGAAGAAAATGCAATCAGTTCACTGATCCTACACTGAAGAATTAAAGAAGGCAATAGCCTTGAGGAATGAAGGCACCTCTGATCTTTCGCACAGCATGGGCTGCCTGTGTTCCCCTTGTCAAACAGTAAATAATCAAAATCAATGGGAGGTATAAGAAGTCTGAAAAACTCAAAGGAAAAATAATTTCCCAGATATACCAACAATAAAAGTCATTCCCATGTTATATAATTCTAATTATTAGCAAAATAGAAAAGGCAGAGACCCGGACTAAATTTTTTATTCTGTATTTCACTGATATCTGTGAGGGTTTGTGGTATTATGGGGTTGTATTTTCAGCTCAGTGTTCTCTCCTGACCAACCATTTGGGCAGAACTCATCTGCAGCCCCGTGGGGAAACAAGTCCAAGAGCCCCCAGGAGAGCTCAGTTTGGGCAAAAGTACTGGGGCACCAGCATCAATCCTGATACTTTGTGACCAAACACAGCCAGGTTAACTTGAAGGCCAAAACTCTGTCACACATCAAAAGGATGGGTAAATTCTCACGTATAAACCCAATGCAACAAGAGAATTTGCTACTGTGCAAAGGGAAGCCCCTTTCAGTTCCCTGGATCCCCTTCCTCTCCTCACCTTCTGCCACCCAAATTTACAAGGTTCAGAAGAGGAGGCACAAGCTGTGACTACCACAGTGATGCCAGAGATCACAAACATGCCAAAGTCCCAGGCTTCTGGGTAAGACAGACACACAGGGCATAGCAGAGAGCACCAAGAACACAGGCAGACAGCTCAGTCCAAGCTAAAGGGACTATTTCTCCACCTCACCTCCCTCCAAATGGGGTAGGAAAAACTTAAGCAAATTAATTCCTTGAAAGAAGTATGTCCTTAATATTCATTGTGAGTGAGTAGCTGCCAATCATCAGCCTTCTTCTGCAATGGTACAGTGCCTCTGTGTGCCATTTTGGTGGGCTGGCTCAGACCACCACACTCTGACAGGAAAATCAGGAGTAATTCTGGGCTTTCTGTTCCCTGAACTCAGCAAAATCTTAGAGTATTGCTGAGAGGGTAACAGCTGCCAGTCTCTCAGGGGAAAGGCTTTGCTCATGTTGCTCTTGAAATGAATGATGAATAACATTAGAAACAGCCTCGCTGATACAGGCTGACAGTTGCCTTTACTTTCTGGAGCAAGGACTGCACCAGGCACAGGACATGGCCCTGGAAAACACCATGGCTTGAGGCTGCAGCGTGAGCCCCTCACTGTGTCAGGCAGCTTTACACAGGAATGGAACAAAGGGAGAAAGTGGCTAATCCAAGAGGTGGAAAAGGGTCTCTTTCAGGACAGTTGTGTGGATCCTCAACAGCTTACCTTCTTCTCTTCAGGACATACTGGAAGATGAGCCACTTGATTTGGACACACCTTTGCTGTGAGTACAGCATTCACTAATGATCCTGGGATTGCTGCACTTGTCTCTAACTGCATCTGGGCACCCTGGTAAGTAAATAACTTAGAAGGCAGAGCTCCTTAGTAAACCTGTTAAGATAACTGGGCCAAATCCAGATCACCTAAATTAGGAAACCACTTCTGCAATGTCTACCCAGACCATGTGGCTCCTGAAATGGCATCTAGGAGGAGTCTGAATACTCCTGGATATTCTCAAAGTGGGCAAATACAGCATTGGTGCTGGGGTCACACTGCCAGCTGGGACAATACAGCTGTGTCCTCGTGTTTAATACCATCTACATCAGCTGAGCCCCTGGGTGATTTCAAAGAGGCTAATTATAACTACCTCTTCCTTTTACTAATGGTGCCACTAAAGCAGATCTGGTCTCTGGGGAACAGGACATGCAGTGACTCAGCAGCTTCCTGCAGCCCTGTGTGTGCCCAGAGCCTCCAACAGGCAAGGACTGAGATCCCTGCCTCGTGCTCTGTGAGCCACTTCATGGGCCTCCAGTGCTTCCAGGGACAGACAGACACAATAATCTGCCTTCCCAGACCATGGCACCCCAGTCTAGATTATATCCACCTGCCCCCTGGGATTTACAGCATTTGTTGCAAAAAGGTATTTTGGGTTCATGCAGGAATAATAACAAACAAGCAAACCCCCGATGTTTCAAACCACTAATAAAAGCCTCTAGACAATCTTTTCAAAAGACCAGCATCAATATGCAGTTTGTAATTGTCTTGTCACATACTGTATACTGACTTTCATGACTTTTCCCACAGTATTTCAGAGGTTGTTATAAATGCCAGCACAGAAGGGAAGTGGGTGTTTCACCTCTGACTAATGGCAGCATTTACTGGCCTGAAGATTTCTTCTTATATCCATCTAATAAACTGGTTTGTCAGTAGATAATACGAAATTCCATCTGACACACTTGAAAACTAAGTGCCAGACTCAGAGTATATTTCCATTTCAGTACACAAGATTTTATCCATGGAGCTCCTATTAGCTTCAGCAACAGCATCCACGCTGCTCCCCTCACAATATCAAAGGGGAGCAAGCCCCCAGGTGAACACAGCCAAGGCTTGGACAAGCCCCTGGGTAGAATAACTTTTAAGATAATCTTAGGATTTTTCTGCCTGATTTTTCTTGCAGACACAATAGGCCTGAAAACTACCGAAGGCCTGTTGGACATATCAGAGGAGGGTGGAATTTGATTTTGCTCATCCTTTAAAAATGTCTCTGAGGTTTGTAAATATTCAGTGTGGTGCTAAGGTTTTGAGAAAGCAGTTATACAGCAAATTTGAATGATTAATGATCCAAGACATTTTAACACATTATTTCTCTATTTTCAACATAAATAGTGTGTAAAGGGTGTTTAAAACCTTAATGAATCGAACTATATGAGTAAATAATGTTAATCATTTTAATTGCCCAGTAGTCTGAAATTAGATTTAACAGTCTGATAATGTATTACTTTAAAGGAATACAACCCTGCTCTATAAAAAATCCCTTCCAAGCCAATTCTAATAATTTCTATTTATCTTTTATGACATTAACTGTTCTACCAGTCTGCCGACAGACAGCCTTACGCTCACATTTAGTTTAAATGCAGTGCAGTATAGTTTTTCATTATCATTAACGTGCTCCTGGTGGGCAGAGTGCAATGCAGTGGCACTGGTCACACTTCATTGCTTTATCTCATATGACAAAGAGAGATGATGTGCTTCAGCCCAGGCCAGAAGATGAAAGGGAAAGGTGGCCATGGCAAACTCCCCCTGCTGCCGAGGAGCCGCGGCCGGGCTGCGTCGTGCGACTCGCTAACAGCACGAAGGGGCAGACAAATAGATTTTCCTCTATATTTATAACCAGCATCATTCTTCCTTTCAGGCCTTTCAGTGCAGGTAGCTGTTTTATATGAAATGAACAATCTTTATAGACGTACCAGAGCCATAACAAGGCTGATTTTCAGCGAGGCTGAGGTATATAACTCTTACAGAATTGTCAGGCTTCTTGCTCAACAAATCAAGCCTAACTTATGATGTTTGCAGTGTAATTTTTATTCCTGTTTGACTAGCCAACTACCCAGTGGTAATAGGATGTTAGAAAAGGGCAGTAGCAATGTTTGTACATGCCATGATTGATAGGCAAACTCTGCATTTTTCATTTATATCTCCTGATTCCAAATCAGTTAAGTTTAGGAAAAATGAAACAAAATGGCAAGAAAAATGCTTGCAGATTGCAGCCCAGCACTCTCGTAGATCTGAGTTCAGCCCACATCTGCTAGGATTGTCTGGAAACATTAAGATATCTAAATGAAAATCAATACTATATGTGCCAGCATTTACTACCAAGAACAAGTATCAAGAGACCTCAGCTAATCGGGCTTTCAAGCTTGTACTTGAGCCATAGTCTGAACCCCAGGGGTGTCCTAATTGGCCCAGACTAATCATAGAAGAGTTAAATTTATAACCAGCAAAGACATCTTGTTTTTCTTTCAAGTCATCATTTTGAAAGGGAAAGCCTCACCTGTGTGGTAGCGACGTGTGGTGAGAGCCACCGGTCATGCAAGAACTGCTGCTCACCTGTCAGAGGTAAGGGAAAGACTAATTTACTGTCCTCCATAAAACCAGTCAGGCACATTTAAGCTTTTGGTGGGTATATAGTGCTATCAAACCTTTCACATGAACTGCATATTTTCTCAACTTAAAAGCTCTGCACTTAACACTCCTGCACTGGGAGATAGAAGGTTTATATTTTAGAGGTAAAAGACCCTCCATGCACTGTGATCTCCTAACCTAATTTTTTGAGCCAGCTAAATAAATATATTTCCAAATCAAACACTATTGGTGGAACTTTTTCTTCTGCAGTGAATGCAGATGTGTACAAAAGCCAACACACAGCAGTTCAGTTCACAAGGTAAAAAGGCAAACGCATTAATTCTTTTTTTATACTATAAAAAAAAAATTGTAAAAGTGTGCACAATATCTTTTGGAAGACTGTTAAATTGTACTGTTAAAAATTATACTGCATC
This sequence comes from Agelaius tricolor, assembly GCF_023055355.1. NCBI lineage: Eukaryota > Metazoa > Chordata > Aves > Passeriformes > Icteridae > Agelaius > Agelaius tricolor. The sequence continues at coordinate 6,351,676 of NW_027269275.1, read as the reverse complement.
AGGGGATTGGGTTCCTAATATTTGTATTCGGGATGCCAAATGAGAGCAGATTTTATCCTATTTTCAACAAATTAAACACAAATATGTAAAATGTTTATAAAACTCAGTCCTCTATTTTGGGCTTATTTTGAGCAACTTAATAATTCTGCATAGATTTCTTTAAGCAGAACAAAATAAAATGATGAATTTAGCCTGGAAATGCAAAATCTAACGTTTTTCAGCTTTCTTCAAAAGCCTATGTAAATATCCCTGGAGATTCAGATCCACCAGAAGTTTAATAACATTATTTAGATTCTTTGTGTCCCATACTTCAGATGTATTTTTAATGTCTACCTCTTAAAACAAAACAAAAAGTTGTCAGATATCACATTCCTGCTCACCGCGGTTAACGGTTTCCGCGACAGCGCGTTCATGGAGACACCCTGGCACAATGTGATCAATGAAACCTTGTTTCTCTCCTGGCATGATGTTTCCCTTGGATTCTCATCTCCCACTAGTGCCTGCTGTGAAATTTTGTCAGTTCTTTTACCTCTAAGGAGCTCTCCTGTCCCCCATGTTGTAAGCTACTGCGTTATCTTCCCGAATCAGTCTTCCTGTCTCTGCTGCTTCACCTCCCACTTCTTGTGGGACAAGAAGGCTATCTTCATCTTCCCCTTCAGTCCTGTGCCTGATAACTCCCTGCTCTCACTCTGTGCAGCACTGAGCAAGGTAATGAACAAAATAAAGCAGATAGGGAATCTCAGCCCAACCCACACACAGAAAAGGCGAGCACAAGTCTCTCCTAAACAATTCTATTATCTCACTCTCTATTTCTAGCCTGGGTGCTACATATGCCAGTCTGCAGGAAAGTACCAATACGCATTTCTAACACAAAATTAGGTTCAAATATACCATCTGCCTTTGATGTACTTCCCTCCTCAAAAATAATTTAAATATTAAACAAAAATACTTAGTACTTCTTTGTATCTTCAGAATACTTTTGGTACAAGCTGTTGATTTCTCTTTACCCAAAACAAGACTTCAGTCTCCTCATGTTTCAAACACTTAAAAAAAAGCAACAACTCTTATACCAACAGAATTTTCCTCTTATACAAAACCACAGCTCTTACAACTCCACTTTCTGGCTCTGACTGATGTTGTTTAATAAATCCTTTTGGAGTGGTTTAGGAGACTATCATTTCCAATTCTCCCCTCTGCTTTTCCACCACCAGTTGTCACACATGTGACAAAACAAAAATTTGTTCTGCAGCTGCTCCACTTCATTACCAAAGGAGGATTTTTATTTTTAAATTTAATGTGTTTGATTGGGAACTAAGAATAATTCAAGTGCAGCACCATTTAAGAGCACCATCCAACTCTGGCAGTGGCCAATGCTCCCAGTGAGATGTTGAAGGGAGAGGATGCAGGAAGAGCCAGGACCTTTGTCTGCAGAAGGTGGGCCTGGGAAGGGCCCTGCAGCAGGTGATGAGAAGGATGCACATCAGACAGGCTGAAGAGGAATTAGAGGAATTAGATAGCTCATTCCAAGCTCAGCCTGCAGTGGATGCCCAGCCCACACAGAAGGCAGAGGGGACAATAATGCAGGAGAATGGAAGCTTCCAACAGCAAGGACCTGCAGGAGGAAGAGACTTCCCCCAAAACCAGAGGTGCCTTTGCAGAACTGCTTCACTGCTCTGCAGATTGAGGACCACCTGTCACATCAGGAACGATACTGGAGAAGAGTAAGGCAGTCCTTTTATTTTTTTATTTTAATTTGGATGGCTTTTATTTCTGCCATCCAGTGAATGCTGCTGCTGCAAACTCCTGTACTATCAGTAGTCTTATTCCAGATATGGAATAAGAGTCATGGATTCCTGGTGAAGAAAGATATTTCAGCACCAAGAATCCATTACAAAAAAGATTCTACTTACAGCTAACTTCAGCTAAAATCCTAGTCCAAACAAAACCAACACTGAATAATCCAACTGGTTTCAATGGAATCAGGACTTTAGTCTATGTTTTTTTTTTTCTGGTATTACTCTGGATTGACTCCTCACATAAAAGGTAGGTGTAAAGAACAAGCCTTGTACACATTCAAGCTGAACTGAGCAAAAACTCTACACTATTGCCAGTGGGGTTCTGTTTCATCCATAGACAGACACAAAGAAAGAAAAATTTAGATATTTGAAAAAAAAAGAAATAAGACAAATACCTCTAGATACTTACAATAGGACAAAAATTCAATTAATAACTCTGCTGTTGAAGGGTGTTCCCCCTCCTTTCTCCAGTTCTGCAGCTTTGTTGAGCTGACTGTTAAAGCCGACAAGAACAGTTTGATGCGTGAGGAACAGACATGATTGCCCCAAGGCAAGGAGGACCACTCCCTTTGCAGCAGCCTCTGTAACTCCAGAGAGGGCAAATCAGCCCCAGCAGATGGAGGGCTCAGTTGTGAAAGAGGAACCCTGTTCCAATCCTGCAGGGAGCAAAGTCTTCTGCACACAGTAGAGAAAGGCAGCAAGTGCTCTGCAGAGCTGAGAGCAGGGCCCAAGTCACCTCAAACTCTCATTGAAAAGATGATTGATTCTGCTCTATTTTGCTTCTTCCAGCAAAACATTGCAGGATGTTTTCTCTGCTGCTTGCCTCCAAGTTTGCTGCATTTGTTTGCCAAGTCCTGGGGTTGTCAAACAAACATGAACTCCCCCTGACGGTGCACACCTATTTTCCTTGTGTTGCAAATCCTCCTTTTCACTAGCAGTGCACAGTACAAACACACGTATAATTCCACTCATTTTCATGTGATACTGAATGAAACGACTTAAAGCTTATGCCAAATTAACAATCTTTTCTTGGCAATTTCACACCAGGATTCTATGCCAACTTCTGTTTAACAAGCAATGTTATTAACAGAGAAAATAAGGGGGTTTTTTTTGTTTCTGCTTTGATTTGCCTACTTGAATCTTCTGGTGTAGTGAATTTTCCCGTGCATGTGCATATTTAAAAACATAAAGAGGGCAAACAGCTCTATTATTTCCATAAAAATTGCTACTGCACAGCAGTTCTAGAAAGTCTAGAGTTTAGGGGCTATTCTAAATAAATTAAAATCAATATTCAAAGCAGAGTTTCAAGACACAAGCTTCAGAATCTCCTCTAGACTGCACTATCACACGCTCCAAGAGCTGGGCTTTCTGCGAGGATCTCGCCTCTTAGTGCTGCTCAGGAAGTAGAGATGAATCAGAAATGAGATTTAAGCAGCCAACAGATTACTCCCCTGGCACGGGGAACACAGTGCTGCTAACGTGCCAGCTCTCCTACTGCCACCCACCATCTCAGCATATGGGGTGTGTCAGGAGCAAAAAGGCAGCAGAGCAGCTCCGTGCTGGATTTCTCCCCCCTGCCCCCTCCAGCTCAGCCAAGCCGCCGGCACTCCTGGCAGCTTTAGAGCTGCCTAACCAGCAGTGCAGAGAACACAAGGTCAGGCAGGAACACAGCAAGGGAATGACTCTGCTTCTTCTCCCTGGGCTCAGCATCAGTGCCTGATTCCAACGAGCCTCACGAGCTCAAGAGCTTTATCCTGTATGCAACCGAAAACAAAATTTTAAAAGATGTTTACGCCGCTCATGGAGGAACGTACACTTAAATCACGAGTGATCTGACACCTTCTGCTTGCCCATTTCTTTTTTCAGCTTCCAGTGCTGTTAAACTGAGTTAAACTTTTTTTACACATTCATCTCTTTTGTTACTATTTTTACTAAAGCAGAATACTTAAATATTCTGTGTGTATTTAGGGTTTCCCGAGTTGTACAGATGGGCTGTTCCTCTGAAATTAAATTATTTGGGCATTAACACTTGTCATTTCTCTATGTATCTATGCCTTCTAGAGCCCCTCTCTACGCTTTGTACAATGCACCAAGTCTGAACATAAAGCACATTTTGTGGAGGCTCCACAGCTGAGCTCAGATACCTAAAGCTGCTTCACATCACTGACCAGACTCTTTCAACAGCCCCGATTTCAACTTGAATTCAGAGCAGGTAAAGTTCATGTCACCTCTCACTAAAGGCACTTCTACTGCTCCTTTGCTAGTATTCAATGTCTTTTGGGCATAGAAAAGATTCTTTAAGACCTACTAATATATTCAGTAATGAAGGCATAGTAAATCTGAAAGATTGCCAAACTTCATTAAAAACATCCTAAAAGATGAAATAAGCATAAATTAGGAGGTATATTCTGCTATTGTTTGCTGAAATGTGCATTATTTTCAGCTTATATTGGCCTGAAAAGAAGGGTTATCTACAGGCAAAGTAAAAAGGGGGCTCCCAAAAAGTTCTCAATAAGAGGTTTGGTCTCACTGAATTTCTGAAGACAAGGAAGACATTTGTCTTTCACAGCTCCTGGAGGCTGAGATGCATTATTAAAGAACAGATACTAAAGTACCTGGCTGATTCTGCAAAAATGACATGATATGACATAAAAAGGATTTTATCAATTTAATATCATCATTAGGTCCCAGAGTTAGCAATTCATTAATTAATTTTAAACGAGATAAGTCTGTATCTTTTACCTTGATGACCTAAGAGTAATCTGGATCTGAAACATTTCCATACAGGCAAAAAAACCCCTAGATACTTTTAAAGCAAACTGTGATTTCACAGATGCTGGTGGTATATAAAAAAGTTAGTTCCTTAACTGCAGCCATGAGAGCTGATTTCTGGGGGAAAGTACGTACTTGTACTTTTTCTTTCCTTTAAGGTTTTTAGTGCAGAGTGCAAATAGTGTTCTTTGTAATACTCTAGAAAATTAATAGTGGCTATCAGAATCATTTCATATGTGACAGTAAACTAAAAATAATGTCAAGCAGTGACTTCAGAGTGACCAGTTTACTAAGATAATACAAATTTCCTGCATGCTCATGTAACAGTTGCACAAAAATACTACAGCTACTTTAATAAAGTTAATTTTACTCTACATTTTAGCTGCTATGTGTTCTTATTCTATTTCATAGAATTTGCCTGAGTCTAAGTATTATTTTGAGATTTTGTCTCTACTTCTCATAATTTCTTATAAATTCTTTTTTTCCTTGTTCTTTACCTTAAAAATCAGTTCTTTGTCATTGGCTAAGCAAAGGCTCCACACCAAAGATTCATTTTTTTTCAAAGCAATCCTTAGGCAGCTGAACTTTGCAAGTATCCAGATTTTCTGAAAATCAAATTCTTTCTTCTCCAGGCAATACTTATATGATGTTACATCAATTTAATTTGCACAGTCTAATCACACTGATTTAGCTACCTATATATCAAAGTGAAGTGCAGCCACACCAGAAGCAGGAACTTCTGCTGTTAACCATTGCACACAGCCCTGGGTTGGAAACACCCACTCAGGAACAGCCCATGGTGCAGCATTCACCTCCCCAGCCCTGCACACTGCTCACAGATTGCCTGCTCTTTTGTTCCTGTTCTCATCTCACTGGTGCCCTCCATGATTTTCAGGTTCTGCAGTGCCATCACTTGCAGAAATGTTTCTTTGCAGACAACAGAACAAATCACATTGAGTAGTTCTTCTTTATTTTGCCTTGCTACCAACTCCAACACTACCTCCCCTGCTTCATTTGATCATTCCAGACCTTGAAGAATCAACCATAAAGTGTTGCAAAGAAGGTAAGGTCTTTCTATGGCTCATGCAAATCCATGAAGCCTACACAAACTTCTACTCAAATATCAAAAAAAAAAATCTTCCTACTCCTGTGCATCTTCAGAAGATCTACAAAGAGAAAGGCAAAGGTGAAGTAAGGGTGCTAAACAGCAGTTTGAAAAGTGGGGAAAAGAAACCATAAGGAATGAGCCCCTGTGAATCAGAATAATGGAGTTACTTCCATTCAGGGAAGGTTATTCACAGCCACCCAAGCTGTCTTTTAAGAGAAACTCTGGTGTTTTATCTCTTTGCAGAGAAGGTAAAGCATTCTGGGCTTAAATGCCTGCAGACAGTTAAATTCTATGTTACAGGAGAAAAAAAAAAGAAAAACAATAAAGACGAATAGCTTTGACCCCTTCAAAATCTTTTCTGCACTTCTCATATTACAATTGGCATCAAACACAAAATTACTAAGGCTTTTCATCACTTTTTTTCTTTTCATTAAAAATGTCCTTGGCTGCATTGAGTATAAAATATCACAATGCTAAAACAAACCAAAAATTTCTTAGTAATAGCAGCTTGAATGACAGAGTATTAGCACCTTTATCAAACGGGAAATTAACACAACACTGGATTGCACAGAGGTTTTTAAACAAATTTGACTAAGGAATCACTGTTCATTAAGCCAGTACCACAGGACAAGTGTCTCCACAATTTTAAATGTAATTAAAAAGTTGACAGGACATACATTTGAAGTACCCACCACTGAAACTCACTTTGATTTCTGTATTTTTCTCATGATATTTGGATGTTTTGTATGCTCTGGTAAAAAAAAAAACAAAACTCTAATGCCATTAGTCACTGGATGTTTTTGTATCACATTCACTAGGTTCACAATCTTCTTGTTCTGCCTTTACACATCATCACAAGCATTTTATACTAGTTTGATGACAGTCATACAGTCAACCCTCTCAACCAGCACACTGTCTAAAAGGATGGCAGCCCTGATGTATTTATAACCTGCAGCTGTGCCACAAAGATCCCGTGCAGCACACGGGCATTTCCTTTCATTGAAAAGGTCCCCTCAGAAATACTTTAGGAGGCCTTTAAAGTAACCTTCTACATTTCCTTTTGCAAAAGGGGGGGGAGAGAAAATTTCCACATTGTGGCTTCAGTCAGGCAGAGGACATGACTTGTGCAATCCCAATAAATCAGAGCATTCCCGTGTGGCAGAAGCAACAGGGGAATAGTGGAAGAGCAGTGCTGCATGTTGACCTAAGCAAGAGCTTATGGAGAAATGATGTCCTCTTAAACAGACTCCTGTAGAGATGTTCTGCATTTCCTCTGACAAATTGTGAGCGCTCTGACTGTAACATTCCTAACAAAACAGGGCTGATTTAGCAATGCACAAACTGCCCATTATCCTACTGCATAAAAAGGCCATTTAAAGCAAAGCCTTAGGACACTGCCCCACTGGAAACAGTACATCTGAAAAATTATCCCCATCTTGTGCCACCAAAGCTGTTAACTACCCTAGGGAACATACCTCATTTACAATACAGACAAATGTTAACTTTAATGAGTTTTAAAACTGCCATTTTTCTTGTTTGACTTTGATAACGCTCAAAATCTTAAGCAAATACTTGGCTATTTTTTCACCTGGAATACCATCTAACTGATATTGCCACAGCATTTGTTTTCAGCTGCCCTTGTCTTTCCCCCACTCAAGTCATAATGCTGTGCAAAAGTGCAATTAAAAAGTACATCCACTCCAAAACAATTCTGGAAAGATTAAACAATCTATTTCAACAAACTGTTCCTGTCTGAAAACTTTGCATGCCAAGATTACTACTTGTCATTATCTTCCCAAGAGATGGAGTACCTTTTTTTAAAAGTATCTCTAATGAGATCTACAAATCTATGTGCAGGACAGCTTACTTTATTGTGTTTATAATGATAAAAAATATTTTAAAAAGGTTATGGCTCTTGGGACTGATAAAAACACAATGGGGGTAAGGTCATTCGGAAATGCTAATAAAAGTTTTCATAAAATATGATGACTCTCAAGAAGTAATGTTGGCCATGAAAAATAACTATGAAAGTCTATTTCCTGTGATGGTAAACACTCCATTTTTCTAGAGCTGGGTGACTCTCCAAATCCTTTAATTGTTCTGTTGGTGCACAGCTGTAGCTGTTGGATTTCCCCACATATTCTCTCAGCTGATGCAGTGGCTGGGCTGGAGCTGCCCCCTCTCACACAAGTTTCAAGGAAAGAGAAGAACACACCCCTGCTGTGGCCATTAAGATCATCTTAAACTCCCAATCCCTCTGCCAGTGACATCCAACAAAGCCTTGTCCTAACCACACCAGAGGAAAATCCTTACAAGCCCTTTCTTTTCACATGGCATAATTTTCACAAGAAATTTTGAGAAATAGAGCAAGAGCAGGTGATGTCCTCATCTTCCATTCCTTTAACCTGCTGTTCCCTGCTCCAGACCAACAGCCAGGAGCTGAAAGGAATTGCCTCTTTCCAAGGAGAATTTCTTAGACAACAAGTCAGATTACCTTAACAAAATAAACATCAAATAATGGATTTTCATGTTCAGGGAAAGTACCTGGGAGAAAGCCAGTGCTCTCTATCAAATTTTCCCCACCTGTGTCCAGCCTTTAAAAATGACAATTAAACAGCAACTTTGCATACAGTTAATGCAGACTATCAACACCTATGAAACTATTCAATACAGACCCCTGTATTCTTGATTGTAGACAAAATTTTGCCTCAAAACTTTATGATTTTAAAGTAATTTTATGTCAGCTAACATTTTATCACAGTAAAAACATTAAATAAATTGAGAAATTAAATTTAGAGCATTAGCAATTGACAAGAGAGTCTAAAAGTTGACCCTGAAAATACTCTATGCTCAAATATATGAATTTAAAATAAATACATTAATTTAAAACTCACAAAACTGATATGTCAAATCAAACTAAAGTTACATAATTATAATCTTTCAGTAATGCAAATAATTATAATCTTTCAGTTATGTAATAGTATATATATTGTGTATATTTACCTTTATTCCATGAAAAATAACATAACCCTATTTTGAAGAGAACAGACCTAATATTAGCTAGGCAAACACCACTTATTTATTTCTCTCTAAAGAATCAACAGAAATTAATCAAAAAAAAAATAACATAGATATATATGAAGGTTAATCAACCACAGACACAGAAGTGAAGTAATGCAGTTTATGGTGTATATGCAGCTTTCAGTTTTTGACACATCTGCTCAGAAATAAAGGAAAAAAAGTAAGCAATATAAAATATTAACACTTTGCATTAATCTCCAATTTATTTCTAGTCATCAGATAGTAATTGTTTGACTTATTCCAGTTACAAAGCCATTTACTTGGCCTGCATGCTTTTCCACAAATCCAGGTTTGATTCCCAAACTCAGGTGCTCTGCCTGTGTCCCTGCACAGAGACCAGGTGACTACTGAAAGATATATTTCATGGAAAAAGTTTGTAGAAATTGCACTGGAGGGAGGATTGTGTTTCCTGGATTATATTACTTTATTTTTCAGAAGGCAGAAGAGGCAAGGTGAGGATCCTTATTTACTGCATGGCATCTTTACCTCAAGCTGCTTTGGGGTTTGCTAAAGAAATGGTGATTGTGAACAGCACCAAAGGAAAAGGGGAAGGGCAGTAGAAGCAAGGGATTGGGAGAGCAAAAGCAGACGGGGCTTTTGGACAAAATGGATCATTTCAACAAAGATCTCTGTAAGCAATCTAGATGCCAGATTTTGCAGGCAGAAATCCTACAAACAATACAAAGATATCTAGAGTTGATTTAAACCTGTTCCAGTTTCCTCCTGATTTACCAGTGAGGAAGAAATCCTCAAATACAAGATTTTGTTGCCCTTCCCAAGCCATCACACTACACAGCACCTCAGACACCTCAATTGTTTGACAATAAAAGCTGGAGCACTGTACTGGCAAACTTTTAGAGCACCAAACCATTTCCAAACTCCAATACAAAGACAGCTTTTGTGTTTTATGCCATGATCAATATATCCAGTCACATTCTGACAGTCAGGGCATGCACATGAGGGAGCAGCCTGGGACTGCCATGTCCTGTTTTGCTGCCTCCTCACCTGCAGGGAGAGGCAGCCCTGAGCAACCCCTGCACATCCTTGCATCCCTGTCAATCCCATTTTTGCAGGCCTGTCCCTCTCAGCCAGCATGAAGAAAGAGCTGTTGTGAACCATATTTCTGGCTGCCACACCTTTGTAAACCATTCACACACACCCCAGAGCCACTTTCAAATAGCCTTTGCCCTTGGAGTTTGTAAAAACAAAAACGATGATCCAAAAGCAATTCAAAGCAAACACTGGAAAGGCTACTCCCACTTGTTCCTACAGGCTCTGCAGTAGCTGGCTAAACCTTTATTTTTTCTAAGTTCAAGGCTTTGCACAGCATTTCTTCATCTTTTCAAAATGGCAAGACAGTAGCTAAAGCCCAGCAAATGCACAGCCACTGCTCCACCCAAGTGTTTTGGAGGCACATCTGCATTAGTCTGTGATCAGGTGCAATGGACTCACATCAGCCCAGAGCTGCACCAGCTGCCAACAATCAGAGGCTGATGGTGCCACTCCCAGGCATGTGTCACCTCCCCCAGTCACTGGGCAGGAATCACAGAGAGAACCAGAGCAGAGACAAAACAGACAAAGCTTCTGTAACAGACCCAGAGTGGAGCCCCCGAAACCCTCACAGGGCACATCTCCAGTGTCCAACTCATGAGATGCTCAGTGCTCCTCCAACCTTTGCTCAGCTCCAAATTCTCATCAGGCCTATGTGAGTACCTCTCTCAGGATAATGTGCAAACACACAGTGTCACCTGGCTCCCTCAGCCTCTGACAAAACCCCCCAGGAGATAAATGAGAGAGATCCTTGGGATAGGGGTTCATGCCATGGCAGGCATGGGATGAGTGGAGAGCCATAGCAGACAGTGCAAGGGTGGCTTTTGTCCTGGAACCCATGTTGGAGCTTTGAAACTGCCCTCAGAGCACAATGTTGTTGTGCATATTTTGTTTTTCAAATAGAAACATGCAATATTTTGGTATTAGAAAGGAGTTTTATGCCCTGTAACATAACACTGAAAACACAGAAAGGAACTGGACACTACTGACTCTTAGCCTGAAGATTTATAAAATTCAGAAATAAAAACTTCAGGAAATAGAGTTACTTTTATATGCTTTGAGTCATTAATAAATTGCCAGGATTTACTGGTTGAAATAGATCTCTGTAAGTGTCTGCTATCCTGTTTCATCCAATACTCACTAGTAAAAGCTGACTAAAAATGTTGCATACTAGTTTTGCTGGGATGAGAGAACAGCTGTTTGATGTTCTGGTTTATAAAAGAGGCCAAGAGAGAGTGTATTTGTTGTGGAATTAATTGGTCCAAATTAAGCACATACTGTTTTTCCAACTTATGGTAGGAATCTATGTGATTTAATAAATATGATAAATGGCTTGTGAGAATAACAAAGGATGATTCTGGGCCACCCCTGTAGTGCACAGACTGTCAGCAGAGTTTGGCTAACTATCATTTCAGCCAAGAAAGAAAGAGGAGAATCTGGCAGAGAGAAAATTTGAAATTTTATCTCAGCTGAAAAGAAAATCAGCCAAAACCATTCTGCAAAATTCTTTCCTCTAAAACAGCAACCTGAACCAAAGGCAGCATCTTTACCACTTGAATAAAAAAACAAAACAATCAGCTGTCCAATAACAACACATTTTAACTTGTAATATTTAAATTGGTAATGAGGAAGGTGTTTTGTCTGAATTTCCATTTCTTTCAGGGCCTAATTATGAAAGACAGAAAAAAAAATGTGCTATGCACTCTCTTTCACATCTCATTACATTTATTCAGCTTTATTACTAATTCTTTGTTAATATAATTTTCACCCTGGGAACTACATTTTTTGTCTAGTTACCCTGATACATGAAACCCTTAAAGCAGGAAGTCCTTGATCACCACATCATATTTCTCATGGTATTTTAAAATGACACTCACCATATTGTTAGAAGTAGGTTCTATCAGCAGGCTGCTCTCTGGAGGTGCTCTTTCTTTCTTTCTCTCTCTCTCAGGTGCCTTAAAGAAGTTTTATCTAGCGTGGTGGCCTAGAGAGACAGGGACCAGGAGGAGAATTGAAATGCTCACAATGGTGTGCCATGCACCCTCCCCACCCCAGGAGGACACTGTGCACGGTGTGGCAAATCAGAGCACGTGGCAGCAAACCTGAACCTGTTTAAATCCTGTTAATGCTGCCCCTTGTTAGGGGTGAGAGCAGCGCTCACAGCCTCGTTCACAGGGAGTTTATACAAGTGCAGAAAGCAGCTCCCTTAAGGAGCTGAGGAGGAAAACTGCAGCAAACGTGTGTGTGTGCACTCAGAATGAAATCCCAACCCAGAGGACAGGCGCTGTAATCCCACCAATGATGTTCCAAACCCATGATGGCTACCAGCCGACAATACCCACAGACCTCAATCCATTTTTATTGTATTCAGGCTGCAGTGTTATATTTCCTGCCTCCCCTTAGCACCACACATACAGTGTACTTGAAAACAAAAATCTATAATATTGATCCCACAATGTCACCACAATTATTCTTTTGAAACAGCCATTGAAAACAAATTACATCTGCACTGCCTTTTCATCCGATTGCTCTGGGTGAGCAATGCTCACTGTAGCCGCCAGCATTTTCAGTGTTAGCACTGTGTCACTAAAGACAGCACAGGAAAAGAAAAAAAAAAATCAGGGGGGAAAAAAGGCATCAGTAACATACTTAAAGGGGGGTTGGAGGAGGGGGAAGCCATCAAATTAACCAGACCACAAAATGCCCCTCTAACCTAATGCAACATTAAGTCTCTTAGCTTTCTATATGCACACCAGGATGATACTGGAACTGTACAGTAGCCAGTTTTCCCTCCCAGAGCTCACAAGGTTGGCTTTTTCCTGCCCAGTAAGCCAAATATAGTTGTTACACTAATTAAATTGACAAAGATTCAAAGAGGGTATCATTTTCAGGTAGTCCATTTAATACCTTGTGATGACAAAAAGTATTATTTGAAGCAACATGATTTTAACCTCATGTAACATAATTCTATTGACAAACTGTAAGACTTTCTTGACAAGGGAGAAGTGATTAACACAAAAGTGATGACTGCAGAACAAACCGACCCATTCAGATTAAAACGGCGACAAGACCAAGCCTGAAGGAGTCTGTCCAGAGGAAGCAGTGGCCTTTCCACACAAATAGCAGGAATATCCAGCCAAGGCAGAGACGAGGGGGAGGAAGAAAAGCCCTCCTTCTTTTTCTAATTCCAGTTTTCCAGCACTTATTAATTTTTATCCCAGTAATGGTTTTGCTCAAAACATGAATTGTCATACCAGTGAAACTGTAGTGACCCCCATAGCATACACAAGCCAGCATAATTTTATAGAGCAAATCCCATCAGCAAGTGCTAACTTCCATGTGCTTGTTAATGGCATGGCTTGGGAAAATATAGACCTCATCAACAATTAATTTTTTTGCCATTTGCCATCTTGCCAATTGGTGGTTGGCCAAGGGAAAGTGCTTTTGTTAAGCTGTGACCACACAAGTCACAGTGGAAGGTTCCTGCAGCAGGGAAACGATAACTTTGGAGTATTAAGAAAACCAATAGCCTTGTTGACATGAACATGGGAGTCTAACCCCTGAAGCCTCCTGATATGAAGCATTGATTTTTCTGTCTGGGTACAGTTCTAAAGCCATTCATTCTCTATGGTCAGGACTCACAGGGCCAGAGGAGTGGGAAAAAAAAATAAAAATCTGTTCTTTTCACTTTTACCTCCAGGCAAAGTTGGGGAATAAATTCTACATTTTGAGGGATGATTTGTTCGGGCCATGTTTAGTAGAAGCTTATTGCATAAAAAAACATTTTGTTTCCTTGACCCTTGCAACCTGTGACCACTTATTCTTTTGTGCACCTCCTTCACGAGATAACAGCGGGGGAAAGTGCCTAGAGAAAGCACCCCTGGTTTCTTGTTATTCTCCAAATAATATCACCAAGCTCACTTATTATTCTTCAAATAATACTGTCATGTTCACTTGTCATTCCTCAAATACCACTGCCAGCTGACTTGTTATTTCTCAAATGCTTCCATGCCTACTCGTTATTCCACCTCGTGTAATTACTACATCCCTTACTTGTTATTCCCTCTCATATACTACCCCTGGCTGTACTTGGTTAGTGCTCGTGTACTCCTGATCCGCCTCTCTGCTGTTTCACTTTCACCACTCCTTCCACATGCTGTACCTCCCTGGGAAAGGAAATTATATTACCATTCTGTATATTTTTGCAATCCATACGCTGGCTCCCTGTTTCCTTTGCACCCCTGTTGTGTTCATTTAGTAGCTATTGTAAATACACACTGAAAAACACCAAACCTCTTGTGGAAGAAACAATAGTTCCACAGTTTGGAGTGTGAGTGCAATGTGTTCCCATTGTCTTTGAAAATAATAATTTAAAAAATAAACAAATGAAAGAAAAAGGGAAAAAAATAAAATTAAACCTATTCTAGAGAAAATAAGCTCAAGTTTTCCCCTCCCCACCAGGACACGGTACTCAACCACACAATGGGATGTTTCCTGCTCTGGTGACAGAATGCTGAGCCAGTTTTTGCTGTTTGTCTCTTGTTTTCAAAGAAACAAAGCGACAGCATTAGACAGGAGATGCCAGTGTTACAGAAGGCTAATGCTTGGACACCAAACTTGCTCTGTCTTTCAGGTGGCAACTATTTAATTGATTTTTTTTAAATGAAAATAAATATTCAAATGCAATAACACACAATCATCTCTAAGGGAGGCATAAAATATCAATGTCTACAGACAGATTGGCATCTTTACATAGGTGAACACACAGACACTCCACACCCCTGCAAATAAACACCTCTGAATATCGATCTTTATAAATCTCTGATAACGTACACACACTCTACATGAGCATAATTTTAGCAAATATATATCTATACACACGAACAGATTAATCTTAGGAAATATCCTGTGTTACTATTGCAGAAGTATGCCTATATTATGTTATGAATATGCTTGTATATTTATTATTAAAATACTTACTGTTCCGCCTTTTGAAGTAGATGGACAAATGATTTAGGAGTAGGAATAGACTAGAAACAAAATTAATGCAAATAATGTGTTGATTTTTTTTTTTTTAGCTTGATTAGCCAAGCCAATAGAAAATTCTGGAAAACGTATACAATTATTTTAACTGTCATAGACTGGCAATTGTAATTGACATGATTTGTACGAGATGCGGTGTAATAACTGAATATATTAAAAAAAAATCTCATGGCTTGATTACCAGGAGAACATTACTAGTGCCACAATATTATTAAC
This sequence comes from Agelaius tricolor, assembly GCF_023055355.1. Classification (NCBI taxonomy): domain Eukaryota; kingdom Metazoa; phylum Chordata; class Aves; order Passeriformes; family Icteridae; genus Agelaius; species Agelaius tricolor. Next base: position 6,336,610 of record NW_027269275.1, on the reverse strand, counting down.
AACACAATTATCATGGCATCCCTAGGACACGCTCTTAGCACTTCAATGCATTAGCGAACCTTTGCTAACGAAGAAAAAATTAAAGTACAGCAAATTTCAAAGCACCAGTTGTACGCAACATCATTAAAAATTTATAAAACTTCCCCTGAACATGACAAGTGTTTGGTTTAAATGAAGATCAGCCATAAGAAGGAGCAGAAATCTTGTTATTCTTTGTCTCTTTCTCTCCCCTCTTTTTCTCTTTCGCTCAGACCTCCCCCAACCACCACCACCTCAATCCAGCTGAAATATGTAACCATTACAGAGTGACAGTTTGACACACAATGACCTGTCAGAACATTCATCTCTCAATGTTTTATTTTAGTGAGGAGCCAAACTGCAGAAAAAATAAGCAAGTTGTTTCAAGGCTTGGAATGAGATCAAACATTTCTGGCATCCCCACTTACCAGACCTTTGATTTACAATGGATCTGTCAGAGGCTGATTAGACAGTGTGTGTTTAAAAACCTATAGATGTTCCACAATTGCACAAGCTCTCCCCTTCCCTTCACAGAGCATATTTCTGCTCTTTGTTTGAATGGAGAGAATGAGCCAGGTTACACTGCAGAACCTTACACCTTGCAAGTGGAAAACACCACATGCAAAACTGCAGGCAGCTGCAATTAAACCTCTTAGGCAGGAGCGTTCCCATTCTCCACTAAAAGAAAGCTGTAGCTCTCTGTACTCTGTAATATTCCTTGTGCCAATTTCTATTACCTTTTCCTTCCAGGCCTGAAGTTATAATAGTCTGCAGAGAAAATATACCCAGGAACTGCTGCAATCTCTGCATATTTTCAATAATGTTCAAAAGCAACACCCAGCTAAAAATTAGTCAAACAACAAAGTGCAGGTGGCTAAAATATTCCCACGCTGTAACATTTTTTGCTCATAATTGCAAGTAGGGGGGAAAAAAAGGCTAGAAATATATTGTTTCTATTTGTACCTAGAACAGTTGCAGAAAGAGCAGCAGGATTTGTGCCTGGCATTAGAATGTGTAATTCCTTAATACTATATTGTGGCATATGGTTCATTGTAGCAAATTATGAATACATGTGTTTGGAGAGCTTTGGTAGTAAATTTGGGCTTTGTACATCTATAACAATGCCCAAATCTGACACACATAATTTATATAATATTAAGTTAATACAGTATTATGAAATTAGCTCACTGTAGTAAAGCTGTAATTTTTAAATGAAAGACAATGCGATGAAATGAAAGCAAAATAAACATTAGCATTTTGTGAAAGGTAGAACAAATCTTCCAAAAGTCTGCTTTGTAATTTATTATAATGCTGTGTTTATGACTTCCAGTATATTTAAGACATGGCATCCTTTAACAGTATAGCACAACTACACTGCTGTTCAGAATGATCCCAATCTCTCAACCCGTCTCAGGCAACACTCTCAATTAATTTAAGAGAGACTTTTGAATGAATACTGCCTGTGATTAAGCAAGGAGCAGGTTGGAACTCTGGGATCTAGTCCCCATGATGCTCCTAAGGGGTTCAGCACTGCATTTGCTCCATGTGGAAAATTCCAATCAAGTTGATAGGGCTGTAGGAACATGGGCTATTACTCTGTGTGTTAGGCAATTCAAGATATGGAATTATATTTCACATATCCATAAGAGGGGAAAGTGAGAAAAGCATTACAATGGGAGCCCCTTATCTTGTAGGAAATGGAATGTGCTAAAACACACAATTTTATTCTTTCAAGGGAAAGAGGAGAGCAATTAGCTAAAGCAGGAGTCAAAAAGTAAAGAGGGAGGAAGTAAATAAATAAATAAATAAACAAAAAAATGTTTTGAGGTCATACTCCACAAGACCCTGAAGTGATGCACAATTTCTATTATCAACTTCCTGAGGAAAAAAGGGAGCACAAAGAAAAGCCTTTATTAGTATTTAAGGCTGCAGAGAATTTGTGCTCTATTTGCTCTTTAAAAAGATATAATGCCATATAAGCATTTCTAGCTCACCTCTGGTTGGACAAAATAACAGAAACTGTCATCCAAAACCAAAAGTCCTTTGTCTCAGTCAAGCCTTAATTTCTAATATTTAATTTGTGATGTGTGGTTTTGGTTTTGTTTTCAAAGAAAGAATATGACTTGCAGGATTTCTGAGATTTCACACATCCTAAACAGCAAAGTGCCCTATCAAAAGGGGGATTTCCAGTAGGAGATGCCAAACATCATTTGTCCTCAATATCAGGAGCTGGTGCTCCATCCCATCAAGTTACAGTAACTAAAACCTAGAGGTTATGGCCCAGAAGAAAACAACTGTAGAATACAGTGGCTTCACACATTTGTGAAGTTCATGTCTCAGGCAAGGCTGAGACGTCACAGATGAAAATGTATGACCTTTCTTTGTGTAAGTGAAAGCCATGTTATACACTACTGAATATTGCTACCAACCCAGAGACCTGCTATTGGTATTTATCATTCTGCCACCTTGGTTCATACTCTCTGAAACACAGAGAAAACACTTTTATCTGAGCAATCAGAGAAAGGTTAGTGTTGCATTAACGGGTTAAATGTATGAATGAATCATGAAATATGAATTAGCACAAAATGTTAAAATAAAATCCTATGCAAAATGCCTCTATGAAATGCAGATAACATGCATGCCTGTACCCCAGCCACAGCTGCCTTGATCTCCTTCAGTACCTCAAATCCACAAACAATATCATTCCAAATTTTGCATGGGGAAATCTAATGCTGCATAGCATGTGTGCTATTGTCAAGTGTCGTATCCACCTGCAATTTGCATATCATGAACTACACAACTCCAGCACAAAAGTTGGCACACCTTATTGCTGCAAAAACCTACAGATCTGAACCCTGTGAGCAGCCTTAATTTTAGATGCAAACAACCACGGCTTTGCCACTACCATTAGGAAAGTGAAATGTGCCAAATAATTAAACTGAGACATGGCAGATTTCAGAGGTGAGCTCTCTGCTCTGGAGGCCCAGGACCAGCCCACAGCTGCTGTGTTAAAGGGGCAGAGTCTGCAAGCATTTGAGCCCAGAGTTCGAGGGACACTGGGGCATTTCTTGGGGAGAGTGAAAAAGTACAAAGTAATTAACTTTTGGGGTCCATTTTTCCACTCCTTAAGCTGAAAATCAGAAGAAAAAAAGACCAGGATTTGACTCTCACACAGTGCTATCTAAATACAAATTCACAATAAGGATTAACCTGTTCCCCTCTTTCCAGCCACACCCAAAACAAGAGCTCTGTCAACTTGGATTTTGTCAGTTTGATCAAGTAGGGTTGACTTCCTGAAGCAATAATGAGATCCAGTACCAGAAAACAAGATCTTTGGCAGGAAAGCCTAGATCCTTAGGATTCAGTAAGAACACTAATCAATTTGAAGAGTGGCAAGGGACTTAGGGTGACAAGGCAGCAGCACAAACACCTTTACTGCAGCAATTCTGTGTGATCACACCCTGCCTGTGCATCTCCACCCTATAACTTCTGAATCCTCAGCCTCATTTCAACCAAGTTGACAGAAGGGTAAAAAGTTCAAAGATAATCAAGCTCCTACACATTTTTTGAGCACACCATATCCAAAAAGAAAAGAAAAATTCTTTTACTGACCTTGGAAACACTTTGAGAATGACCTCATACCTTATCAGATATCAAAGAATCGGTAGTGGTATGATTGAAAACATTCCAAATATAGAAAAAAGCTGGAGGAAAAACAGCTTCTGGACATCAACATCAAGTAATAATAATAATAATATATAAATGTATGGCAAACCAGACTTTAACAGCTTCACTGAAACTACACATTTTGACAATTGTAAAAACTACTTAAGAGCAATTTACCTCAAAACATAGAGGAAAGGAGATGAGAACAGTCAACATCCCTGATTCAGTTACACAGGGCATTTGATCATCTACAGTTTATATACTTAATAAAGGTTGCAAAACTTTATTGTGTTCCCAGCATTACTCAGCTCCACCAGCATGACTCTGTATTGTATTCCTGAACTATCCATGTTAGGCATTCCAGACAGATTTTCCTTGTTTTCAGACTGTCTGCACTCACAATGCAAAATTCTGTGTTAGCTTGAAGTATCCTCTCACGCACACATAAATGTATGCATATTTATACCCACATAAAATCTAACTCTGCCACTTTAGTCTGTGACAGACTGTACAATAATTAGCATTGTCAATTACTAATTATAGCAGGGCCACAGATACAGTGATGAAAATGCAGCAAAGTAACAGCTTTGATAATTTCAAAGAATTACACCTTTATTCTGTCACATTTGAATATTTCTACTTTTATCTATTCTTATAGATGCAGAAAAGCAAGAACAATAGGTAACATTTTCAAAGCCAAATTTAAGGACACACTGTTCAGACCCCTTACTGCTCAAAGAACATGTCCCCCTCATTCTGTCTTTTTTTTTTTTAAATCAGTTAAATATAAACAAATTAACTTCCTATGCATGTTGCTTCTGAGAGAATTACTTTTCATTTTTAGAGTGGTTTTCCATCACTACAAACCTTTTCCTTTCCCTTATGCACCAGCAAACATACTGATACAATTTAAAGGTCATGTTCTTTTCAAACTGACAGGGCCCTCCAAAATTTTGACGAGAGTCCCTCCAAGAATCACACCATACAAACGGAAAGGAATTAAGTAAAGCATCACTTGATGTAGGCTCAATCATGTGAACTGATTAGAAAATGTAACCATGGAGAGAGGTGATTCAAAGTGTGACGGACAACCTTTCAAAGAAAGGAGATGTCATGTTGATAATAATAAGCAAGTACCTGACATTGAAGGAGGGGGTGAACACAGAGGGTCAATAAAGATATAATTGCCTTCAGCTACTAAAAAAAAAATAACACAAAACAAACAACAAAAATCCCCACAACAAAGCACCAACCAAAAATCCAAACCTCTTTTCTAACTTTGGTTTCTTCACACACCAAGATAAATATTTAAAATGATCAGAGCATTTTATCTGTGTAGCTCAAGTTTTAGCCAAAAAATACTGAAAAATGTATTAATAAGATTCCAGTTGCTTAGCTTGTTCTTTCACCCAGTAAAAAGGATACCTCGAAGTTCAAAGCCAAACATAAAGAGTTTGTCTTATAAGGTTATATTGATACGTATTGATCTGCATTACAAGTTAGATCACATTTAAGAAAATAGGACTGGCATTGGATTGCAATACCCACATCATTCAAAGAAATGCTACAAGCAAAAAGTAAATGTGCTTTTGAAAGATAGGGCTCATCAGGAAGATGATACACATTTTAAAGAAAGAAAGTCCAAATCTTGGAGGGAAACATAGTACGAGCTGGGTTAGGACAAAAAGATCTCTCCACAAAATAAAAGCAACAGCTACCATGTGTTCTCAACTTTAGATGAATCTGCAGCCCAAAAGAATACCCCACCCTCCACCACATTTAATCAATATAAAACTCAATTAAACTCATGAAACAGGTAAAAAGTAATTTAAAAGTCTCATTCTCCTGTCCTCTTTTTGACAGTAAACAATATTTAACCTATTTTTTAAATTATTTATTTCTTTCATAGTTCTCTAACTGCTGCTCTTTCCTTTCCCATCAGTTGCTATGATTTATGGCACTCAAAACAGATCCAGCATGTCATGAACTATTATGGTAACAATTTGAAAACATTACATCCAAGATCATTCTAATGATAAGACCTGTCTTCTCTTGTCGATATTAAAATGCATATAATGTATATGAATAAATGGAATCTTAACTGATTTAGATACTATAGTCTTATTGATGTCAAAGAGGTCAGTGAACACATCTAATGTTTTAGCCAACCATGGATTGAAGATTACACTTACATAAAAAGTAGACGTGGACCCTTTCTCCTGCAGCACAAATGCAGCCCAAATTTGCACCAGGTAGGGTAACTTAAATAGTTCAGGCAAAATAATTCAGAGGTACAAGTCAAGTTCTCACTGGACAAATGCCCATTTCATGAAGAAAGTAATAAACCATGGCACCCATGACAAACTCTGATGCTATTTGCTTGACACAGTGCCTGTTCAAGGCTTGTCCATGTGTTGCAGATTGAAAGCTGCAGGACACAACCAAGGTGACACCCCAGTCATACAATCTACTGCCTGTCTTGGAGAGAAACAAGGTTTTACTGCAATCTAGGTCTTTTGCAATTGCTCCCTGGACTGCTGGCTAATGAGGTCAGACAGTACTGTCCATTCTAGACATATTCTTTCCAGGGTATCATCTCTCCAAGAGACATTCCATGAGGACATACCCTTAAATATGCCATCAAAGCAAATTATAATGATAGAATTTATTAACATTTTTTATGAGGCAAAAAGCATACTTCTAAGGAAACATGAAATAAAAATAAGACCAAACAGCAAATGAATTTCTGAAACTATGTAGTAGATGTTATGCCACTGGAAAGCTTTTGTTACACCCAAGGACAAAAGCTGAGGTTAAGATTTGCAGACACCCCGACCAGAGATCTTAACCAGGCCTCCTTTTTACAGCAACCAAAAGCCTCCCCACACAAAGTGAGTGATCATGTCTCTGCAAACATCTGTATGGGGGGACTGACTTGCTTTCTTTTTCTTTTAGTTCCATACCTCTGAACACTTTCTTTCTAAAAAGAAAAGCTGAGACTGAGATCATGTAAATCAGTAGATGAATTCCACAATTCCTCAAATTGCACAATGGGTAGAGGCCCACAGGGGCTCAGTTGTCTTTAATGCAATTTACACTCTGAAAAACAGTGACCATTGGGTTTGTGGCCAACACTGGCCAACTCCATACTTAAAATATAGAGACACAACCTGCAGCAGCCTCCACTGGGGGAGGTCAGGGGTGAAGTCAGAAAGAAAAAAAAATGGAGCAAGACGGTGGATAAAGGACATGAGATTTATAACACAAACAAATGAACAATGAGAAAGAAATGACGCAGGAATATTTGATTGCAGTGTCAGAGTAACAGGCAAAAGGTGTAAGAAAGAATTGCTCACTCTCTGTTCAGGCACATGGTCATGGCACTGGTCATAGGCTGTACCTACAGCAGCATCTCGGGCCAGAACAGTGGTTCAGCTTTGGGTGAATTTATTCCCTCTTATTGTAGTTGGCTTTGTTAATAAAACTGTTTTGATGACCTGATTCCAGATTCCTTTTGTAGGCCAAAAAAAAAACAAACCAGAAGCTCTACCAGATGTGTACCAGATGTGCTCTATTAGTCAATGTAAGTAAAAGGTACAAATCAACAACTGTTTCTCAGTCATCTCCAAATGTGGACAGGATGGGGACGTTTGGTTCCAGTGGCCACACTAACCATAGTCTAAAGTAAAAAAATCTCAAAACATATTACTGTAGATATGAAGCCTCAGCACAAATAAATTTAAATTGGTGCATTTATAAGGAGCCTAATTCCTTGCCAACACTGAGTGTGTCTTAGAACACTTAGGTGAAATAGAGATTTCAACCTCTGTCAGAGAAAGGTGACATACTCTTGGACATTCTTCCTTGAGCATGTGCCGGATGACAAAATCATTTGGAACATGAGACCTTATTTTCAAATTACATGTTTAATCATCTTCCTCACAGAAGATTAAATTCTGATGCAAATGGAAGAGGATGGAGCCATCCCATCACTGCCTGATGTTCCCTGCTAAAAGAGAATGGGAAGGGCATAATGCAAAAAAAGAAGCCAAGCATTTAAGGGAGAAGACATAAAAGCAAAACCCAGGGGTTGCAAAATCCACATGAACTAAACCCATGACTCAAATTAGTATAATTGAAAACCATTAAGTTTAGCTCTGTTCAAGTAAAAATTAACTTTATAGTGACTATCATTATAAACTATTGCTTCATCAGGAAAATACATCATGGTTATATTTTATAATTTTTATCCTCTCTTCCATGTAGCTCCTAGAAGGCAGTTACAATGAGAACTGGGTCCTTCCAAAGTTGTTAACAAGACACATTCCTTTTGGTTCATGGCTAGTATTATGAGAGTTTCTGTCTTATGTCACTATTTCTGACACATGCTGGAGACAGAACATCTTGGCTCAAAAAATACTGGACCATCATTTTATGGGAAGAGACTTTTTAGACCACAGAAGCAGATAGATTTACAACTGACAACACAGAGGTAATGATAACCTACCCTTACAGAGCCCAGAGTCTTACATACTGTAAACTCAATTAGCAATTCTTTTATCTTCACCCAGAACAGATATATTGAGAACTGCAGATTGAGGGCTTTTCTCATATAGCTCTGACCACAAGGATAAATACTGCCTTGCTTCAGCAACATAATTTTTAGCCCTCTCATTTTTCATCCAGTTCAAGTTGTTTGATTCTAGGAGTCCATATTCCAGGCAGGCAGAGCACTCATTTATGAACACAGCACAGGCAAACGTGCATTTGTTGGAGATGAAAGGCATGAGAGTTGCCCATAATTTTGCCACAAATAAACTCCTCCTTTGGTTTATGCTACATCATACCCTTCCACGTGAATAGTTTTGATAAAGACCTGTTACTCCCTTTTCTTTCACTATACACAGTGTGGATACATTAGATAAACACTTTTATACGTTCCCGTCAAGGAGAAATATCCCACACAACGAAGCAGACCTTGTGAAATAACATTTCACTTATCTGTTATGTCTTTCTGAACCTTCCCTAAGAACTATAACTCTCTAATCCCAGTATACAGCTGCATATAGGCTTGCTCCAAGAAATTTCTGTTCTCAAAGACCAGAAAACAAATGCAGACACACAGGTGAGGAAGGTTTGTACAGCAATATGTACATTATTTTATAACTTCTTTTTCTTTCTTTTTTGTTACAGCTAAAAGAGTTATTTTAATAACAGACAATTTACAAGCACACACAGAATTTGAAGAGGTCTTCAAAATACTTTGGAGAAATAGATCATATACTCTAAGCCAGAAGTATATATCATTTTTATCTATTAGGGTTTTTTACATTTTTACTGGGTCTCAGTGATTTACTAGTATAAAATAAAACACAGAGCTATATTCTAGTTACAAAAACACAGCCAATATGAGAACAGAGAGAGCAGTAAAGTTTGAAACTACAGTGAATGCAGGGGATTTGAGCTAACATTGTACAACAATGTATTTTTCCAAACTTACCCGTACGCTTGCAATAAATATGATAATCAAGTAAATTAAAAACCTGTTGCATTTGCACACTTCTGTCCACACTTGTCAATCATTTTTCAACAGCAAATATTTCAAGACAGTGGTTATAACCTCTGCTAAGAGAAAAGAACAGCCTGTTTTGGTGAAATAAAGTTGACATTTAATTTACTCTTGTAATTTAAGTTGTTCATTCATTGCGCTTGTATGCTGACAGTTAAGATTCCTTTAATGTTCTTGAGCAAAACAATAAATACAGTGTAGTTAAATTTTAGATGTGAAAACATTATGCTTTGTCTTGACAGCACCACAGTTAGGCATAAAGTTATAATGTTCAAATAGTCTCTTCTGAGACTCCCTGTGTCATAAAACATGTAGTCTTTCAAAGTGTGTATGTATCTGTCATTTGACTTTTCCTGAAATCAGAAATAGATGGATGCATTTCCTGATTCTTCACCTACAGATTTGAATTTATTTCTCCTTCAGCCCCAGCTCCATGCTATGAATAGACACAGGTCTATCTGATCAAACAGGAAACTTTCCCCAGCACAACTTCTCTGATTAGGAGCCAGGCCCAGGTAATAATTCTGCCTGCTCATCCAGGTGCCACCCTGTCACCCCAGCCCCACCAGCCCAGGCTGTCACTGCTGGGACTGAGAGCCCCTCATGGGGTGGCTCCAGTGCCCCAGCAGGTCCCACTGGGCTCCCACTCACAGCCAGATAAAGTTTCTTCCTCACCAGCCTGACCCCCAGTTTCCCACAGCAGAGTCTCAGACCTCTGGATCCTTTAAACGATGGAGTGACAGAGCAGTAACAAGAAACAGCCCAAACTGGTGTCCCTGAGGAGGGACCCCAAAAAGGAACTGCTGGGCTTTTATGGCCTTGCAGTCTAAAGCTCTGTGGTCTGGGATCTCCCTGCTCAGCTCCTGTGCTGGCTCTGGTGTCCCTTCCCCAGCTGTCCCTGGGCCCTTGGTCACCCAAAGGGTTGGCAGGTCACAGGCCCTTGCCTGGGCTGACACCCAGACCCCACCTGCAGCTGCCCCAGCCACCTGCTGGGAATGGACTCCTCAACAGCTGGGGGGTTGGGACTTTTTGGGGGGTTGTGTTGTTGTTGGGCTTTTGGTTTTTTCAATAAAAGCATCAGCCCAGCGAACTCGTTTCAAGAAACCTAAATTCACTGCTCACAGGGCAACTTCTGCTTTTGGCCCTAACAACTCTGATTGTATTTCACCCAGTGGTCTGGGAGTTATTTCTCTGATAACAAAGAAACTGATACATCCATCACATGGGTATCAAGTGGATCATGCACATTTTGGGTACATGAAATGGATCAAGTTCTGCTCCAAAGCTTCATCTGCAAATACATCTATTTTTGGTGCATTAAAGATCTAATGCATCCATTGTTTCTTGTTTAGCCCAAGAGAATAAGATCCTCACATTCCACAATCATCGCAGGTAATCTCTCCCATTTCCTACATTCTTGAACAGTAATGGTCTAATATCTACATTTGGCAGATTTGTCTTGAAATAAAATTGCATATTTAAAAATGGGCTTGTATGATGAGAATACATTCAGTGATGTGGAAGCTACAAAGAAAACCCCAGATGGCTCAGACAATAATAAGATATAATATTAAATTTAGACCTTTCATCAAATGTCCTCGAATTCATACTAAGGTCTCTTTTCAGCTTTGTACTTTCCTCTTATTTTAAATGTTAATGGATTATCAAAATCATCAAATTCTGTCATATAATCCAGAATGTCTGCTTTTTAACCACAGAAAATGAACTGCACAATTTCTGTACAGACAGAACACTATATCAAATTGATCTGCAAAGAAGCAGACACCCTCAGCAACTACTGCACAGGTACATATTAATTTCATGGTGCATTATTGGGACAGATACCTCAGCACGTTCATGATGGCCCTATTACTACGTCCTCATTCTCTAAAAGCCATTGTGCTTCCATAATCTGTTATTCAAACCTCTGCAGACTTCTGAGCAAAGGAGCAAGGGGTGCTCTCAATCATCACAGCACACACCAAGGTGCTCAAACCACCATCAAGATCCAAAGATGAAATCACCAATGCAAGAGCTCACAGAGCACTGCTACCTGCTGCAGAACAGAATGAATTTCTTAGTCTAGGTGTTGTACACTGCCTTTTCTCTCTACAAACACTAGTCCAAAAAAGGTGTCATTGCAAAAGGGAAGTGTTCATAAGCAACAGTGCCTTTCTGCTTTAAACACCATGGTTGAAAGAGGGCTTCAAGCTCAGTGAAAGCAGAATCGCACTTGGAGAAAATCACGGGAAGCCAGCACAAGAAGAGGAGTGTGTGATATGTCAAAGGAGCTTGTTCCATCCAAATTTAAGGGGAAAACAGGATAAGTATCCTAACATTTCACAGGAAAGGGGAAAAAGAAAAAAATTTATCATTCTCTAAGGCTCAGATGTTTCATGTTTTTATGAGACCCCTGGGTTGCAGAATCCATAGTGGTCATCAGGCAGGCACAGCAGTTTCTATACATTTCCACAGATTAGCACATGGATCATGCATGTGAAGGGGAAACTTGGCTCATGCTGTGTGATAACATGGACTGCTGACCCAGTATTTCAGAGCTATGAACAGACACAAGCAAACTGAGCAGGACTGCATGTTCTGCCAGCATTCCTTGCCCTTGAGTTCTTCCTACCAGAACCCATATCCCACACCCTGCAAACAAAAGCAATCAGATGTCCTGCAGCAAAATGCAGCCTTGAGAAACCATGTTTGTGTCTGAAGTCTGAACCAAACTCTGAATGATCTAGAGAGTCTGCAAGAATAAGAGAAAGAGCTCAAAAAGACATGAATTTTTTTGTGCAGAAGTCAATGGGTCGGTTGGCTAAAAAAGAAAGCAGCCAACTAAGTTATCCTCAGAGCTGCTATAATTCACCTTCAACATCCAGAGAACACTACAAGGCAATTTCCTCCCTCTGTTTAACCAAGACTCCCCTAAAAGATAATATTATTGCTAGTTCAAGATTCCTTAAACATACTTTGTTGCCACTAAAATATTACATAGTAAGAATTACTGCAAAAAGTTTTATGTTATAAATTAGACATAGATCTCAGGTTCTGAACAGCAATTATTTATAGTTTAGTATAAAGAAAATAAATGGAAAACAAATTGTTTTTGAACAATAGAAGAAATCCTCTCTATTTCATCATAAACATTCAACTTTCTTCATGAGAGACAGTATGTCTCTCCCTGAAAGGGGAGCTTTCCCACTCTGCTAGAGGAATATTAGGACAACAAGAAGGCTTTACCAAATCCTGCTAGTTTCAACAACAGCAAAAAAAAAAAAAAAAGGATAGATAAAACCCCCAAAGGGAATCTTCCTTGCTCAGCATCTAAAGACTGGACCAAGAGGAAAGCATTAAGACAAAAGTTGAAGAGTAGAAAATATGGCAGCTCTGTATCTCTGCATCTGTTTTCTACCAATTAATGCCTCGTGAAAAGGCAAGGTTTAAACTGCAAATAGAGACACAAATTCTGTTCAATAACATTTCCATTATCAACATTTGTAGCACAGAACACAGACTCAAAACAAAAACTTTCTGTTTGGGGCAGCCCAATGTAAATGATACTTGTTAACCCTTTTAATGCAAACCATGACTGCCAGGAGTGCAGAGACATGGTTATGAAATTCAGACATATTATCTGGGAAATATCCTTCTTTTATCTGCTAAATCTCAATCTGAAAATGCAGCATTTTCAATTAAAGTAGAATATAAAGCATATAAAACATAGGCTAATGCCTGAATTTGAAATGCAGCATGTGCCCTACGGCACCGTATCATAATTCAGCCTTGCTTTCGTTCTGGCTAAATGTGTACTCACCAACAATAAAGGCAGGCTCTGCTTTGTCACACAGGTGGAATCCTTGTCTCTCCACTCTCTTCGATTTGATCTCTCCTACTTCAAAGCTGGCATGTTGCAAAACTTTTTTGCAAAGTTTACGCAGACTTGAACTTCATTGCAGCGTGACCTTATAACTACAACAGCTCTGAGCTCCTTGAGGCATTGATCATGTCTACATGGATGTTTGTACAATACCCACTGTAACAGGGCATTGTCTAAGGCTGGGGACTCTGGGCAATATGGTAACATAAATATTAAATAATAATAAAGTTCTGTCAAGGCAGTGATCTGTGAACCACTGCAGGTTCACGTGATCATGTATTAAGGCTCAAAGGCAGCCCTCAGCAGCCATCATATAAAATCTCTATGGTCTAAAAAGTACTTAAACAATGATTTACACACAAGTCATAAAATTAATAGGAATTACATAGATTCCAAACTTGTGCATACACCAAAACTTCTATTTGTGCTGTAGTTAAGAAACTTCAAGGGCTCATTTTTTCTTTGTTCTTACAAAAACTATTTCTGTTTCAAACTCTTAAAATGTTCAGAGATTCATACATATGCTAATACAAATAAATAACAGGGTATCAAAAATTGAAATAGATTTTGATGAAATTTGGAAATACACTCTGCATTAACAGACAAGTATAATTAGAAATTAGTTCAAGGTAGTAAGAGAGTTCCACATGAAGGTTCTCAAAATAGGGCTAAAATTGATTTTCCAGTTCATCCATTCCTAGTCAATAATTTTCACCCATGCCACAAGAGCTACATTGTGTGTTCTAATATTCCTTTCTGGGAAAAATGCAAGTTGAGCTGCTTCACTTGGAAAATTGAGTTTTCACAGAGAGGTAACAAACAACAAGTGAAGAAAAAATAAAATTACAAAATTGAATTGACAAAAACACTTATTTGGATATCTCATTAATGAACGGGGGTAAAAAAAGGAAAAGCAAAAATGAGATAAAAAACCCCGAAGCACACTACAATGTGTAAAAAAAAAAATGTAAAACAAAAGCTCAACATATATCTCTCTTTCACTTGGCTGTGATGAGCCCTGTATATTTAAATGGAAACAAGACCTACTACAAAGCAAGTGAAAAACCCTTCACTAAAACAGCCAAATGTGCCATTAGCCCTTTATAAGACTAAGCCAATTATGGTTAAACCTGCTGTGTTTTTATTTTCATGCTACTTCAGTTAAGCATGGACAATTTAAATGGCTTTAGAATGGGGAGGGTTACATGCTTCACAGTCAACTGAGGTATATCCCACTTTTTCCCCAGTGAAAATTCCAGGGGTAGGTGTTATGCAGGGATTTATACTCCTTATATGCAAAAGGACTCACATATCTATAAATAATTTTTTAAAGTCACTTTCAAAAGACTACATAGTTACCAAAGGGATACATATAATCTAATTAAAGGTATATCTACTTATCAGTAAAATTAAAAAAATGGACCTGTTTCTAACAGATACCTAATACAGATACATGAGAAATACGTGAAACCAGACAGTTAAAAACTCTCTTGTAACTAATTAAAAGAATAAATTAATCTCTAATTAGCTTAAAATCTGAGCAACTCACCTGAGAAATTTAAAGAAGGCTAAAGGCAAATCTAGATTATTTAATAGAAGTATGCTAAAGACCACATATTTAAAGAGAAAAAAAAAAACCAAATGTTTTAGATGTTTTATGTGGTGAGGAAAAGAAACAGCCTCTCTAAAACATGCTCTGAAAAATGGTCTGAAAAAGCAGTAGATGCTAAATGTATTTAGGGTGAAACAGCTTCTCTATTTCATATGTTTCTTTCTATCATCATTAGGTATTTTTTATTTTTTCCTTATTGCTGAAAATAAAAAGTTACTTCTGCTGACATTAAAAGCTTGATTTTACAAACTATTTAATGCACTCTAAGGATACTGTTAAAAGACAGTGGCATGCTGATGTGAGTTGTACAAAGGTCAGTGATTTGGAGGCTCTTTCAGACAATTTGCCAGGATTTTGGCATTTTGTAAGCGCACATAGGACAGCTCTCCAGCAAGCTGACCTTGACAGTGAATTGGATAAATAAACCTTCAATTTACCCCCTCCAGCTCGATGCTAGCCCAGCTGATCCCTCTGGAGCCTTCACCTGTCCATATCGTTCAACTGCCTGCAACTTCCAACTGACGAACATCCACGGCTTTACAGGTCCTGTGACAAACACCATCTAAAAGATAAGGCTTCTGAAAAGTCAAAGTCAATAGTGTTTCCATTGAAAATTTAATGCTGCTTCCATCTTTACCCATCATTCTTCCTACTGTTGCATGTATCCCAGGAGGCACTTCAAGCAAAAGCACTACTCCATAACAGGTAATGACGTGGCATTTAATGATACTGTCCAAAGTGATCCAAGCCCATGGAAAGTAATGTGCACTCATGTACCAGATAAGCACAGCTGAATGTACTAGAACAGCAGTATCTCTCACTGCTCTGTCACTAGATACAATGTGACATATGCTCTGCCATTGTACCTGGCTTTTCCTTTTACTTCACCATCAGAGGAAAAGAGCATTTTCAGATACAGAGCACCAAAGTGTTAAGGGAATTCAGTAAAAGGTAGGATGGCAACATATCCGTAATTAAGTATTCACAGCCTCTTTAATACTTCAGTGCTCTTGGATTCGCTACTAAAATCTGTGAATTATACCTCATTGAAGAATGTCCTTAATCGACTCTGACATGTTTTATTGGAGGCAGAAAAAATGTTTCAGTATGATAGATAAGGTTAAAAATGTTACTACTCTGATCATTTACTCTAGTGCCTTGCAAAAAACTCCAAAGCCAAAAACCATTTACATCATTCATCTGATGCAATGGAGAAAAAAAAGCATTATCTGACAGCCCATTTTAGCTGATGGGACAAAGTGCACATTTTCAATTTTCTGACAAAGTTATGTTGTTTATGTAGATAAGAAAAAGAAGAAGAGAGGAAAAAAAACCCACGACTGTAACATTTCTACCGCATGCCATAAGGATTTGAAATTTGAGTTAAACAGCAAAGTACCTTGAGACCATGCAGAGCAGAGCATGACAAACAAAAATCATTTTTATGGTTTCAAACCAAATAACACATTACATGTTTTCTACTCTAATAGCAGCACAGGGTTCTGAGGCAGCCCCAGAACGTTGCAGCAAAGCTCAGCATGACATCTCTATGCGTGTGAGAGAGCCCTGCTCCCGCTGCAGCGGGACCGCGAGGCAGCTCGGTAAAAAGCTGCTGAAATATTTTTAAGTAAACATTTTAACTGAGCTTTTCTCGTATTAATTTTGATACTCTCCAGATATCAATGGTTTCTGCTTATACAACTCACTGCAAAAGGGATGAACAGGCATTTCATACATATTCAATTTCTATTATTAGTTTTAGGAGAGTGATCCATGACTATGTGGGAAAGTTAGCAAAGAAAAGAAGTTGTTTAAACTCGCTACCAGAGACTTCTCCATGGAACAACATGACATTGGCAGAAAGAGAAGGCTATGAACTTCTATTCCTCAGGACAGGGCACATTAAGTTTTCAGATAAATAACCTCTGTATTTAAAACTTCCATGGATAGGCTATATAAGAGATAGTATGGTTTAACAGTCCCTGTTTTGCTTTTTCACCACCAAAAAATTGCATTTTCTTTTTGTTCATGCCAATAAAGCAAAATTACTAGAAGTATTTTTACTAACTGTGTAACTGACAAGATTATTATTTCAGCACAAATTAGGGAGAAAGAGTGTTTACCACAAAAGTAAAGTAATCCCATTCCAGTTCATTTTGCTACTCACACACCTAAAGGTAAGCACACGTTTACAGAACTGGCTCAATTACCTCAGGCTTTGTGGTACACACCTAAATTACTAAGACATCTATGAGCTGTACCATTACCCATTAGAAACCAAAATGAAAACTTTCAAATAATTGGCTAAGACTCTAATTCTACAGCATGGACAAGGCTTTAAATTAGTACCAGATGCTGGATTTTGTTCTTTAAACAACAGTTCTAAGGACAGAGAAAGATTCATCTTCCAAGACTACTCCTGCCTGCAGACAATATGACCCATCTTAATGAGACTGCTGAATGCTTTATGAGCAATTTCATCCACTAGTTACTATATTCTGGCACCAAAATTGAAATATTCATTTTAAATCTTGCCATTAGGACAGTATTGCTTTCTGCCAAATTTCCAATGCCAATTCTTACATTCAATTGTGATTGAGTGTTTCTCCAGAACCAAACAGATAACAGCAAGGTCTGCCCACGCATCCTGTGTCACAACCAGCTCATTAAGCTCCCTGTTCCCATAGACACTGTTTGGAAAAGAGACACTGGGGAAACAGTTTTCCATGAGCCAGTTATATCCTTGCTACCTCTATCAGCTACCTGTATCTCTGCTTAGGAATTTAATCATAAAAATCTTCCTGAATAGAACAGTCCCATCTCTGAGACACAGAGAAAGGGGTGAGACACAAGGAGAAGGAAGAACTCAGGGTTTATTCAAAATTTAGAGGAAAAATATGGCTGCATGCTCAGGAAAATGTAAAGAATATATGGTATAAGTACATTTGCATGTCACACTAGGGTCTGTCAGCCACAGGCTTGTTTTACTGTAAATACCAAACACAGACCTGTGACCTGGAAAAAACATCAAAAAAGGCCCTTTTTTTGGAAGCTATGACTTTAAAAGAACACATTAAAAAGGACATTTTTGGAAAACTAAGACTTGAAAAGCACACGTGAATTTGAGAAATATGATAAAAAGCTTTCCTACTTGAAGTTTTTTCTTGAAGTACTTTAGAAGACCAGTTGCCACCCATGAGAATGCTGCATAGATATTTTCAGTGCTGAGACTGTGGCCATGGGAGATACCAGGGACCACAGCCAACCAACCAAGATTTCTCCAAATTGACTGTGGAGAGCAAAGCAACAGGATCTTTATCTCCTCTTCTCTGGAAAGAAAAACAACAGACTTGCAAATAAGGTCAAATTTAATACAAAATATCCTTCCCCATAGTAAAAAAAAAAAATAAGTTGAAGAACATGGAGTCAGAGTCAGAATTCATGATCTGGAGCTACCTGGCAAATCATATGAAAACATAGCACAAAGTTACAATTAACCCCAGAATATTTGACTTGAAACTTTATATTCTTGATGAATTAATCTTTACATATGAATTTTTTTATCACAGAAATTAATATATCATCTCTGTCCATGCATCACTGCCACGCATGTGGAAGTTCACTCTTCTGTGCTTCAGTTTTTTGAATCCTTTCTTTGCCTTTGAATTTTTTTTTTTTTTTTTTTTTTTGCTTTATAATAATGGCTTCACTTTTATACATTGTAGGGCTCAGGAGGAAGAAGGGAGGAGGGAAAGAAAGAAAGAAAATGTACTTTCCTTGCTATTAATTTTCAGACTGCTTTTTTATTTAAAGTAAGATGTTTTGTTTCCCAGGCAGTATGCATGCCTCGTTCTATGAAGTGCGAGGTGCAATTGCTGCCCTAGCTCTGTGTGTGGCTGTGGCCTTAGAAGTCAAGGATAAAAGAAACAAAACATTTTTTTTTTTTAATTCTGAAGTGAAAAATCCATTTGATTTCTTTTTGTTTATTGCTGCATTACTTAGGTAATTGCTTGAGTTGAGTCAGACTGACGGCAGGGCTCTGGACCCTCTGACTCCAATCCTTTTGCTTTATTTATTAGTCTCACTTATTAAAAGAATGTCTTGGCTTATATGATGGGTACTATTCAAGCAGAAGTTAAATCACTTATATTTGCAATCTAAGTCACTGACTCACAAAGGCTGAGTATACCATGCTAATTATGCACAAAAATGCTCTAAACCACGAAAATCATAAGCTCAGCCCTAAAAAATGATTGTTCAAAAAGGTTTGTGAAGATTTGTAAAACATTTAAATGAACCAAGCCATAGCAACTTGTACACAAAAGTCATTCCACACAAAAAACCACAGCATAGACAGATAGAAACCCTGGCCATGCTTCAGCAGCTCACATGCAATATAACCCAATTTTTGCAGCGAAACCTAGACAAAATTTAGCTCATCCTCTGCCTCTCAGAATGCTCCAAAGACCTGCTAGTTTAAACAGCACTGTTTCTTCAGCATTTTCTAACGTTCTTAATAGATATCAAGCTCCTGAAATCTTCTATTATGTGGTGATTCTGTGATGCAAAAGCAGAGCTATTTCACTGTCTGTTACCTCAAACAGTGCTGATGTCCTTTTCTAAAACTCAGGATGGCTAACAATGGAATCTTCCATTATAACATTAGATTACAAGATAAGTTACAAAAGAAAAGAACTTCAGCCATTTTTTAAATTTTCATTGATCTTTTAACCTGATGGCCCAGGAAAACACTACACACAGAGAACATTTAAGCAATTCATATGTCTAAACCTTTAACCTTGTCATAAAATTTTCCATTCTTTTCATCGCTAATATTCAATGCATTTGTTTTAATAAACTATTCACATCTCCAACAACTTCAAAGACAGAGGAGTTATGGTTAGAGCCATGTAGTGAAAAACAAGGCTGAAGAAACATGTTCACATGTCTTTTCTGTCTTTGCCGTATCTCTAGGAAAACTTCCTCACTCCAATTTTTCCCACTTTTAGTGTTTCTCTTTCAGTCCTGTCCTGTAGCTCAGTTACACGTGGCCTTGGCACGAAGTGAGGTGCATTCCTGTAAGCCATTAGGGATATTCTTAGTGCTGGTTTTTTCCAGCCTATTAGTTTTTGTGCTAGTGCTGTGCTGGTTGCCTTCAGCAATGCACTGTTTGGGTGTATGACTCCTGTATTTGCTTGAGGCCACAGCAGTATCAGTGTTCTGTGTCGTTTCCATTTTGTCTCAGGCAGCCCTTGCACTCACTTGAAATAAGTGTGGCCTTTTGCCACTGACAATTGAGAATGTTGGTCCCTATTATGTGAAAAACATGATCCTCCTAGATGTTTAAAGCCAGTAAACTAAATGTTTATTGGGAAAGCATGAAAGGAAGTGAGAGCCTGAGTTTCATGAGCTCTATTATTAAACAGCAGTATAGTTTATCAAGGTGAGTTAATCCAAGACCTTCTCTGTTATTTTCAGATTATTTTCACCAGGCTGCCAGGAGAACATCCTAGACATTTTTCTACAGCCCTTCTGCTTCATTATGGAAGTGTTCAGTATTATCACACTCTTGATTTCACTTTCATGCTTTGCTAATGACCACCAAACATCTCCCATAAAGCAAGTCTCCCATCTTACACCTCCAAAGTTCACAGCACCAATATTCTCCTCTCTCAACAATTAAATTCTCCTGAAATGCTCACTTCCACCGAGTGGTGTAGCATTTTCTAGTCTGCTCCCAGGCCCCAATCCAGATTATTTCCTCAGTACCATTAACTCTTCATCAGTTGCCTCTTTCCTGTTGGCTTCTCCTGCTGTCATTTCACACTTGATTGCCTTCTCTCTAGCATCTCATATAATGGATATTCTTCTGCTACATTTCATTTTACTTCTTCTACATTTTAGGGTAATCAGAAGGGAGCATCAGCTGCTCACTGTCCAGTAAGCCTGTCTTGTACCCTAAAATTATCTCTACACTGTCCATAATCCTGGCAGAGGCCTCCAGCCCTGACACTGACCTACAGCCTGACATGGTCACCTGCCCACCTGAAGTCAGTGATGTATAAGGTATGGACAAAACTTGTTCAGTTACAGCACCAAAGGATTCCTCCGCTTTTCTCAAAATATCTTTATTGTGCACCTCACTGGCCTTGCAAGTATATTGAAAATTTCTAAATGTGCTACCTTCAAACTCCAATTACCATAATTTAATCTAATAATTAATAAAGTAAAAGCAGAAGCAGTAGTGCTTCTGATTTACATAATTAGCATAAAACCCATGCACGGTTCAAACAAAATGCTGCAACCAAATTTTGAAACTTGATAGCATAAACCTAAGACCCTTAATCTATAATTAAAGTTAAGATAGCTTGATTTTAAGGACATGGAATATTTTCATAACAGGTGTAAAATTTATGCGGACAAAAAATCTATTAAAATACTGAGATACTACTGGAATAGACACAAAGTGTTCCTTACCCAAATGTGACCATTTCCATTGGAAATGCACATACAGAGAATTAATTAAATCCTCCTTTAGCATGACAATTCCAAAAAAGAAAGCTTTGAAGAGAGGCTTCACAGGCTTTTCCTGAAAAAGAAAACAGGGAAAATAAAAAGTAAGTATATATATAAATAAAATTTAAGCACACTCTTGCAAAAATGTAAAAGCCATTTTGACCACCTGGTCTCTAGAATGGATCCCAGGAAAACCAGGTGTGGGCAAATGATCAACTTATAAAGAACTGTCCAAAAAAGCTTTTCAAAGGACACAGCTAAAGCTTTGTGGCCATAGTGACACAAGGTGAAAACTGATCTGAAATCCCTCTTCTTGTCTATTTAAGGCTACCTTCAGTACATGGCTTTTGAGAGGTGACTATGGTCTTACTGCTGAACAGCTTGGGGGTATTTCTCGCACAATGCAGGATTTTCACAGAGGGCCACATCACAGTTTTACAAACCTAAAAAAGCAATGGCTCATTCAGTAGCAAAAAAAAGTGCATTGCAATCCTAAAAAAGCATTATTTGAAACCACTAGTCATTATCACATCCAAAATATTTTATTTCTATTATAAAGAAATTTTAAAATTGAGTCATTCACTGCTAACTTTTTCACAGTGACAGCACCCAAATTTCTCTTCAAAATTACAGATGCCAAGTTACCACAGAATCCTTATTATTTTAATGTTACAATAACACAGATGATAGTTTTCTTAGCAGAAAGATAAAGAGATTACTGAATTCTAAACCTGAGATGGAAACAAATTTCTTACTTTAAATTGTGTCACCCTCACTCCACAGAAAGAGTGATTATAATCTGCAAGGGGGGGGCAGTAAAGCCCTCCAGAAGCAAGCCTTTCATAACTTCACCATTTTTCACAGGCAAGTATAATTACAGTTTTGCATAACCATCTAATGAGAGGAAGTCCTTTCTTGCAGTGTTAATAAAGGACCTTGCATAACATGTTAACAAAGCAATGGCACTCTATGTAGGTAATGTCATTGTGTAATTAGCATGCTCATAAGATGACTTAAGATTACAGTTTATCTGAATCTAATAACTGCCTATCAGCTGCTTTACCATTCTGTCTTTTTCAATATATCTTTCCTCATGAATGGTTTGAGTATCCACCCGCTCGGTGCAGAAGCACAGAGGGAATAAAACAAGCCAGTAACAAAACAGAAACAAAAAAATTAGTTTGGGAGCAAAGAAATTAATAAAAGTGGAAAAGAACCCAGCCTTTTCACATACCTAGACGTGTATTTTAGGACATGGTATCACAAATATCAGTCTTGGCTATTCATTTCTAGATGGTACAACACTTGAAATGGTATTGAGAAATGCTACTGGAAATTATACTGGTTTCTTCACAAATGGTATAAAAGTGGAGAGTGGCAAGAACTGGACAGTTCTCTAAGCCACTTAACAGGCTGCTTTCACAGGACACTACCCTTGGTTGGAACACTCAAATTCATTATTTACCAGTAGCCAGCATCAAGTCCAGGTTGCTTCTCCTCTCCTGTCGCCAGAGGCTCACAGGCAGAGCAAAGCAGATTTCATCAGTCTGGTAGCACAGCTGGAATGGAATCACCCTTCCAGTTTCCAGTTCTGCAGCTTGGAACAATGTAATGTTGATTCATGAACCCCCCATAGAGAAAATCCCTTTCTATCCCTTTTTCTCTGTCAGACTCAAGAAGGAAAGCCAAGGGAAGGAAAAAGTGGAGGATGACAGAGGATAAGTTTGGGCTTGGCATGGTCTTTACAATGCGTAGGTTTCAGAGCTGGAAGGGAGAGAATTCAGAGTTTTGGGGACCACAACCATTCAAGCTCCTGAGAACAGTGAGGACCTCAATGAAGACAGCAATTAGGCAAAGAGCACTCTACACCTCCCAACTTAAAAACCATTACAAAATCACAAAAAAATTACAGATAAAATTTTCCTTTAAAAGAAAAACAAAAATTGCATCTCCCTGAAGTAGTAACTGTAAAACAAATTAAGACATTTCCAAGTATTTGCTAACCTACTTACAGGCATCATTGCTCCCTTGGGCCTTTGTAGCCTTACACCTTCCTTAACGGACTAGCTGAATAGGTAAATGGGTTATATCAGGCCAGGAAATCAATGTGTATACTGTGTTCTCAGCCCCAGATGAGCTTGTCGAAGCCATTTTATTATAGCTGGAGGAGCTGTATTGATCCCCCCGTTAACTACTCGGAGGTGCCGAGCAATCCGATGAAGATGCGTCCTGCCGTCCATCCAAATGCTCTCTCCCCTCAATAGCCCTAACAGAGTTAAGTGTGTGCAGATTGAATTAATTTAATGTTTGCTTAATCAAAACTGACCACGCTGGAGCCTAAATTCTATTAATTACTAAAGGAATCGCGCTAATGCTGTAACATGACGTTAGGCTGGAAAGGGCTTTATTTTACTATGACAACAGGGAAGAAGGGTCATAGGGAGAGTGGGGGGGATAAGACAGGAGTTGTTTCACAAAAATATTTTTTATTTCACATTTCCCAAAAAAAGAGTTCAGACTTGTTTACTTTTTTCCTGAAATGGGGCTATTGTCAGCCAGCAAAATTTCCCTTTAGTGAATTGACAGGCACAGCAAGTTAACTTCATACTTGATGATGAGGAAGAAAAAAGTTGCAACATCATCCAGATTTATTTATGCAACAAAAAGTCTTCTCTTAAATGAAACCAGATGCAACTTCTCTAATCCCTTATTTCTATTTAGTCCTAAGGTTTGTATAATGGTTTTCTTAAAGACAGTCAGAAGAAATTCCTTCTTCACTGTCTAATAAGAAAAAAAAGTTTCCCAGATTTCCCACACGTGACAGCAATGGGCTACAAGAAAACAGAAAAAGTAAATTAAAACAAGTACTGTTTGACACTAACTTAACTAAAAGATTTTCAACAATATTATCTAGGCATCAGCCAGGGCACATGCTGGGTTCAAATGCTCATGGAACATTTAGCAGAGAAGCACAGGTAAGATTTTCAGGTAACTTTTCCCTAGGAAAAGCTTAGAAAACCAGGATAAATGCATAGGGTTTTGCTCTATCAGCTGTCCCTGATCATTTAAAAATCCATCACATCAAGTATTTCACAGAGGGAATGTATGTCTCTCTTTAGTTGTTTGGTTTTGGCTTTTTTTTCCCCAAAAGTATTTATTTCATACAGAACTTCATTGTGCTGCATTTTCTTAAGCTAATTTTGGTGTTAAATTATCTGTCTTCATTTGCAACACCAGGTGAGTTTATTTTCTTTTCCTCTTGCTAAGTAGTCTATAGATGAAAAGAGTAAGTTTTTTATGGGGACAAAATAATGTTGATTTGATTAATAAAGCTGTATGCTTACAAAACACACACTGAACTAAATAACAAACAGTAGCCAAGTGCACAGATTAGCTACATATGAAGCATGTGTCCTGGAACAATGATTCTATTTCAAAGAGAAGAACAGTTTGTGCTCTTTTCTTACACCCCAATTTACCTTTTCAGTTATGCTATAAAACACATTTCTGATTACTACCTTTGTTATGAAAAAAAGTTGAGATTTTTTTTTCTCAAAGGTATAGAGGGACATCACAGCAAAATAATTAGAAGAAAAAAATATCTCTGCTTCTCATGGTCTTCATCACTATTAACTTAATGTCAGTCTTGACTTCAAGAGTTTCTCAGATACATTTTAATTTGAGCAGTTTTGTGCAATCATATTAAACTGGAGAACTAATTCCATCAAAGAATAGAAATATTACTCCAAGAAACATTGTTCAGTAAGACCAATGCCTCACTACCTGTAGTGCAAAGCTAAAGCAGATCCCACAAAGGCAGGAACTTTCTAGAACTAATCAGATGGTAAAGAGAAAATAATTTGGGGAATTTAGAAATTACTTTTCCCCACTTCTGTTAAAAGTCACTGTGATGGCATCAGGAAGAGTTTTGCTGAAAAGATTTTGGTGCAGTCATTACCACTGTGTTCTACAGGAATTGAACCATGAATTCAAAACTCCCTGGGTGCTAAGCACTGGCTAAAACATTCTGAAAGCCAAACTTACTCCCACAGAAAGGGATTCAGCTTTGAGTCACATCTGAAAAGGATGCCTTTGGAGTTGCTCAGCTTTCTCCTGCATCAAATCTTCATTTCACATTGCAAAGCAGATAAATTTTACACATAGCCACAAAATATTTAAAATAAATAACAAAAAAAGCCCAACAGCAAACAACTTGCAAAATAAGACTGTCTCATCTGAGAGCAAATGGGGGAATTAAATTTCTGATTCATGTACATATGAATCATGATTTCTTCCATCCATACTTTGCCTGTTACCAGGATTATTGATGTGGACAGTCCCTCAAGAAGAGGATCTTTTTCAACTTAAAAACTATCACCTTACCAAATATCATAAATGAGCTTGAGGAGAAGAAAGCAAACCCTATGGCTGATACAAGAATGATAACTGATGAGTGAAGGTGCTAAAAATGCTAAGAAACATTTTGAGACTACTGTAAGCATTTGTACTGTACTCAAATTTTAGCTTATATATTTATTGAATGCAAACCAAAATTCTCATCTTGCTTCTGAGATAAGAATATTCCTTTTGCCAAATGATGATTTTCCATTGAAGCGCAATGTTTGAAATCTGCATTTCATGTCAGAGGTGGCTGATCTACAGAGGGAGCAGTGAAAGCCAGTGTAATGAAATACTGGTTTTTTACAAGTCATACTTTTGCACAGCATCATGATCATTCTGGGTTAAAACATCAGTAAAATGGAAAATTCTCATTACAATTGATTCAAACATGTCAAAATGCATTTTACCTTAATCAAACTACCCTGCCCTTCACTTTTCAAACATTTCTAAAACATAAATTATATCTCACATTGCAGAAAGAAACAAAACTGGCTGCTTTAAACCATAATCATTGCAAATTGCAGCATTGACACCTCTGAATTAAAATTGCAGGAGAATTCACATCTAGGTTGTTTGAACCACTATCTACAGTCATTTGACATATTATAGGATCAGAATAATTTTAAGACGAATATAATATTCTTCCCCATGTATTTCATTAGTGAGGATCATTTGGATAAAAACAGAGCTCTATTTTTGAAGTCCACTGACTTGGCAGAGATAACTGTTAGGAGTTCAGTGTTTGTGGAATAACAAGCTCTGAATGACAGTGTTCTCTCCTATTTCTCAAGAGTACAGCTTTGTCATCTACCACTGTGATCCCAACAAAGAAAAATCCAGATGTCTGCAAATTAAAGGAGAGCCGGATGACATTCTGCTGTTAATGCTCAGCATACATAAATCACTGTAATAAGAGAAGATTGTTATATTAACCTTTGTCACGCAATTTTCTTTTCCTCTGTAAGAAATAGGAAAAACAACAAATTAGGTGGCACAATAATTCTATTTTGAAGCAGAATGGTGCAGAGGACTTTCATCCCCTTGCCAGTCACATGATTCCCACTTACCTGGAATTTTATATGTGCCCTATAAGAAATTAATAGTATGCACACATACTTCACTTCAAGTGGTACATTGCTAGAAAGATGGAAAACATCTTACAAATAAATCATCATTTTAAAGGAATAGATACTGGTAGGCAGGAAGCCATGAAATTTAACCTTTGCCCTACCAAAAATCCATCTTATGGCCACTGAAATGCTTTAGTTCCCTCTGTCACTTATCATATATGGGAAATGGGACATGAAAAATTCCATGTATTGAAAATGAATACCCAATATGTGCATCAATGCACCACCCCAGCTGCTGCAATGTACAAATGTAAGAATATCTTCACGCGTGTGAGATGTGTGGATTTGAACACCCACCTCAGTGGAATCCCAGGGAAGAGTTAACGTGTTCCATTGAAGAGACCCAGGAATATTTCAGGTCTCAGGTGTACAGAGCACATATTCATAGTGTGTAAGATTAATGCTGGAAACTCATCCTCATGCCACAGACCTGCCATTCTCCCAAAATGCTTTACTTTGAAAAGTTCAAATATAAATAAAGTTCCAATTATAAATAAATAAGTAGTGACCAAACCAAATAAACAGTTAAATAAATGGGTGTCCAAACGAGCTGCTTCACTCAGGGACGTGGTGTCAGGGGCAGCATCCTGGCACCCACCCTGGCTCCTGGGTTTTGCTGCAAGTTCCATCACCATCTCACAAACTCTCTTTTTCAAGAGCAAAAGACAGACATGCTGGGTCAACAGAAAGTTTGAGGATTGAGCTTTCCAAGCTTAAAATGTAAATTCGCAATCAAATGGCTTCAAAGAAAGATTCAAACTGGATTTTGACCATTTCTGCAGTGGGCAAGAGGATCATTAGAATACTTATGTGAAATAAAACAGAAAAATATAATCATTTGGAATTATTTTTGCATCATTTCAGTACATCCATATTTTACAAAGTACTTAAAAGTGAAAATAAATATTAAAAAAGCCATATAACCTAATCCTCACAACAGAGTACAGATAGACAAAGCTAATGTATTATCAACAATATGAAAAAGCCAGGGTATTGCTCTACCCTAGTTCATATGATCCAGTTTGATTCATCTTAATTCTATTTTTTTCATTATTCAAACTGCATATCAAGCTTGCCTGGTCCTTCATACAGTTACTTAGTCACTTCAAAAGTGTCCCAGTACATATCAAAATTAAGATGCAAGTAAACTTTTAAGAAATATAAGGGGGAAAGGCACCCTGGAAAACTCTTCTTATTTTTTGCAACAGAAGCATTTAGGAATCTAAGTACAATTTCAGAAAATCAGACACACAGTTGATGGTTTCAGTATGTTTGGAAATAATCTGCACATTCCCCAGGAAATACAGTCTTTAATTGAGGACACTATTCTATGCTACTGGGACGTCACACTAATTCCTCTATGGAAAGGATAACAAAAGTATCATGAACACGTTCCCATGCTGCAAAAATTGAAGGATGGCTATACACTACTGCAGTAGTAGTTCTGTTGCCTTTTCCGTATCAAAGACCCCAACTCCTAGGGAATGTGACCAACTCCAAAAATCAAAAAGCTTCCCTAAAGTCAGAGTTCACACTCTTAAAGCACTGCCTGAGCTGTTGCTGCACCCAAAGCCAATAAAATCATAGTAATTGTAATATATAATAGTAATAGACCACTTTGATCCACAGTTTTAGATCTTTTTTCTAGATTCTTTTTTGCTGACAAATAGAAATAAAGGCAGTTACTGCAAGAAAATCAGGGAATATGCTTGAGATCCCACTCAACATCTTTAACTATGGATTAAAAAACCAAACAACTACAACACCAAAACCAGTGCAAATAAGGAGTTGAGGTAATATTTCTAAATTTACCTGGATGGGTACTGTCCATATGGATGGTAAGCTGACAGGCAGCTGCACTACAACAGGAGCCAGTGACAGTGTGCAAGCTCCCAGCTCTGGCCTTATCTTTCCATAAAGATAAAAGTAAACAGGTGGGATACATCTGCTAAACTACACTGGAATTATCCTTTACTTTCTTTTTATTGCATCCACATTACAAAATAGTACAGTTTTGCACTTGTATCTTAAAACTTCCTGACACATTCTCCTGAAATGTATTTTTTAAAGTAGGAGTTGCAGAAATGTTTTCCACTTCTGCCCCAGTCTCTTTCTTGCAGGAAGCATAATGTACTTGATTTTCATGATAAGGGAAATTTAGAGGGAAAAAATGAAAGAAAATAACAACAACAACAACAAAAATCACATGACCCTCCAGTACTGCAACTTCTTGCTGCAGTCAGAAATTGCATCAGCAAGGTGGGCTTGCCTCTAAACTGTCTCTCTGGAACCAAGGGGAACCAGTTGGAAAGGAAAGGAAACAGCAGAAGGAAAGAGCTGTGCAGCAATTCCAGGTGAGCAGGACTGCCCAACACCATAGAAAGGTGAGTCTGAGTCTGCCTCCACCATTAAATCATTCTCACTGAGTTTGGCTTCCCAGCGGTGCTAAGTATCAAGATTTTATTTACTAAAATTCTAGATTTTTTTATCCTTTTCTTTCCATTCCCCAGTTCACACTTTTTTCATGATTTCACACACAAAAAAATTAAGATTTTCTATTCACCCAGCTGTAGAATCCTTCAGGAGGATCAGGGATGCAGTCACCATAAGGCTGGTCTTGCACACTGTTAAATTTCAGAATGTAAGAAGTTTTTAGCTGCTAATTGATGTTCTCTACCCAGAACAAAAGGCAGAGCTTCAATTCTAAGCCTGTCACAGTCTCACTGACTTTGAGGTTCCCAACATTCCAGACCACATTTTCATCTGCATTCCTGCAACTCCAGAGGTAGAACAGGCACCAATTAAGGAATAGTAATGAATCTCAGAAAAAGAGCTTTTTTACTAAGAGTTAGCTTGCTGTCTTACAGTTTCTTTGTTGTTCTCTTTAGAAATAATTGACAAAAATTGGTTTGCAATTTGCAGTTGCATGATTTTAGTTATGATTGTTAACTCAGAGAAGTTTCTCAGCTCTGTGCTGAGCCCCACACACAAGTTCATTCAATGTTCTGAACTCAGTTTGCAAAAGACCGGTCCTCTAAAACTGCAGACAAAAACCAGTCATGTTAATGACACAAAAACAGCCCATGAAACCTCTCCCATGACTTTGGTTTTGGTAACATTTATATCATTTTCATCACCACAATCTCTTTAAAAAGGAAACATTTTGGTTCTGAAGGCACCCAGCACTAACTGGAAACATTTTTCCTGGAAAATTCAATACAAGTATTGAAGTACAGAAGTACAATTGTTATTTTTAAATTATGTTTTTCCTCAGTCTCCATCACTTCTTTGTGATAAAGTCGCAAATAATGAAGATGAGTAAGAAAGAAACTTGTACTATTTAAGAATTGACCCAAAAAAAAAAAAAACCAAACAAAAAAGAGTTTGGGAACACAACCAAAAAATCAAACTCCATTGCACTTGATTGTAGCCACACTCCTTAGTTTACTACAAGGCACAGGCCAGAGGAAGCCAATAGAACTGCAGGAGTTTGAGCTAATTAAAAAATATTATAATTTGTATATCTGATCCCACCATTTTAGTCCAGCTATTCAAAACTGCACATTCTGTCAGTTTGCAGTATACACATTTCTGCACAGTTCCCTACAGGATCAGTAAAGGAGAAACACCCTTGCATCATTTACCATCACCTTCCCTTTAAACATAAAAATTCTTTTTTTTCTGTGCTGCATATTAATTTGTATTAGTGAGACAACAGTTCAGCTGTCCATTTAAGTTATTTTAGGTTCGTTTACAGCCTGGTCCTTGAAACTCTATCTTTTAAATATCTCAAACATGTATATACTGTGTTCTGAAGAGCTTTCATGGAGAATGTTTATTAGTCACTTTGATCTAATTCATCACAAAAGAAACCGTCTTAAAGTACATAATGTTCTCCTAAGTGACACATGCTGAAGCTGTTATCCTACTTTTAACCCGTGCTTTCAAGGATCTGAACCCGGCCTTACGTCGTCTAAAACTTAATTAAAAGAATGCTGTCAATATCAATGTCAAAGTAACTTGTCACCCTATGAATGAGAGCCTCAGTCGATTTTTCAAACTGTGCCAAACTTTCGAAGGGCTCTTTCACTTTATAAATCAACTAGCAGCTTAGAATATCCTGGCAGCACCTTCAAGGAACGAATCAAAATGACAGGAAAAGAGGGGATAACAATCAAAGCTTGACTGAATACAGGTGTTTGAGTTTACAGACGAACCACAAATGCCTGGATCTTTGACAGCTGTTGATGTTATCAGTTATGTGCAGCTATTATTGGCTCCGGTCTTAGGGGCTGTAAGGCCTTTCCCTTAGCAACATCTCTGTGGCTGATAACATTTGGCTGAACTTTCAGATCTTAACCTCCCTTCTGACTCTTTGCAGTCAAACCCGCCTAAACTGATCAGAGGAAGAGACACGCAGTGGGAAGACAAGTAAAATATTATTGACTGGACTGTTTCATGTCTATTAGGAAGAAAGAGCAAGGGAGGGGAGAGCTTTCCAACTTGACAGGCTTCAAGATAATCAGGGAAGGAATCAAGGCAACAGAGTAACCCTTAGAAAAGTAAGAAAGCAATGGCTTATGAGAGGTCATTGTTCTATACAAGGAACAAACACGGGGTGATATTTTATTAGGCTCCAATTTGAGTTCCCCCATTTTAGTTCTTGCATTTTTTAGTGCTGCTGCTTAATAGGCCTAGAGCAATTTTATGGCACACAATACACTGTTAGAGCTTCTTAAGTTTTCAGCTTTACTTAAAGCATACACAGATGAGGAAACTGTTGAGATTCTCATCAGAACAAACTGTGCTCCTGAGCATTTCCAGAAGAGTCACGTATTTAAGTAGTTTTTAAATTCTGATTCAGCGCTTGCTATCAGTGTTTTCTGGGCCAACTTTCCCCTGTTCCACTAGCAGAAACCAGGCAAAAGCAAACTTCAGTAAGCAGCATGAACATATTTGTGAAGTTGCTTCACTGGCAATAGCAATTTCTCTGCAGAGCTAGACAGACTATTCAAAATTCTTTGTTCATCCCAAGTAAAGGCAGGAAGTTCTCTACACATCTATCTATACACATTAAAATCATCAATCTGATGACCAGATCAAGCTCATCATTTTGAGCTCAATAAATTACTAGCCCAATGAATAAGCAAT
This sequence comes from Agelaius tricolor, assembly GCF_023055355.1. Taxonomy (NCBI): domain Eukaryota; kingdom Metazoa; phylum Chordata; class Aves; order Passeriformes; family Icteridae; genus Agelaius; species Agelaius tricolor. Next base: position 6,304,664 of record NW_027269275.1, on the reverse strand, counting down.
GTAACACACGGGGGCTCTCTGATCTCTTCCAGGGGTATAAAAGCAGCCCCAGAAACCTGCAGAGCATCACACAAATGAAGGTTTGGACCCCATACCCCAAAAGCTCCTGTTCCTCAGGGGAGCAGCACTCAGGTGTTAGCACTGCTCATGAGCAGGAGCTCCTCATTTGTGCTCCTCACAAAGCCCTTCTCCCTCAGAAATCCCAGGTGGGTGCCACTCACAACACACTGGATTGGGGTTTTTTCAGCATTTTCACATTAAGTCTTTCTCACTAAGTAATCCACCTTTTTAACAGTAGAAGTTTTGATCTTTTATTGTGTAATATGCCTACTTTTTGCCATACACACTGTAAATCCCACAGGAAAACCCTGCTGAACACAGTATGTGTTATTGCCATGCCATATCACACAGCGCAGATCATTACGTGACATCCTTATGACAGTAACAATAATAATTGAACAATGGGAGGAAAAGACATAACTGAAGACAGTGTTGCAAAAACAAAAAAGGATTTGAGAATTATTCTACATGATATTTACAGGAATACAATCCTTTTGATTGCTATCTATTGAAACAAAACAGTGCTGTTATACACGAGTTTCATCCCCAAATACAAACTCAGAGATGTAGACTGCATCTATAGATCAGGCCCAGCTACACAGAAATTATCAGAGGTACCATGACCTACATTAGCAGACTGACATTATACTTTTTTATTAATAAAAATCAAGAAATAATAAGTCCAGTTTACCTTTTTAAAGTAATTTAAGAACTTAAACACTACTACAGCTTAAGTTTATAATTCTGTTTTTAAAAATCGTGTTCAGCCATAAAGATGTCACCATTTTAGCCATCAAGTAAAGGTCACATCGGCATTCAGGATACAACTTAACTATTCTTTTTCATGCTTTGACTTTGAATCTTTGCATCTGCACTTACATGGAGGTAACTGCTAGAATCATAATCATATATTTAAATTAGTCACTAGGAGAAAATTAGAATGTTTTGGAAGAAAATTAGACCTGAATGTTTCAAGAATTCATAATATTCTTTAGACATAATTTTTTTCTTCCATATACATCTTCCTAATAATGCCCACACTGAGAAAGGACCAACCCTCAGGAAGACATTCAAGGGTACATGTATTAATAAATGCTGTAACATTCAGTCAGAAAGCAAACTGGGAAGAGTAACAAATCACACAAATTAATTACTGAATTGTGAATATCAAAAGAAATCCACTAAAAAGCCACACATAAATACTAGCCACAGAACCTAGAACAATGCTAAAGTGACAAATCACACAAATTAATTACTGAATTGTGAATAGCAAAAAAAATCCACATAAAAGCCACACATAAATACTAGCCAGAGAACCTAGAACAATGCTAATTAATGCAAATAGCCCACACATTCAGGAATTCACTGAAAATTCAAAAAGAAAAAAAAAAGATTTCTTTAACATCTCTCTGTGTATGTACCTCAGAATATATTCTTAATATTAGCCACAATATATTATAAAATTATTGGAAAATAAAAGTTCAGTAAAGCCAAGGAATTTATGACAAACATCATCATACACTGGCCCTAATTCCATGTAACACAGAACCCTTAACCCCCTTTTACATTGTTCCCAGCAGCCCTTTCCAGGTCATGCACCAGCAGGTGCTGCCCAGAGCTCTGCCTGCCCCAGTCCTGATCTGCACCAGGGTCCCACAGCAGCTCCACTTCCAACCCTCACCAGACCCACCCAGGGCTGGAGCAGCAAACTCTAATGGGGGTGTTCTTGTCAAAAAGTGAAAGGCACACAGTACACAGACACATCTATTTCATTTTGTCATCACTTTTGGTACCTTCATCTTAGTGTTTGAAAATTTCAGATGGCAGTTAAACAGCTGATTTGGCCCAGAAAAGTAGAATTTGGGGAAAGGGGTTCTATCTCAGGAAACATAAATTACAACACTTATCTATGGTTCAGGAGAAATTACAGAACTACCCCTACTATCATTATGTGATAATTCTGATAAAATTACATGAAAATTTGAGCTCTTTCCTAGGAAACTGATATTAATATATTTTACAGTGTGTCTTTTTTATCAAGAAGCCCTTAAAGAACACCAGCCAATGACAAAATTGAAGTTCTTTTTAGGCTGGAATAGCGATATTATGAAGCACATACTTTTCTTGTTACTTGCAAAAAAAATAATCCATATTTATGTGAGGGGAGTGAAATTTATGATGCTCAGGTTCCCAATATTCTTTTGTTTTACTGATTTTTTTGAATGCTGAATTTCTACTTCACATCTTAAGAAAGGATTTATAACCCATCAGAATGTCTAAAATGTCAGAAAAACACAAGGTTTTCAAGGTAAAGATGCACATACTTCTCCCTAGCTTCACTTATACTGTTTGGTTTTTTCCCCACATTCTCTAAAAACAACTCCGTCCTTTCTGGATGCCTTCAGTCCAAAAACTGCAGCATTTCTGCCCACATCACCAGTTTTATTTTGGTACCTCAAATTTCATTTGACCATTTTTAAAATTTCCTTCCTTAAACTTCAGTCCAAACACATCATTTTTCACATACAGACAAATACCCCAGCCTTAAATATATCCGTTAAATTTGAATGTCAGAAGAGGATTCTGGTTACAACTTTAACTGCAGAGAGGCCATCCTGCCTTCTTAGTACTTTTATCCTTAAGTCAGCAGCATTTAGGACAGCACTTGTGGTGAGAGCTCATTTGTACACTGCAGCATCGTTATGAAAGCCTTTTATCCTCAATCATTCAACCAATCCAAAAATGGAGAACCATCTTCAAGAAACAAGCCCTAATAAATCTCTTTCATTTCCTTTTAATTTTAGGCAGATAAATGTTACACATCCTGATTTGAAGGCTCTCTGGACATGAAATCACTCTCTAAAAACTCAAATAGAATTTAACCCTATTGTAGCTAAGACCTCCTTCTATATTCAGATGTTGGTTTCAAAAGCTCATGATCAAAAAATTAAAATACACAGTATAATTAATAACAAAAGGAGCTTGTAATATTTCACAGAATTCATTTCATCCTCTTCTATCACACACTGGAACAGTCTGACCTCTGACACAAGATCATCTTCCCAGCCATAATTTGCAAAAATCAATGACAAGGTCTGTAGATGTTACATTATTTTGGGAAGAATCTTGACTAGTGGAGGAAGAGATGAGATTACCTCCTGAAAAACTAAGATTATAGTGTAATGTCAACAGTAATATTCTTAAGCAATCGGGTCTTTCACCAAAAGAACTTCAGGAGACAGAGTAACCAAAGGAATCGTAACTATTAAAGATGCAATGCACAGTTCAGAGAAAAATGTTTAGTCCTGTCCCATAAAATACAATCATGCAACAGCAAGGTGACAGTGGTCCTAGAGTGAAACAATTTCCTTTTCCAATTTCATTCACTTTTCAGTGAAAAAAATAACGAAGACTGTATTTTTTAAAATTTCAATGAAGGAACCAGGGAAACAACTCCATTTTTATGCTCCATTTTTACTTTAGAAGGTGGTGAAAAAGGTTAAACAATGGAGGACAGCACTATTGAAATTTTACTTTCTGTTATTCCCCTATTCAATTTACTTTTTTCTAATGAAAAACAGGTGAAAATTGTGATTGAGTCTACAACATTCTCACACTATTCAAGCTTCAACATTCCACCATTTCACACAGATAACAGACACACCTTTTTTTCCTCACAGAAGGTAAGGTGAGGAGCTATTGGTGCTGCCTCTGATGGTGTCTGTGATAGTAAACTAATCTCTACCATCAGTTAAAGTGATTGCCATTAAAATCTTTATTAGCAATTAGCGTTACTGCTTGAGTTTCAGTTTTGCCTCTACTTACTGAAGAAAGGAGGGAAAGGCAGCAGTCCAGTGAATGCCAGTGGATTTAAATGGAATATCAATTAAAGAAAAAGGTAAACATTGCAATGGCCCAACACTGTACATATGAGCAGCAGCAAGTAAATGGATAGGAAATCTGTAACTGAGGAAAAACTGGCCTGTTGTGTTTTAGGGGGGGATTTTTCTTCTACAGAACTATTACTCATTTCACTTCTACAACAGACATTTTCTCTATTCATTTTTCCCACCTCATGAAAGCTAATGTTGAATTCCCAAAGCTATGATCATCAGATATATGCAAAACCCAGCCAAATAAAATCACCTTGCTACACATACCTACAAAGTCTTAGGGTTTAAAACCTTTGCAAAGTACAAATGCAGTCCTGCATGCACAACTGTGCAAACTTGATGGATATTTCTTGTAATAAATACAGAAAAAGTTACACCAGATGTCAAGTCCTCTATTTCTGTGGATTAAAAGCCTTCATTGCAAACTATTAGCATGTTGCTTAAAGTTAACTTGGGTTAGTTTTCAATTGTGATTCATTGTCAAAAATATACATTTCTTGCAAGTTGACCTGCTTTAAAAGAGGAGTTCTTTCTTTTTTCTCTATCCTATCCCTGTGCAAGACATACACACACATCCTCACCCAGACGCACCATGGAGTTATTCCCAGTTTCAGAGTTCCAGTTAGCGTTACAACATTGCATACTGCAAATGAAGTCTACAATCCCAGCTGATTTCATACAGAAATTCAAGCTACAGAATGCAGTGCTGGAATGAGGGATAGAAAATAGGGCTCTTAGGATCCATTGCTTTTTTCCTACACACACATTGACCTTCCAATGCAAACTGCAACCTCAGAAGTGCCCTGAAGGGCTGCACTCCCTGGTCTCCAGGTGTGCCAAAGCTCAGGGCACACAACTGGAAATCTACTTCAAAAGGAAATTTTATAGACTGCTTTTTAAATGTAATTGATAAAAAGTAAAGAATTTGGATTAACAAAGAATTACTTTTTATTCAGAAAAGCAAGTTACTTATTACTTAAAGCTTCAGTAGAAATCTATTCTGAAATAGCAACGAATTCTACACTTTTCTGTCACCCAAACTTCATGTTTATGCAGATCTTAACACAGTTATGCAATCAGCTGGCCCACATCAGCCTCTGGATAGTAACAAGGTCCTCTCCAACCCTTTGGCTGCTATCAAATATGCAGAAGTTAAATGCACAGATGAAAAAAATTTGTCTCAATTTCATATTTCTGCAAAATGGTAATTTTGTACTTAAAATGTACAAGATGGATGTTCAGAAATATAGGCTGAAAGCCTAAATTATACTTGGTCATAATTTATGTAGTACAGTCCCAAAGAGATACAAAAAAGGCAGAGCATAATTTATCTGTTGGAATCAGAGATAGCTTTGCTAAAACTCCCATTTATTCTATCCCCCATAGTCTTACCCAGCCTTTGTCCTTAGGGTGCATTCTATTTAAGCTTTCCATATTGCTGTTTGATCACATATCGTAGCCTATAATTTCTCTATCAGCTGGAGCAAATTCAGCTCGCAAAAATTGTGATCTCCATCATAGCAAACACTGCATTTCTAAGATACAAAGTATTTACAGCAACACAGAACTGTTTGCATGTAAAATGTCTGTCAGGGGAACATGGACTTTAATTTTGGGCACAATACTATTAGGACCCAATACTTTGAGAGTGGCTTCACTGTAAAGAACCTAAACAGAGAAATAGGATGTGATGAATATATCAGGCACAGCTCTCTCCATGGAAATCTCATGTAATCTCACCAAAGTCAATGGGACTAACCATGGCTCATGTCAAACCTGAATTTATGTTCTTTTTTTAAATAAAGTATTTCATTTATGACAATAAAGAAGTTTAAAAGCAAGGGTGAAATCGAAGTCTGATGTGGCATATGTAGGAAAAACCTGGAATTATTCTGTCTAGGAATAGTTTTTACAAATAGACTTTGATGTAGCAAATTAGCTCAAAATTCAAATCAGAAACATCCATGTCAATTAAGAAAAATCTCTTTAGCTCTAATACTTCAGTCTTGGTTTTGTTACTCTGTCAGAACTGGTCAGGATCTCTTTGCATGGAGACAATGCAAAACATCATCTTTTTGCACCAGCACTATTTTTTCAATATCCAGAGATTGTTTTTACCTTGTTTGCATTGAACCAACAGCTCAGAATGTGAACAGACAATTTTGTTGCTGCAGCTGACAGTGCCAACCTTGCAGTGAGACAAACTGTGCTTGCACTGACTTGGGCTCATTAAATATTTCCATGGTTCTTTTAATCATTAGTATTGCTATCATAAATATTCAGATTTTGACAATGTATTTTTCACAATAAACACTATTTAGCTGCAGATTGGATGAATTCCAATTAGAGTGCTTATATTTTGCCTCCCAAATTTCCCCTGAAGAATATAATACTTCTCTCTGTTTTTTTCCTCTGCTTGTGAGTCATTTTATCCACTGTTTCATACTGGGTTTATGGTTTACTACAGACAGGTTTGCATTTACATGGTCTTATTTGTCACAGATTAATTTAAAACACAAAAGCTCTGAACTCTGGAAAACTTCTGCAGAGTCACAATGCACATGAAACATGAACCAGCAGCTTACAGGCACCCCTGGGTTCAGCTCAGACACTAAAAAAGACATCTCCACTTAATATTTACAAGCCACATTCTTTGCCACATTTAATGGAAAGCATTAGGAATAATGGACAGGTACTTTACAAATTGTTTTGCTTTGCCTAGGGGTGAAGGGGGCTGGTTTTTGATCAAAAAAGAAATGCAGTTCAATTTAAACTGAAATTGAAAATTGCTTCCATTTGGGATGTTTAGGCAAAAAAATGAAAGTAAACTAAGCAATTTCATATTTGTGGTTAAAAATTGTTGTAAAACACTCAAAATATGTTTGAGTCTTTGTTCAGCCAAGAAGGGGAAGTCAATTACATGTACTGCTCTATTCATAAGTACCTAGCACTATTCTTGAGTAAAAAGTTGATAATACCTCAATTTTTCCATCATTCCTGGTTAGCTGGGAGTTCCACCCATATAAATAAAGATGAGCTGACCTCAGTTTTTCCCATCTTCTGTATTTCTAAACTGAAAAATAGAAGTGTGCCTTGTGTGAAATGAACTCTTCAGTGGCTACAAAACCCCAGCTACTGCAAAAAGCTGCACTATTTCAATTTGTTGCAGGTGCTTGAGGAAAAGATAAAATGGACAAAGGCACAAAGTGGTCCTTGGCTTCCCTGCCCAGGCTCCAGCTGGCAGGGAAGCTTTGCCTTCATAGAGATGTCAAGACTTTAATTTCACAGAATCCATCTAAAACTTAACCTTATTTAGGCCAACTAAAACCTGCCATTCCTACAAACGAGAAGCTTGTTCAGCTGGTGATTACACCTCAACTAATCCAACCATGTTTCCCTAAAACTTCTTGATATTTCAGCCATACAGCAAATAGAGACAATACACACTGAGCAGACACTACACTTGAAGATTTTCAATTCTGAATCTCACTATAAGCAAAATAAAATTTAAAATCCCAATGACCTGCTGGTAGTTTGCTGCCAACAGTTGTCTGGTACTTACTCTTGGTGTAGTTTCTGCTTTCAGCAGTCCAGGGCATTTAGAAAAGGAAAGGAAGGATAGGCTGAGGTTCTCCATGTAGAGACAGGCATTTAGGAGCACTGAAAAAAATATGACTACAGCTTTCCTTGTATGTTTAAAAATTACAGGGTTGTTTACAGATGGTTTCTGAGCATAAAACCCTACATTTATGGAAAATTCCAATAAAGCGAGAAATGTGCAATAAAACGACAATTCATAGGAACAGAACAGGGATTTCAACAATTGTCACATGTACAGGCACATGAAGAACAGCAGTATCACTAAGTGATTTGTACAGTAGTTTCATCTCAGGGCTAAGCATTTTAAATGGAAAAATTCACTGCAAAATAATTTAGCTGTAACCAGAATTACAAATTCAAGGACTGTAACTCATAAAATTAGATTGTGAATCATCTCACTTCCCTTACAAACTGCCTAACACACAAAGGCCATCACTTTCTATACATTAATATCTGAATAGGAGAGGTAAAGGCTGCTTTGGTCTGATAGTTTTACATTCATGTCTGCCAGTGAAATATTGAAGTTCCCTCTGTGTGTGTGTTACTGGTATTTCTGACACAACCAAAAATGAACAAACACAGAATATAAACTATACTGGAGATACTGATTTCCTGTTGAAGAAACATGGTTTAGGTTTTAGTAATTTTCTCTTTTCATGGCAATAATTTGGGGATGTAAAAATAAGCCCAGGTTGTGAGGGCTGTTCTTAAAGTGATAAGTTATAAAGAGTTTCAGCCAAACAAAAGTGTATCTGGAAAATGGTGGATTTTCAAAGAGTTTCAACATCACCAACTCAATTTAAGGGAAAAAGCCTTCAGTTTCAAAAAATTATTTCCTTGGTAATGGAGAACTGTTACACATGTTAACTGTCTATTTTAGCAACCAGCAGGAAAAGAAGTCTGGACTTAGGAATTAAGTTTCTGAAATCTGAATTCCAGGTTTCATGACAGAATCAGAAAAAGATAAATGAAAAAATATCTAGACAGCCTATAATATGAGAATATGGGTATGTAGGGTCCTCCTAGATCTTCAGAAATAAATTAAAAAATTGCAAAAGAAACATCCACATAGAATCACAGACATACATTTCAGATTATGAGATTGCACCATTTTGAACCAGTACATGAATGTAAAGCAGTTTGGGCTCCATGAAAGTTCTACCTGCTCTATGTAGGACAGTGGTACAATCTTCTCAACCTGAATGCCAGAAATTACTCCAGTCAGTTCAGCTTTCTGACTCAGCTTCCTCCCTTTGTAAACAGGCATTTCACACATCTCCTTGGAATAACATTTCTTTGCCTTTCCCAAACTCAGTGGGGCCAATCAGGGAATCATAATATTCATAATCACAATATTCACCATGATGGGAGAGCAGCCTTCAGTGGAAGAAGCTCTTTCTGCTACAAAAACACAAAACCAGAAGACCAACATCAGGAAGTCATTTCCCAGCTCCAAGGCTGAACTTGTCTTTGAAGTGTAAAATCCTAGACTCATCATCATCCTTCCTGTAAGAACTTCAACAGCTCATTTGTAGAGTTTTGGCATTAGATATCACGTATGGTTTTGAGGGGATATTTTAAAATAATTTTATTTGTTTAGCATCAACTTTTCTTCATTTTAAGCTATCTTTATTTGGCATTAAATATTAAATGGAAACGGGAAGGGCTCATCTGGGCAGAGTTATAATTTTGGCTCCTTCACAAACAGTAGAATTCTCAAATTTCCCCAAATAACTTTGGCAAACAACCACATCCATTAGGGTTCTTAGGGCTGCTTATTTCATGGGGTTGGGGAGGGGGTCTGGGAGAGCTGAATCTATAAAAACATTTTCCAGGTCCATTAAGCACCTGCATTCTCCATGTCCTTTATTTTTAGAATGCAACAAGAGACTAGGAAGAAATAATATCTGTATCAGAAATAAATATCCACTGATTAACATTCAAATGCTTCCAATTGTTTCCTTATTCTGTTCCTTTAGGAAAAAAAATAGCCATTTCATACAGGTATTACAAACCAGCTAACTGCTCTTTTTGAATTCAAAAATTATTATGGGAGGTAAATGACTTAGCTTAGTCAAATGAAAGATTCCTATGGACTGGATTTTCACTAGTACCAGCAATACGGGTCCTCTGCCCCAGATTTTCCCTTGAAATGAATTTTCATTTAAAATTCTCTTGCATAAAACTGCACTTCTGCATTAAAATAGCAGGCAAAGTATTTCAGATTTCCAGCTCTGATATACCAAGGGAAGAAAACACTGACAAGAAAGTTTCTGAAACATGGAAAAGGCACCTATATCAATCCAACAAGGAGACTCAAAAGTATAAAAGTTGCTATGGGGACTGTTCACAACACTGAGACAAAAGGGAAAGCCAAGCTTCAAAATGCAAAATGAGGGAGGTCTTGCAAACTGTGCCATTATCCACCAAGCAATCCATGCCCTAGTGAGTAAAATGATGCAAAACATTTTAAATATCCAACTGAGCCCAAATCATAACAGGTACAGGGAAAACTCTTTGGAGAAAGGTTCTCACGGAGAACATTCACCTGCTCAGCATTGTGCCCCCTTTACAAAGTAGGACTCGGATTTAGAGGCAGAAGTAGGGAAGTCTCCAGATGACATTGTCTAAAACCTGATTTTATTGACCTAAACACCTTTTTATTTTCATACTTAAAAGCTATTTTCTAAACATCCCATGGAATTAGCTTATTTTGCCTCCAGAAACAATACAAATAAATCAACGACTAAGCTATGTCCACCCTTAAGACCTTCTACTGCTCATTCATTTTAATCAAATTTCCCATATTCTTTGACTTTCTATCCCTCGTTGCCTTGAGCTATGCATTGCAGCTACTGATGACATACAAATGTTAATTTTGTTCAAATTCAAACACAATAGAGAAGAGCCCATTTTAGAGACTACTTTGCAAACATCACACTTAAAAGAACTGAATTAAACAGACTACAGAAAGGAAAAAAATAAATTCATTCGACTGGATCCCTATGTTAGCTCTGTCAAATGATTTTCAGGCTCTTCAAGTCTAAGACACTGATTTCTTTCCTTGAAACTTTAACAGCTGCATATTCTATTAAAACATACATAGAAAGAACTCCTTTAAAAAAATAAACCAATTGTGAGGCATCCAAAGAACCAATGATAGCAAACTTCATCCATAGTAATTAAGGGTAATCCCCGTGACAGCAGACACACAGCAGCTGTGCAGCAGTTAATGATGCTTTTTGTTCTTCTTTTGTCATTTTTAATATTTATTTTATTCAATTTCCCTTCCATGCTTTTAAGAGAAAAAAAAGTTAGGAGTGTAAATTAAAAGTGTAAACAGCTATTTTGAGGGAGAAAAGAAGTAGCAAGAAGTACTGCACTTATGGTCTGCATCAGTGCTAAGATAAACTGTGTTCCTCACTGAGTTTGCAATAAAAAGCTCAGGTTTTACTTTCTCTTAGATATGTGACCACCAATACTTTGCAGTCACTAATCCAAATACAGCATCATTGTGGTCATCATTTAACCAGAGATCTCCTGCTGGGTCTTGCTGCTTATGTCAGATTTGCAGCTACATAAAAACTCCTGGAAATCATATGGCAAGAACTTAAAAGAACATAAACAATTTGGTAACTGCAGCAAGGCTTAGCTCCCAAACAAGGTCTGCTCTACCTCAGGCCTCAGGATCATTACATTAATTCATAAAGCAAACAAGGTGCAATGAGACCACTTCCATCTGAGACGAAACAAAGTTCCCCCACATCTCATTTCACAAGCTGCCATCACTTAATCTGATCAAATAAAATCCTCTATTAAAAAAACTTAAATTCAAATTCCTTGGATCATTCAACATCACCTCTATGGAATGCTTCTAACACTCACCACAGCCAGGTCTGTTATTCTGAGAAGCCTCTCATCACCTCATATTTTCTACACTGCTAATTTCACTTATTTACTTTATAACTGATTTAATAAACTTCCTTTGTTTCTTTTTCTTCTGTATTCTTAAATTTTTCTAGAAAGATTTTCTTTTTCTGACAATGTAATTCCCAGAGAACATACCTGTTCTTCCAGAATGCAGGCCCCCCAGCTGTGTTTCTAACTAGTAAGAGGGTTCTGACAAAAAATAAATTCTGACCAAGTGTGCATTACTTTAATATTTGTCCACTCCTGATGCCTCAAGGTGCAAAGTCTTCAGCCTTTTTTTTCAAATAGCAAAGCAGCTGTAACTTCCACCAGAGACCACTAAAGTGAATCTATTGTGGTTTACTGTCAATCCACCTTTTTCAAGCAGGTAAAACACAAACCAAGTCCCCATATTAATTCATTTCAAACCCACTCTCTAACACTGTCACTGGGCATGGAAGCATTATCAAGAGGGAAAAGCTTTCCTGCAAGTCACAAAGGTACTGTACATTTATTATAACTAGGAATGTGATCATCATAAATTAAGTATCAGTAATCATGACTTTCTTTTTAATTGCTTTTGACTAATGCCAGTTTCCAAGGCATTCTCCATGCACTTCCAATGGTTGACTGCATTGTTGGATACACAAGAAGAAAAATCAGAACTATGGTTACAAGGGGGGAAAAATAACTTGAATATTTAGACCTGATCTTGAAGCACTGGACCTGTTTCATACGGCTTACACAGCCTATCTTTTAACCCTGAACATGTTAAGTATCAGTTCTTCCTCTGGAGACTTGAAGATCTAGGGTTAACAGCCTTCTGCTTTAAAAATTCATTGAGGTACAAACAAATGGTATTGCTTCCAATGCATATGCATTGCACCAAGCCAAGGGAAAAAAAACCACGTTACCCCCTACAGGATACTTGGCAATTAACTCCAGCTATGTCAGCAATTTTTTGAAAAATTTCCTAAACATGAGGAAATCTCATCTTCACCGTATGAAAGACAAAGCTACTGCAGTGACTCTTCCATGCATTACAATGTGTGTGTCTTATTTCTTAACCAAGCCGCTAATCACGCAAATTATTGCAACTAATTACATCTGAAGGTCTAATTAATTCTTTCAGTACCACATCATTTAGTACGCATTCACAACACAGCACCTGTTTTGAAAATCCTTGCAGTTAATTTGTTTATAAACAAACACTATTTGCATAAAATGTTTAATGAATGGTTTAACAGTTAGTACAATACTCCAGCTTTGTCTTAGTAGATTTGAGGTCATCGAAGGCCACAATAAATTAATTTTAAACTATACAAATTAATTTAAATAGTATGTGTGAATTTCTCATTAATAAAGAAAACATTTTTAACATGTTAATTAATATCTCTGTAACAGGCCAATTACTGTCTGTACAAGTGCATCCTACAGTCAAACCCAAAAGATTTTATAGGGTTCTACTCCAGTGGACTGAAATATTCCAACTCACACATACATGGGACACATGTACAAGTCACAGTGGTATTCAAAACTTACTTTCAAAAGTCAGATAACTTTTTTTATGCAAGAAATTAGCATGTTTCCATATTTCTATTAAGTATTTTAAAAAAACATAGAAGACTGATAGTACGTATGTCACTTCTGTATGGAAGATTTTACTGATTTAACTACACCTTCTCTTTATTATCCCTTTATGCTTGATAATGCTCTTTTCTTGCTTTATAAATAAATAATAATATTTTATGCCATTACATGTTCCTTAATAATAAGCATTCTGATTAAAGGATTAAAGCTTGTGTGCAGTGCTCTGACTCAGAAATGTTATAATTTGCCACATACAATAATATGTCAACCTGCTTCATGTAGAAACTAAAAGAGAACATTATTTCTTACTATCAAACATATTCTTTGCATGAACTATCATTGAAATATGTTTATAGTCCCAAAGTTTGTTTCTGATTTGCAAGCATTTTCACATTTGATAAGCACCTACTGTAAATTTACATTCACTCGTGAACTATTCTTGTGCTAGGAAGCTAAGAATTGTAAAATATATTTATATCCTTACCCTTGTGTAGTGTTGCCCCTTAATGCATGTTTTGATGAATTCACATCATTGTACTACACAGCACTAGGTACAGGAGTATCTGTTTCAATAGGGCAAATAAGGAACAAGGGAACTAAAACCAGTGTTCATTTGCTTTTGAATGTGAAATTTACTGTGACTGTAATCACATACCCACCTCAGCCAGACAGTCAACAACAAAATCACTCAGGGAGACCAACAGCCTGTATTTGCTTCCAAAAACACTCTTAAGTATGCATAATCTAATCTTTTTACAGCACTGTTTGCTGTTTCAGAAGTAGGGATTTGCCAACAAGTTTCAAAAGAAAAAACTGGAAGCATGATCAGGGACATCACACTGTGAGAAACATCTATGGATATATGAGAATCTGAAAACAAAGATTTATACTGGGTTACTGACCTAACATTGGTTACTTAAGAATAATTCTAATTCATTTCAACAGTAGGGGTTTGTTTATTTGTTTTCCAACAGATACTTTCACTTTTTTTTACTCTTTAAAAAGTTTCCTAACCTGCAGCTATGGCTTGTCAAGTTCTAAAAACATGACTAAGAGACAGGATTTACTCCAATTCCTAAAAAATACAGAACACTCAGCATATTGACACCAACATCAACTATTATTCACAGACCAAACCATCTTAGCCAGATCAGAATTTTAAATGATGCAGACTGGTGATGTCAAAGGACCAAGAATTAGTTATACTAAAAGAAATGTGGCCTATCTGATTAATGTTCTGCTAAGTGCTCCTCAATCCTATCCATTCTCTCTTCATGTCTCAGATGGTAAAACATATAGCTTGATTCAATTTAGCATGAGTTATTTTAAAGACTTATCAAATATGCCAAGTGAAAGAATAGTTTTGTACTTTGCTGTTATACCTTTCTTTCCCTTTACAGTACACAAGGCATGATTCACAGAAGCATTTCAAGTCTTTTCATGATAACAGCTTATAAATTATTTTTCTAAGAGAATTCTTAAAGTTTTTAACATCCTTTCCCCCATATGCAAAATTTCTTGCATTTCTGAGCTCACTACCCCAATACATAACACTTGTATAGCAATTAATTACATCTACATTCTCTATATCCCATTCCCATAATTCTGCATCTGCATAGGACAGAAAAAACCAGCAAAACACACACAAGTATTTTCAAAATACTGAAGGGAGATGATCTTGCTTGTTTAAATGAAGAGCTGAAGGGAGTTACCGTTTGCTGATGAAGACAAACATTTTTGTCTATACGGCTTGGTTATGTTCTGTTCTACTGTTGTAAGAGTTAAAGAACCTTGAAGATTTGATATAAACAAGACAGAATTTTAAAGTCAAAGATAAGTTACTCAGGCAGCTGTTGAAGAAAACAAGGCCACAGCTAAACTACAAACAGTGTTAGTGCTGTGTCTAACTTAATAAGTTATTTGAAATATCCCATGCACTGATGTCCAAACTATTCCAAACAAACTTCCCTCCTTTTTCTCTTCTCCCTAAGCAATGGTTACACTGTACTCCTGAGATGGGTCTCCTAACATTAAGAATCACTGGTATTTCACAAATAAAGGAGATCACCATGTGAAAAATTATCTTTTAAAATGGAGTTTAATTTGCATATAAGGAACAGGAGATTTATGATGAGCAACACAGCGCAGCACTGCATCTGCCTAGTATCAGTCGTAATTTAGATTGTTTGTGACTGATCTTAAATTCTAAAGCATGGAGAAGATGAAGTGTTCTGTTGCTGTGTTATTGTCAGGAGTCTAAGACTTACCAGAGATTTATTAGTAATCTTATCACAAACATGTCTCAAGTTTTTGCTTTTAATATGTGCCAAGCTCCTCTGAGGAATTTTCCTCACTGCAATTATATTTCTCAATGCATGCATTCTGAAGCTTAGTTGATTTCCTTCCCAAAATAAAGCGACCTATCATTACACTACAGTAGCTCTGCTACATTTTTCCTCCGCTACTTAATAATCAATGTATTCATCATTAAAATCTGAGCCCTGAAGCAATGGTTTTTAGCATATTCTAATGACTAGCGACTTGCAAATTACATTGACCTTTCATGTACATTCTGTAAGCACCTTGTTCTAATGTGTACTGTATTTATAGTTTGCCAATACAAACTAGCCAAAGATTGGATAATTACTGTAATCTATTAGCTCGATTGCTTTCCCTGCTCATTTGTAGCAGGTGCCATGTAGACCATTTTCAAAAGCTGGC
The DNA here is from genome assembly GCF_023055355.1 of Agelaius tricolor. Classification (NCBI taxonomy): domain Eukaryota; kingdom Metazoa; phylum Chordata; class Aves; order Passeriformes; family Icteridae; genus Agelaius; species Agelaius tricolor. Next base: position 6,288,891 of record NW_027269275.1, on the reverse strand, counting down.
CTATCTTTCATCTCCTGCAAGCCCAGAAAGTAAGAAATGCTTCATCTTCACAATATATACACTTGCTAATATATGAAGAACACCCTATCTCAACTCAAGGATATTTCAGAAATAAGGAATCTTCTTTACTATTAGTGTCATAATGCTATTTGTGACTGACAAAAAACACAGCTCACTGAGTGTAAACTTTGCTTGAAAAATGTCAGGCCAAGTTCCATTTTCTGCCCCTTACCTTGACTTCCAAATAGGATTTAATAGGAACTGCTTACTTCTTTTCTTAGAAAGATAAAATCACACTTTTCTTAAAGTACAGAACTTCTTTTCTTTTTTTAAGCTATAAGAAAATGTTTCAAAGAAAGCTTTAAATGCTTTTTATAAAGGCACACAGTTGCAACTTAAGAAACACTACACAGAAGTAGTAACTCAATTCTCTTTCTGTTCTTCCTGTTGACAGTCTATTTCAAGACAGTTATGGATAGATAACATTACAGACACTGGTAATTAAAACAACACTAATTTTGTCTCAGTGGCTGAGCTTTGTTGTTTGAAATCATCTATCATGGCCTTCATGCTTCACACAATGAGGAGACATTTGTCTCCTCACATTCTGCATGGTCAACACTTTTGCTAATATCCCAGCATACCTGGGTGCTGCTGCACTGTTAAAGAGGGAGTGGGGCTTTTTCCCACCCAAAAAAGAACCTATCAAATAAACTGCTCTGAATGTGTACTTTGAGAAATTCATTATTTTGGCTTTCTATTTTTCAGAAATTACATTAATGTCTTTTCTTTAAAATGGTTTAAAGTATCTCTCTTCCTCACCTATTAACTGAGACTGCACCAGTTTAGCACAGAGACCTCTATGCAGCACAGGAAAAGAGAGATATACTGAATTATAAACATATATTCAGAAAAAAAAATGCTTGAAATGCCTGGCCCCATGTACTCCTGATTATTTTGTATGCATTAGTTTAATTGATTTATGGACACTAAATTTTTCTTCCATGTACTTCTTAATATTCTTAAACATCATTTATTTAAGTTTTAAGAGAATTACAGCACACAGATGCTTTATATTTTGACTATTAAAAAAAAAAGGCAGAGAAGACTCATAACTCATTAGGGAGGATGAAGGACTCGGACATTATTTTCAGATTAAACTTGAACACAGTAACAAAATGAACCAAAGCAGTTAAGAGAGATTTCAAAGGGTTGTTACTAAATGACACAAGACAAACAGGCAAGATCATTTAACATGAAACTGAATTCAGCAAGGCCACAAAACAAAGACCTGTTGTGTTGCAGAAGAGGCCTGTTGTTACAGAACTGGAGATGCAAAGGGGAGCCCCATCCTGCAAACCTTGCATGGATTAACCAGTGCCCAGCTCTGGGTGCTTCTGCCTCAGCTCTCCATGCAGTCTAGGGTAAAGCTGCCATCACTGCCCAACTGCAGGAAAACACAGCAGAAATTGAATATTCTAAAAGTTTATTATCTCTAAACTCATTGGTTTTTACCTTTCAAAGGCTCTCCTTTAATTAAGAGGAATTTTACTGTGGCCCAGTTAAAAGAGTCGAGGTGAAATCACAGGAGCCTGGCTGCTCTCTCCAGAAGGGTGTGAAAAGTAGAGACACAGACAGGCAGCCCTCAACTTTGCACAGAAAGGAACCCTACTGCAATACTGGAAAGGTGACATCACCAATTAATAAAAAAAATAATTTTATATATAAAAGGTTTGTTTAAAAAATCACTAATTTACAATTTCTAGCCTTTACAGTGAAGCTTAAAACAGAAAAAAGTTTAGCAACTCTTTCATCTGCAACAGAATTTAAATGTTGACAGTCTAAAACTTTTTAAATTCCTGTCCAAAAGTCACACAAGCACTGCCTGAAGACAGAAACTACACATGCACTTGGAAAAAACAAAATAGCAAATAAGTCAGAAAGCCTTAACAAAATAATGATTTATTTTCACAGCCTAATGACAATCCCTCAGATTTAACAGAGCTCAAACTACCTACCCACAGGGAAAAAGCAGGAACCCCTCAGGATTTAAGTTTCTACAGCTTTACACAAAAGATTTTGCTGGCAACAAGTGTTTTCCCAGGAGCCAGAGCTGTCAGCCTGCAGGCTGGTCTGGGGCAGGTTGTTCCCTTTATGCCTGAAGGCAGGAGAGGCCCTGGGCTCCTGGCTCCACAAGGTCCAGTGGGTCAACTCAGTATAAATTCACTGTTCTTTACTGGGAATTATTCAAAAGGATCAGCATTACATTTTTATTGAATGTGACTGGATTTTAATTGCAGTGTTTTATATAGCAAGGTGCAGAAAGCCAATGGGATATGAAGTACTATAAACTAGCAAGTGTCCCACTAACTCCTGCTAATATGAAGTTTCTCCTTTATTCTTATTTTCAGATACCAGCAAAGCAACAGGAACAAGCTCTCAGACATAAATGAAAAAAATGAAATTACTTAAAGCAAGCTATATATACCATGCATTTTTTTCTGCATGTCCTTTTATAAACCCCCTAAAGATTGGTATTCAAAAGATAACTTATCAATAGACACTTGCATGAGACACAGTAAGCACAGAGCCCACAGAAGGAAAATGCCTGGTCCCAATAACTATCCCTGCAATGAATGAAGCAGCACAATTGTTTTCCCTTCCCATAACTCATTTGCATGAATTTACTTTTTTGCCTTAAGAGGTTGTTGTAATGTGTGTTAAAACACACAGTGCAATTTTAACTCCATAATATCACGAAAGAAATACAGTGTTAGTATAAAGTGTAAAAATATGAGTGCTGTTAAAATCTTTGAGCAGAAACAACTGCACAGCACTGCTCAAAAGCACCACCCAAAGGTAGAAGGGATGTAAAGACATTTACAGAATTGTCCTTTTTTTTTAATTTCAGCAAAACCTGAATGTAAAAAATGACAGTGCAGTGAAACTTGACAGAGGCTTTTGATTGAAGTCACTGATTTCCACAGCTGCACCTGTAGGAAATTGATGATAATGCTGTCTAAACCATTCATTATGATTTGGAACTTTACTCAAATGAGCACTGGATTTATAAATTTGCTAGACATGTGTTGTAGATAATATGACAAAGTACTGTTTTCAATTGAAAATTCCTTTGACCTAATTTTATAAAAATCATGCAAAACTGGGGAAGGGAATTTATTTCTAAAGTATTCTGAAACAGCTGAAGCTGTATTTTTGGAACAGCCTGCATGGAAGTGAAATATATTCATAGGAGAAGTTCAGCTATCAATTGTACACCTTCATTAGAATTATGAAGAAATAGGATAAGACTTTTTCATATTGCCAAAATCAGTTGCTTCTTAGAAAAAAAAATTTGTCTGTCTGCTAATCATATTTGCAATATTTCAGAGGCTGAAATAAGCAATAACACAGCATTGAAAAATATATATGGGCATAAAATTTGAGTATAAAACATGGGATGCTAATCATGAACTGTTAACTGGGCATACATTTTGATGGAATAATCATTTTAACAGCCTATTAGCCAGATACTTGAAATGTGAGAAATTTGATACACTCTTGTTCTTGTACACTGCATTACACTAATATAAAGCAAATTAACATATTATTTCTTTTAACTTTTGCAAAAATACTCCAGACATAAGGAATCATAACGCTGCCATAGGCTGGATTTAAGTAGGGTAATTTGCTGGGGGATGGTTTCGCCCTTTTTACTGACATTTATTGCTCACAAAGAAAAGTTGAGCAACAGTGCAATGAGAGATGCACTGAAACACCAACTCATGGGAGCTCAGATCAGCCCCAGCAGTGTCAGGACAGGAGAGCCCTTGGCACAGAACACAGATCTCTACCTGCAGCCACAGCTGCCCAAACACCTTCCACAGGAACACTTGCCTGCTAAAGTTGCCTTTGTCTGCATAAGTGATCAGAGCCAAAAACATGCAGAATGATTATTTATTAATGCAGGAAGGATGCAGGGTAGAGCTCTCTGCATGCGTCTGTTGCAAGAATACAAAAATGAGCTAATTTACAAAACTCCCTCATCAAAGAAACAAGACTTGTAGTAATTCTACTCTTGTAAGTATGCCTACACTGTGATTTTACCACCAACTGGATAATTTCTTCCTGGTTTTTATTTCTCTTTGTTGAGGAAGCCAGTGAAATAACTAGTTATTAGGATAAACACAACGCTGAATAGCAAAATTGGGTTTTCACAAATGTATTGTAACATAAAATCACATTTCTGCCTGAGAAATATAGTGAGGTTTGTTAAATCCACAAAGGACTCCTCAGTATGTTCCCTTGTTCTTTAAGCCTTGATACATTTCTGCAAAGCAAACTTGAAGAAGGGTTTTTAAGAATATTTGCATAGTGTGATATAAGGTCCTGGTACTTCAGATTTTACAGACTCTTCAAAATGGGAAGAGACTTCTTTTTGTGAAAGGAACTTGGTGTATTTAAGTGAAAAACCCCTGTAAGGCAGGACATCTCCTGCAGGAGGAAAGCTCAGGGTTGCACCTGAAAGGATCCTAAAGGCTCAGGCAGGGCCTGCAGGAGGTGAGAGGCCCCTGAGCCTTTCCCTCAATAGGAGCCAATGTCACATTCCAAAAACGTCTTTAACTGTGTAAAGGAGGAAGAAAATGAGTATACCCCAAGCTTTTTCTGTCAGGAAAACTCCAGAGAACAGAAGAGACCTTCCAGTACTGTGATATGACCTCACCTGCTGCAGGAGGCAGATCCTTGGTTCTCACTTGGTAGAGAAAGCAGCAACACTTCACTTTTAAATGCCATAGTCCTGTCCCATCTACCTAAAACTTCAACATATTCCACAATAGGATGTCACAATTTTAGATCAAACAAGCTTTACAGACTTACAGGAAAGGGTGCAGAAGGAAATACACATCTCCCCACAGCTTCACTAGAATCATGAGAATTTGGCAGTGGGTATTTGGAGACTGTTTCAAACTACAGTTTGAAACAAGCACATATATTCCACATGGTCTAGATGCCACAAATTCTCCCTGCACATTAGACTGACCTTAGCAGCTTATTGAAGGAGCTGGGATCCTCCTCAGGCAGCCAGCAGACACCTCTCAGTGCAAAGCATATGCTCACTTTTCCTCAATTGTTACCTAATTTGTGCACCAAAACCCCTTTATATAGTATCATTAAAGAAATTCACAGGACAGTGACCCTCTAAGAGTATGTACCAGTTTCAGCCATTAGAAAAACAAATCAGAGATTAAATTACTTGCAATTTTCAGCTTTCTCACCCTTTGAAGGATAATACGTAGTTACAAAATAAAACAGTTCAAACAGAGATTTCTGGCAAACCTCAAGCCTGCTTGGAATTGTTACAAGGTGGTCAGTCTTTTGTAATCAAGAGTTCAAATTCCCTGTTAGAATTACCCAAGAAGTCACATTCCCATAGGATTTCAAGCAGATATTCAGTTCACTCATTTACAAAGTGTCATTCAGAAAAGCCTGTTTTGCCACTATTAATACAATTGTTCAGTATCACACTACTGAATAATCTGAGGTCCCTTGCAACACATTTATTAAAAGTTAGCCTAAAATTTACTGGATTTGATACTTTCAGTGTTCCTGAGTCTGGTTCCTCTTACCTGCCCTTTCCCTTTCTGTCTGACTCTTTTTAATTCATGAACTTTTCATTAGAAGTCGGCCCAAACAGGAGCCACACATCCAACTTGATGATGCTGATTCAAACCTACTTTGATTCCAGACTTCCATGAGGAATGCTTTCAGTACTCCTACAGGATTTGACTAACAACTTCTGACAAACTCAAAGATTCAGCATCTGGGAGTTCATTATCTCCACCAACACACGAGCAGGAGCTCAGTGTAACACCCTTGTCTTTAGCTCTGAAAGAACACTCAGGCATGTCTAGCAGAAATAATTGAGACAGGAGATCATAATACCAGCACACATAAGCAGGTGAGTTAAAAAGATCATCAGGACTCCCTCATGACTCCCTCTCTGATGGACCTTAGACAGTGGGGAGAACATCCTGTTCCTTAGTACAGGACAAGTGTCTCGGATGGCATCTCAGTCTTTGCCTTTTCAAATACATCAGTGTTGGCACTTGACACTGGTACAGGTCGTGTGGCATTCAACTTGGGGACCAGTGATTATTGCTCAGATCTCCTGTAAGTCACTCATTTGTTCTTAACAAGTTTGTGAATTGAGGATACCCAAGGCAGAACCATCCACACTAATTACAGGCAGGTATGAAAAGCTCTGAGATGCCTGGTGAGAATCACTACAGGTAATACAGGCAGCAGATACATTTTAAGAAAAAAAATGACAGGAACAAAACATTTTCAACTCCTGAAATAATAAAAGATTTAAATCTTTACTCTCTAACAGGGACATTGTACTCTTATTTAATAAAATTGGATGAGGCTGGGTAGCAGTCTTCAGCCAAAGCAGATTTTCATCCTCAATGGTCAACACCTAAATCTCATGGAACACAGCACTGGGACAAAACTGCACCAGCAGCTCTCCAACAGGAGAGGGAAGTGGGATGAGCACCTGTGGCTGTGCATTCATTCACTCCTTTCATACACCTGCAGGAAAGCTGGTGGAAAGGAAAACCCCTAAAGGAGCTTTTAATGGTGAAACTCCACCAAGGGCCCTGCCAAGAGTCCACTCCAATGCTGCAGCAGCCCTATTAACCTTAGAATTGACTGACTTACACTGAGGATTAACCAAGAAAAGAAATACAAATAAAATGCAAAAGGCAAAGAGACAAAGGAGAAGAGGAGGGCTTAGAAAAGAGAACACCTATTTCAGAGGAAGAGATGCCTAACCTGTCAAGGACCAAGTACCCAGGGGTAGGCAAGAATAAAAAAAATTCCACCAAACTGAGTCCAAAAGAATTCATGGGCCTGAGTTCAGGCACTGAAAAGCAATAAAGCAATAGCTAGAAATTGATTGAGATTTCTCTCACTTTTCATTCAAGCATTTTATTTATCACTGGTTCAAAATTACTTTTTGTGAATTGCCTTTGAAAACTGGTGATATTCCAGCTCACAAAGTAAATTTTACAAAATAAGATGATTATGTATTTTATTTTTTTTTAATTCTTAACTCATTTGCACTGATTTTTTTCAAAATACAATTAAAGTAAGTGTTTGACCAAATGGACATAATGTTTTTTCTTCTTGAGTTCTGTAAACATGACAAAAAAATAAATACGAGGCTAAGAATGTCTTCTCTATTAGTAATTAAGTAGTAAACTCCTTTTGCATAAATTAAAAATTGCAAAATCTAAAATCTCATTAAACAGATAAAAATTGCAGTGGCTTTATAAGCCAATAAATAAGATCAGAATGGGGTGATTTTTTCATTATATGCATCTTCTGTTCCCAGCATTTCACATGTTCACAATATTTTCCCCAATGTATTGACATGAAATCACTCTGGCAGGGGGAGTGGAAGAGGTGTGAAGATTATTGCTACCATGTGTATGTGAGGGGGTAGCAACACACAAACAGTTTCCAGTCATCCAAGAGGACCAACACTTAGCACCATTTCTAAAATTACTATAAATAAATAAATATCCTGCAATGGATCACACACCACATACCCACAGCTCCTTTTTACTGGGAAAACACAGCACACACTATTGCATGGGAAAAACAATACAGATCCTTGGGATTCACCAATCCTGCAGTGGAGAGAAAGGACTTGAGATTTCTGATTTCATTTAAACCTGTAACTTGCAAACTCCATTGGCTCCCCTTGTACTAAAAGCTATGGATCTGCCCTTTTCTCCTCTGTACTTTTAACATAATAGGTATTATTGCCCATAACTTTTTATTTTAAAAGAATTGTGCAGCCAGGAAAATGAATGAATTTAATTATCAATGCAGTGTGAAAAAAATCATTAGAGCAAGAGCCTGGAACACTACGTATTAAAAATAAACAAAGGCTATTAAAAACAGTGTTTAAAAGTGTCATTCTTTCTTCAATTCTTAAAATGTAAGTAATACAAATACAGAAACAACAGAATCATCTGTAAACAACTCTAGTTACTGGAAAAAGATGGCCTAGGAAGATGCTAAATGACTGACTGGATCATTTAACTTTAAATCTATACTTTATGTGGCAATATGGAGAGGTCATTTGATTGCTATGCATAAAAAATTTAGAATTCTAATATGATCTAAAAGTTTCACCTTCATAAGAGAAAATTTTCATTATAAAATTGTATTTAGTGGCATTCATACATACCTGTCACCTCAGTTTTATAGTATTATATTTCTATGGGCTGTCAACTGGGCATTATAGAAACTATAGACTATTTAAAAACAGAATAGAACTTTCTTCCTTTATACTTTACAAATTCTCTGGTTTTCTTCAGAGCTGTAAAATGAAAATATGCAGGCTCAAACATGAACTGGGGGTTGTTGCACAGAAAATGCTAGAAATCAGCATTTCCACCTGTATTTTTTCATCAAAAAGATGTTCCCAGCAACACACTTTAGGTTCCATTCACTGCATGTGGACACTTACACTGAGTCATTATTCAGCTTCTGAGGATTTGCAAAGAGATTTTTGTATTTTCACTTATGATTTCACATGATGAATAATGAAATGGTTTCTTCTCCGGCAGCATAAAGAGCCTCCTCTACGCTCAGGAGAAAAATTTAAACCAAAATTTGTGGCCTCTGAAAATTTGTCATTAGAAGAAACAGGTACATGACCTGTGTACTGTTGCTGTGAAAAAGCAGGTCAAACTCTTAACTCCAGATATTTGTCAATTTTGGTAGAAACTACTCCCATGTGTGATTCCAGACATAATTTGGCCTTGCTGATTAGGCTGTAATCTACTGAAGTGCTGACTCAGAGTTGCTTTTCAAAATACTCTTATTTACTTCAATATTTGGTTAAAACAATATACTTGTCAAATACTTCTTTTCTACATATTTCTTTTTTTTTTAGAAAACCCAGAAGAATTCTAGTAGATATCACAGCTACACACTCACCAGAACAGCTGGTTGTCAACAGGGTTGGGAGAGAATGAAGTAAAACCAAAGGATGGGAAGTGGCCATGGAAGATTGGAAGTGAGGGCAGAGAACATTGCATAGAATATGTCACAGATCAAACTTGATTTTCTCATGTGCTCTTGAAGCAAGAACTAATTCAAAGTTGAAATATTTAAGCTAAGATTTTAACAAAGCCTCTGTTGATACTTCAAATAAAGACAACTAGAAAATCAAATAGTTTCCAAAATTATTTACTGTCTCACTCACATAAGTTCATTAGTGGTTACTTAAGATGGGGTTTCTTTTTTTTTCTTTTTGTGGTGATGCACTTTGTAATGAAGTCATACAACATTCTGCAGTGTTTCCCAGCCTTAGGCTTTATTGTGTAAGACATTTCAGACTCTTTAACTTTTACTACTGGGAATGTTCCCTATTGATTTCAAAGGGATTACTTGCAGAAGTAACTACAAGCAGAAGGATTTGCAGAAGTGGAATCCCAGACATGCTTTCCCACCCTTTTCCACTGGAGACATCAGAAAGGAATCTAGAGTTTGAGAAACATCGTGCAAGAGGGCTAAGATGTGACAGAGAACATGAATTTTAAGGACCTGAATTTTAAGACAACCATGCTGCAGGCAAAGGAGTGTTCCAAGTGCTGGGCTAGAAATTACAGAGTTTACCAGGGAATAATGAGACAGCAAACAGGTAAGAAAAACACAGCTTAGTGGAACCTAAATGTGAACCAGATTTACCCATAATGTTCAAACTACTGAAGGATTTCATTTAACAGCATTACTGATATTCCTGACAATCCAAACTCACACATCTCATGTGGAGATTGCACAGGTTTCTTCTGCAGTCAAAGGGGAAAATTTTCCTCTTGAGAGCACAATTATGAGTCTAGAGCTTGGCAATGGGGTTACTCCAGACAGATGTCAGCAGAGCCTTCCCATCCCCAGACTCTCCAAGAAACCCTGCAAACTCCCATGTTTTAGCCTAGAGAAGTCAGGAATATCCTGCAGGACCACCTCTGCCCTGTCTACTCCCCCCTGCAATTTCATAAATGTTAAACTTGCCTGTGGCACCTCTCTGGAGAAACTGCTGGAGCCCCCATTGTGCCAATCCATGGCCACTTCTGTGACCAATGCACAGAGGAACCTGTTCAGGCTACCAGAAATTAAATGGAGATCAGACTAAACCACATCCACCATGACATCTCCTACCTGTGCTGTTTTCCCCACTTCATCACTCAGAGGGGACACAAAATACTTGATTGGCTTCAGACTGTCAAGTGTTGAGGATTTATTTTACATAAATTTTGCTTAAAATAAATTTCAGTTTTCTAAAGTGGGTGGAGCCCAGAGGTTGTGTGTGGGCTCTGTTTGCATTCCTGTGCAGGCTCACTGGAGCCCTCAGCATGGAGCAGATTTCCAGGAAATATCCCCTCCTCCCTCTCCTAACAAACAATGCCACACAAAGCCATCTTGCAAAGTATTTCAGACCCTTGGCATTTATCAAAGTTTTTTTCTCATATTAACTGTGAGAAAATTAGCAGAATAAAGATGGTCCTTTCCCTTGCCCACTTGCAGCAGCAATTACAGAAAAGATGCACTTCATATGCCACAGTTTGAATCCATAGTGGAGCAGTGACAAAGAATCAACATCAAAGAAAATATTTCGGAGGAACATTAGTTTTCATGATTTTATACATAATGCCACCAAATCATAGTTCAATCTTCTTATTTGCAAATGAATAACCTCTACATAAAAGTACAATTCATATGTAAGCTGAAAAGAAAATGTCTTTCTTCAGCATTCCCACTATTAGGCAAGCAGATGGCTCAATCTAAATGACCATGTGAAAGAAAGAAAAAAAAGACCAGCACAGATCAATATCCTCACCATGATTCCTGCATTCCAATAAATACCAAACCATCAAGAGCAACAGCAGAGAGAAAAAGAGCATCAAAATAACATTTTAGGAAAAACAGTAAATAACCAATCTGAAAACAAACAGCCAATAGATTTAATAAGAAGAATGTAAACAAAAAACAAACAAGCTTCACTCTTAGCATCAGTGCCTGCAGTTATCCTGAATGTAAGCAACAAAACAAACCACCCCAAACCTCAGTGTATCACATACACACGCCACAGGGAGAAATATATCAAGAAGAAAGAAAAAAATATTACTTCTATATAAATGAGTCACTGTATTTCTGTGTTTGGGTAACTGTTTAGATTTTTTGTTGGATTTTGGTTTTGTTTGATTGGTCTTGTTGGCTTGGGGTTTTTAATTACAGACAAGAAATAAGAATTTCTTATTTTTCCAAGGGGTAACTCATACCATTTCAGGAACACCATGATGACATTAAACAAAGAAATGCAAGATACTAAACAGATTAGAGCTATCTCAGAAATGGGAATAACATACCAGAACAAGAGCTTCCAAAAATTCAGGAGCAAAGTTCTTTTCTGCACACAGACCTGGCCTCATGGCCCTGCACCAAACAGCTCCCTCCATGCCATGGGTGGCACCAGGGAGCAGATCCAGAGATTTACCAGGATTTCTTGCTGAGGCACAGCCATTACCTGTGTGTGTGTTCAGTGCATTAAACACCATGAAACCTCCTCTGTCCTCACCTAGCTCTGAACTCACATGAGGAAAAGAACCAGTTCTCCCAAGCCAGGCTACAGGTGAGTCACACCTGCAGCCTGCACCTTCTGCAGGGTCACAGTCACACCTGAAAGCTGCACCTTCTGCAGGGTCACAGTCACACCTGAAAACTGCATCTTCTGCACAGCCTCACCTGCAGGCTGCACCTTCTGCAGGGTCACAGTCACACCTGAAAACTGCATCTTCTGCACAGCCTCACCTGCAGGCTGCACCTTCTGCACAGCCACGGTCACACCTGCAGGCTGCACCTTCTGCAGGGTCACAGTCACACCTGAAAATTGCATCTTCTGCACAGCCTCACCTGCAGGCTGCACCCTCTGCAGGGTCACAGCCTCACCTGCAGGCTGCACCCTCTGCAGGGTCACAGTCTCACCTGCAGGCTGCACCCTCTGCAGGAAGCCAGTTTTATTCCCAGATTCTGTCAGGTTCAGCTGATCTCTGCAGGTCTCCTCACTGCTCCCCTGCCCAGTGCAGTTGGTTAAAACAGAAAACAGAACCAGGCAAGGATCCAGCTCAAGTAAACAGCAGGAACCTGAGAGAGCTGCAAAACTATTTATCCCTGCACAATAAGTACAAGTGTTAATACCTGCACCCAGATACTCTGTAAGTATCTGTCCTACAATGAAAACCAAGATCATCTCACCTTCCTCAGCCTTTCCTCCTGCAAGCTGAAGCTATGGAGTTGAACAACCAAGTTCTCTTTGGAACTCCTGATGAGGACCAGAATTCAGGACATGCATCTGCTACACAGATTGAGTGTAGTCTGAGATATAATCCAGAGACTTAATTAAGCACATAAGTCATCCTCTAGTGGAATTAACTGGTAAACTTCACCTGACAAAGCATGCATTTATGAAGGAAAAGAGAAGATTAAAAGATTAATTCTAAAAGATATTCCAAAGTATTTTACAGAGATATTTTGGGCCTGGGCTCATCCACTTGTCACTGTCCAGCACTCAATAAGGAACTTTCAGTGGTCATGTCTTGTAAGAAAAATGGTTTTTTCCCCACAACATTTGAGAAATTCTGCCAAAGAAAGCTGAATTTCAGACTCTTTAAAAGGTTCCAAAGACAATTCCTTGCTGATCAAGTTATTAAAGGTTGAATAATCATCTAGGCAATCAAACAAACCAGTAGAAAGCATCTGAACTACTGGCTGTGCAAATTCTCCAAATTATTGAGCAGAATGTCAGATACCTGGCTTGAGAGGCAGCAGCCCAAGAGGCAAATCCAGAGACCACACAAAAGCTCTGTGTAACCCTGACAGAGCTGCCCTAGGCTGTGCAGCATTTGAAACTAGAGCTTGCATGCAGGATAACCACTAGAATAAAGGTTGCCTGTACTTTGACACAGAACACGGGGAAACTCTGTTGCTTAAAGTCAATGGGTTTTGGAATAGATACTTGATTAACCATTTCTATTTACTTTAATAAAAGTGGAAAAAATCATAATGTTCTTTAAGAAATTTAAATTCCTATATTGCACTTTCATCCTTGTTTATTTGACCCCTTTCTACTTGAAACTTTTATCTCTACTAACTAGACTGCATTGTCATTCAGAGATCTGAGTGAACCAGGAATTCACAGAGCTCTAATCAGTGAATTCACTCAGTCTGATCCCAGAATGATCAGTATACCAGGATGGCACTTCTCCATAGAGATGCTTAAGGAAGGAAGTGTGAACTGGCTGATGAACACACTTGATTTTTCAATTTTCAAAACGAGGACACATTAGCTGCATGAATTACATTATATTATAAAGAAATACAAGTAATTTTAAAAGCAGGTCAAGTATATACTATTCATAATTTCAGTAATTTAAACAAAGTTATCCTTTAAGACATATTTAGTTTCATACTAAAAAAACAAACCTTCCAGCACACATTTCCATATCTCAAACTCTATTATCCTTTTCAAAAATCCCAAAAGCCTCCATTAATAAAGCTAAGAAACAGAATTCCAAAATGAAGCCCAAATGTAAAAAGATCAGCCTACTGACTGTTCCCATCACAGCTGAATATTTTAATACTTTCTAGGACACATTTGGCCATTAACATTTTGGGATCATATCTTGCCATTTAAACAAGGACAGTTTGTAAAACATGAAAAAACCACAACAGACAGTATTACTAAACAAACACTTTGAAAAGCTCTTAGCATAAAACATCCTGCAAATCCCACGCACCCCAATGCAAACATCTGAAAATAGCCCTGGCTCAAGATCCTCTAAATCTTTTCTAACCCATGGTTTTATAACCCTGTAAATTTTGAATTTTATTTTAGGACACCAGACAAATGCATTGTATTTCTACTGTTATTTTCATTTAAAAAAAAATTGGTCAAAAGAACAAAAAGTATAAATTATGCCAGAAGTATAGAATTTATCAAATGTAAGTTTTAACACTGCAAAAAAGCAACAGTAAATTCCATTTTATAAACATAAAGATGGAACATAGAGTAAATTAGAGTGGATTAACCTGGTTTTTAGAATTGAAACACCAAGTTTTGGAGTTCACCAAACCACCCTTATGTGCAGTCTCTTTGACTGCATTTAATCTGAAATACAGAGACTTAAAAAGGCCCAAAAGCTGACTTAAGTAAACTGACTTCTTTAAGTCTGAGAAGATCTTAAAGCTGAACTATATTTGCTAGACAAAAAAAATCTCACGTTTCTAATTTTGTGCCAGCAGTTCATACACTATGTATAATATTTAAACATGCTCTAATTCTTATGTGTCAAAACAATCATGTTCATTAATATTTCCATTGCCTGCACTACTTTGGATGTATAATTTTATCAGAACCATTCCCCAGCTGCTTGGTTCTCATCAAGCAACTCAAAAGAAATGGGAATCAAAACTTGCAACCACCGTATCTGAATTACATATTGATATAAGCAGTGATTAACTAAACCTGTTCAGGGACTTGAGGTAGACAAAAAAATAAAGGAGTAGATAGAAAGGGAAAATCCCCAATTTATATAGACAGAGGATATTAATATATATATATTATTAAAGTATTCATAGATCTAGTACTTCACATACTTCTTATATATTTAAGAAGTGTGTGAAATATTGCCAATATTTTTTTCCAGCATGGAGAGAACCCATTCACCATAAGTCTTCTTTTCCCCTCTCAGAAATAAAAACCCCACCCCAGTGGGGTGTGCATTTCTATTTCAAGAAAGGAAAAAAGGAAGTTTGCAAGCTTCCCATTGACTTGTATGAAATCTTGCTCACTCTCTGTTCTCACCAGTTATGTTAAATTAGGGACATCCAGGTTGAAAAGCCAATACAGTAACTCTGAGAAAATTTAAAAAAAGAAAAAAAAAAAAGAAAGAAAGAGAACCTAAACATTTGGCAAAGTGCTAAACAGCTATTTTCTAAGGAATTCCCCAGGCTTACTAACAATTTAAGTTAGTCAATGCCACATATCTCCAAACTGACTGCACTTTACCTGAGAGGTGTTTAGTGTCATTCACCTTTACATCTTCATCAAAATAAACATTAAGATCAGGGGAATTATGGCAGATTGTAATAAAATTTGTGCATTTTCAGCTAGATTTGTGAACAGACACTACAGCAAATTCATCAATACAGGAAGCTAGTGAAAAGATTTACCTAGACCAGAGGCAGCTTAAACCTGAGCTGTACATTTTGCATGTCCCAAGGAAAAGAAACTCAGATAGTATGCAGAGCACCTTGGCACTCACAGAGCAAAATCTCAGGAGGTTTGTGGTGGTTTTTCACTGAGGAAATACGTGAATTTACACACTCAACCACCAATGAAACAAGGGCACCATATGACAGAGACTGAAAGGTGCAGACCTACAGAACAGATTGGGGGAATTTTAGGGGAGCACTGGAAATTATTCAGGAACTCTACTGGAAACATCTCTACAGACTAGCAGGAAAAACACACTCTAGAAAATAGATGTGGTTTAGATAAACTCCACTGAAATACTGAATGACTTTAGGATTTGGATTTCCCCCCACACACACCCCCCAGATCTTCCAGCTGGCTGTCAATACCTGTGGAGTGAAGCACAAACTACTCTCTCTTTCCTGTCCCTGATGTCTGAACAAACAAGCCAAAATTGTGCTGGTTTTGGCTGGGACAGAGTTAATTCTCTTCATAGCTCCTGTGGGGCTGTGGTTTGGATTTGTGCTGAAAACTGTTGAAAATACAGAGATGATTTCACGATGCCAGCCCTGGGCAGGGCTCACACAGTGGCAAGGCCATGTCCAAAGCACTGAGTGGGCTGGGGTGGAGCAGGAATTGGGAGGGGACGCAGCTGGGACAGCTGCCCCAAGGTGTATTTCACATCATATCAAACCATCTAGGTTGGAAAAGACCTCTAAGATGATTGAGCCCCACCTCCATGCTGGACATGCAGGGTGAGGAGGTGACAGAGAGAGGGGACAGCATGGAAGGGTTTGTGTTTGCCTTCCCAAGCCCCTGCTGTGTGGGATGGAGCCCAGATTTCCTGGAGAAGGCTCAACACCTGCCTGCTGCCCATGGCACCTAGAGCATGAAATCCTTGCTTTGCTTGTGTGTATGGCTTTTATTTTAGCCTTTACACTGTCTTTACCTCAGCCCAGGAGTTCTCAATTTTCCTGTTCTGCTCCTCTCCCTGTGCCACAGCTCTGCAGGGAGTGAGCAGTTGGTGGTGCTGACCTGGGGTTAAACACTGACAGACAGAACTGCTGATAAATGGTTTACACTACAAAGTGAAATACACTGGAACTTCTCAGTCCTGACCTGTCAGATTCCAAAATTAAAAAAAAAAAAAAAGACAAAAAACCCCAAAATTGAGACAAGTGACACAGATTTGATTGCCCACCTCTGTCCCATGGTGGGCAGCACTGCCAGGCACTCAGACTTCTGAGACAGCTTAAGAAGGAAGATTACCAGAGCTTTTGCTGTCTCTAGGAAGTTTTATACTTATTCTCTCTCTCTCTCTGGAGGTTTTCAATTGTTCATTCTTTAATCTAAAGATGAAAATCATCCAGATTGAGAGCATATTTTTTTCTGTGGATAGGAAAACACAACAGAGGCACGACCCTTGCTTGGGGGGCTCACTACACACATTCCAGGCAGCTCTGATCATATTTCACAACCCTGGAAGTGATTGTGATGTCCAGAACACTGAATTATGTCATTAATTAAGGAATCGGGCAGGAGGTAGCTGATTATAAGGGAGAGAGAATCTGTACTTACACAAAACTATTTTCATAATCAGTGATGATAGAAAGGGAAATAAAGAAAAATTACTTTGTGCTTAATACAAGTGTCCTGGTATATTGTTTTAGAAGATTGTTCTGTGTGTAGAGGTTGCTATTTAGCTCAGTGGTTAGCCAAAAGCAAAGTGAAGATTTTACTAATCTTGCACAGAATAAAAGAAAAAGATACAACAACATTTTAGCTTTGGCTAGAAAACTTCCCAATTTCTCTCAAAGGACATATGATAAAAAGGTAGGATAAGGCCCATGATCCATTTATTTTATTTTTTTTAAACGTTGATTTTACCTGAAACAAAATGTGCAGTATCCAAATGCAAGAACACCATTTACTAGAGTATCAGAGATTAGTTCATTAATGGGTTCAAGGAACTGGCCATGCATCAGCATAACATTAGAGGCTAACTGATTTTCCTCTGTAAGCCACTTACACAACTGAGCATTTGCAAATCATCTCAAGATGCATGTCAGAGAGAGAGATGACAGTGTTAAAGAAATACATTTTTCATTTTATTCTATTAGTAATACACACTACTGAATGTTACAGTGCAGACAATGAGAGATTTTTTAAGCAGCTTGGCAAGCCAGGACACACATTACCTACAAGGTGTCTTTTTGCTGTGAGACATGACTCAAACAAGAGCTGAGCAATAACAGGATTTGGTGAAATGTCAGTTTTGCCAAATTCCCTACAGACCTATATTTAGATTTTTAGAGGCATCTGATTTCTTAGCCATGTAAAAAAAAAAAAAGCCACCAAAAAACCCAAACAAACAAACAAAAAAAAACAACCCAAAACAAACTCATTGATGTGAAGCAAAAGAGCCATAAGTAAATGAGCATGTGCTTAAATACTTGACCAAGTCAGAGCCTTAAAATAAGGAAATTAGGGATATTGCACAAAACAATCACTGCTGTGCCTCTCCACAGAAATGTCAGAGCAGTCACTGTGCAATGCACACAGACACCTGGTAGGATTTGTAAGTTCTCTCAGGTAAAACTCACAAGGTTGCAAAACATCCATGATTTCTAAAAACAGAAAAGTAAATAGGCTACAGACAAGCAGAGTTTTCTGTCTCTCCCAGTATTTTTGCTTGCATCAGGCACAGGAGAAATACACATGAGATTGCTGCAGCAATTTTTCATTCCCATATGAATGAAAATATCCCTTACCAGCCACCTTTCAGAAAGCTGAATTCCAAAGTGGCCCCAAAGACAGCACTGACTGGCACTTTATCACTTATTCATAGAAAAAGAGGCTTGTGAGAGACTCTTCACAAGGTGAGGATGGGCGACAGCAAGACCCACCAGGAACGAGTGTCTGGAACTGCAGGTGCTCAATTATTCCTCTGCAAGAGCCAAACTAACAAAACTGGAAGCCTATTAACTCTCAGACAAGACCAGAGACTATACCACACCCCCTAGTAGATAATGGGAGTGTGTAAAGGCACTGAACGTCAAATAAATAAAAAATATTTTAAAATCAATTTCAGCCCTTATTACAGCAAAAATTAAGTGGTCATTTAGTACATGTGTAAGTCTTAATTAAGATTTAGTTCTCACAATTTTTAAGGAATATACACAAATGTACACCTTCCTACAGGGTGCCCAAACAATCAATGAAATAGAGGGGGTACAAAGGGGTAGGAGCAGTCCTCTGTAGGAAGAGGTGTGGGTCCTTCCCAATTCCTCCTTTTCTAGAAATGAAAGGAATGAAAAATTTTATATTTCATAATGTTGTAACCAAAAAGGTCTTCCATTAATAGGAAGCAAGACTTCACATTTCCAAGGAAACTTTACAAGTGAAAAAAAACCCTAAAAATCTGCGTTTTAAAAATCAGAGTCCAAATTCTCTTTTACAAGCACTTCAGATGCCAACTTGATGCTGAGAAAAGAACACCTCACATACCCAGATTATCAATATTGAAACAACTTCTCTGCTGGATTTCAGCATTTATCATTTGGGGTCTTTTGCTTTAGTCCACCTCAAAAACCTCTTTCGCTTTTCTTTTTTTGGTTGTTGTTGTTTTACTTGAAAGCCACAGCGCTCTGGAGAGGGAGGCTGACTGAGAAGTCTTTGATATCCTTGTGCTATCACCTGCAGTAAGCAGCAGCAGGGAGTGAGGGCACATGGCAGTGTGAGAGCCAGGCTGCAGCTCCGAGCATCCCCTGCCACGGCCCCCGTGCGCGCTTTGGCTGCCAGCGCCGCTGGTGGAGCTCTGCTGGGGCAAAGATGCTGGTGCTGCCCAGCCCTCGGGTGCAGGAGCTCCCAGCTGAAAAACCCTCCCCTCCTTCACTCTGCACTGACTCCTGTCACTTTTCTGGTGTCTGGTTTGGTATTTAAACTCCTACGGTTATTCTGCAGCTGTATTGCTCACGCAGGAGACAAACCCACATTGAATCATTAAACATTTTCATAGCTTTGTTTTCAGCTAAATTTGTTTTCTCTTTTTTTATTCCAAGACCATTTTGCCACAGGAATTTTTCTTTCCATCTATGTTCTCAAGCAACTAAGCCTATTTCTGTAAGGCTAAAAAGTAATATTTATCCATTTTTAAATACTGACTTATTGACTATGGATTTGGGATGTTTTCATTCCTTCTACCCCTCCACTACCACCACTATAACCTAAGCAGCTGCAGATGAATTAAAAAATAATTGTTTTTCATAGGAAGAAGACAGTAGGATAGCAAAGAGAACTTTCTATTCCTCCCTCCAGCATCACTAGTTGTCAATATGCAGCAGATCCCTCATGTAAAGAAATGAAAAGTAAAACTTAAAAAGTAACTGATGGCAGTTAAAATAGACCCTGAAGAAATTTAATACACAAGACATATTTAAAGCATTTTTCCATGTATATCCACAATAAAGCACTGGATTGTGTTTACTAATTTAAGAACAATTGTGCACATTGACAAAAAGAACTATGATTGCTAAATTGCTAAATCCCGCATAGCAGAACATGCAAGCATACTTGCAGCAGAGAAATACACCATTTTTTCTCATATTACAGCAAGCTCTTCAAGGACTTCACTGGGAATCATGACATTCTTGTAGTATTTATTCTTAATGAGATTACACTAATCAAGCTTAAATTAACATTTATTCTTCATACACATGCAGGATTAGTGTGCATGTACACATATGTAGGCTGGGGAAAGTCTTCCTGATCCAAGGAATAATGTGCATGTAGTGACAAGCTATTACCATTAAGAAAACTGGTATCAAGAATTCTGCAAATATTCCAGGAGATAAAAGTCACCATATTACTGCAGTCTGTTTCAGGGACAAATGAACGATGCTATTACCTCATGTACTGTGGAATACACAGAAGCACAAACAGAAGTGTTTCAACTCAACACAGTATGAAAAATTCAAAATAAAAGTGTCTGAAAACAAACCAACAAAACTACACAGCAGAGTTGTTAACGATGATTATTTATGATCATTCAGAACTGGCATCACTGTTACAGTTTCCTTTCCAAATTTCTCTATGACACAGCAATCCATAATCACTCAAGGATCTACATGGATGACTTACCAGCAGTTTAGGGCTCTAAAAGGTGTCTGACCCAAGCCTGATGTAGCTACTCCTATAAAGAGGAGTGCAATATTTATCAATAATTTAAAGCAGGTGATTTGTGCTGGGCATCTCTTGTGGAGAGCCCTCAGGGCAGCACGGAGCCCTCACAACCCCGGGACCCCTCTCCACTGCAAGCAACCCCCAAACTTGCGAGCGCAACCCGTTCAGCCCGGTGCTACCTGCAAAGCTGAATATTTCATCAGGAATGACAAGATTTTGTTCCTTCTCCCTCCCTCCCAGCCCCGCTTTCATATTTGCTCGCTTGACAACTTGTCACTGCCACATCACTGCCACACTGGCTGTCCTTGAAACCTGACCTCTGCAGCTTTTTGCGCCCAGTGGTCGTGCCGTCCCTGTCTCACTCCAACCATTTCTGACAGGAGACATGCTGATCTCTACAGCAAGTCCTGGCACCTGAGACACACTGGGATTACACAGGTAAATCAGGGTATTCCGTGTTGTCTCCCAGCTAACAACAGAGGGAGAAACATGACATCTTGAACAACAGATCTTACATTCGCATATTCAAAAGATTCATCATGCTTTTACAAGAAGATGGGCAAGATTGTTTCCCCTTGCTCTGAGAGGGCAAATCACACATAAAATAAAATAAAATAAAGCAGGAGGGGGAAAAAAAAAGGGAGATGTTATCTTGGTTTTAATTTAAACAGAATTAAAGGGTAGGTTACTGAGGATGATGCTAGATAAAACAGTGAAATAAAAATCAAGAAGGTGAACAGAAAGTCTTGTTCACCAATCTAAAACTGTTTCAATTACAACTTTTATTAGAAGCATCTCAGTCTGTTTACCCTCCATGTGAATCCTCTTTGCCTAATAAGGTCTGTGATTTCATTCCACAATGGCACTATCTACCGAAAAGCAGGTATATCTGCAAAGAAAGGTAAGGCTTCCCTTTCAAATGGCATGTTTTTAACTTCTCTTGAAATGTCTGTGTAGAGAAGAACGTGAAGTATTTTGACTGAAATAAATGCTTTCATGGAAAACAGTGAGCCCTGGAGATTATGCCGATTCTTGAAGAACTTCATACTGTTTTAAGCAGGTGACAGTAATGTCATCGCCTGAGCTTTTTGCCTTCCACACTTGCACAACAACAAAAAAAAACCCAACCAAAAAAAAAAAGAGCAAGCTACCCATGCAGATAGCACCTTAGCAGAAGCTACAATTAACTTACACCAAGGCCAGGTGCACTGCAGTTACCTCCTGCCCAATACTGCCTTTTACTGAGAAAAAACCCAGTGAACACCATGCCTAAAACAAGAAACAGCCTGCATTTAACACATTTCCCTTTCAAGGACTATAAACATCTTGCACAGCCTACATCACAGCCATGCTGGACTGGGTAATTTGGTTATTCCCTGCACATCAGCGCTGTTAATTATCCCACAGGATATCATATATTGTCTATGATACTATAAGACCAAATTTAAGAGAAATAAGATGTCCATGAGGATTGTATTTGAACACATTTTCTACACATTTACAGTTTACCATCTCTCAGTTATCTTTTGTCATCAGTAAATAGCTATGGAAAGCCCCTGGATTCCTTCTTAAAACTATTCCTGCCCTACATAATATAACATTTTGCTTGGAAATGTTTCAAAGGTTAGTAGTAATTATCTGACCACACTTCAGTTTCAAAATTACCTTAAAAAATAATTCCAAAGCCTATTAACAAATGCTCTTTCTTTTTCCAAATCTCTACTCTGTGACAGACCGCTGTCATAATTGTGCATTTTACATTTGAAAATTACTTTTAAGGAGCACAGGCTACATAGCATTTCTTCCTCATGTCTAACATTAGAATTCAATCATAAATGAGAGCCTAGTCAAATCCAAGTATTCCGTTTTATCTCCTTTGGAAGTTGCACACATTCAAGGGAGAACAGTCTCTTTAGGCACTGTTCACTGAGGAAACAAAGGGGGAATGATCACAGGAAGCATCTAACCTGGCTGTTTAACCTGTGTGTGCTGCAGGTAAAGGAAAGTGAAATAATTCCCATTTTCACCTGTGGCAGCTCAGTTGCCTGGATTCATAACATTCCCTGGGTGTTACTTGGTTTAGGTGGGCTAATCTACATTCCCATCAAACCAATTCTAGAAGCACAGTGAATCTTCCTAGTCAGATGAAGAAAATAATTTTCATTTTGAAAACTTAACACACTCCTCAGTCTGAATAGGAAGATCCATCACATTGCCACAAATCATCAGGCTTAGGGGTGAACAAATACCCAGACAGCTCCAGATGGGAACCCTACTTTAAACACAACCAGAGTGAGCACACACACATGCAGCTGCATAATCCCAAGCCTTCATTCAGGAGTGGCAGCCAGCAGAAGCCTTGGGCAAGTTCAGCCAGCCTGAGTAACTTTCCACCTGATCTTTCCTGAAGGAAAATTCATCTTAGGACAGCTCCATTGTTTGCTCCCCTCCCACACTGCAGGAGGCAGCACTTGGTCAGGTGGGTTTAGGAGTTCAAGAGAAATTCAGTTGTTAACATTTGAGGTTATGAAATGGGAGAAGATAACACAAGGAAAGTGTTTCCTGGTGTTTTTTTCTTTTGAACAAGGTCTCCTCTAATAAAGGAGGGCATCCTAACAAAGGAAACCCAGAGCAAGTACAATTGAGTAGGCAAGATTCTTGTAGCATATTTTAGGATGCTCTCTGGGAACAGTCAGAAGAGAAGTGATTAACTTCCTGAGCTAGGAGAAGTTCATAGCAAGTGAGAACAGGGCCTGTTTATACTTGTGCTCGGAAAAAACCTTTTCAAAATAGACAACACTCACAGCAATCTGCTCCAAATGAAAGCTAAAAAAAGCCAAACAGACCAAACAAACCATGGCAACCTGTATTCTTCCAGAGTGTAATTATCTGTCCACTGTAGGGCCACTTGAGCAATCTTGCTTTGTCTGCATCCACTGAGTGCAAATCAGTGGAAAAACTCAAGAGTAACAGAATTCTTGTAGAATTTAACCCTTGCTTAAAAGCCCCAAGGTGCAGCTGAATTATCAGTGCAACATAACTTAGCAACACTTAAGACAGTCATGCTTGAAAACATATGTAAGCAAGTAGCAGAAATGATAGCACTTTTCTTTAAGAGGAATTTATGACATTTGTCACTTCTGTTCTCAAAGCCCATCTGTCTATCAGTGTGCTCTCAGAGCAAATGCAGCTGAATGCTGTCTTCACAGCGTGTCGTGTTGTGCGGATTTAGGAAAACATACGTGCACTTTTAAAGTTCCTGGGCTTTTTTTTTCTACTCAAGCAGAATTTGCAGCCACTCATTTCATGTGCCACACTGTGCTATATGAATGAGGGTGCAAATTTGAAGCTTCTTTGTCCAGCAAAAAGAGCACCTTCATTTGAATCTGCAATTTTCATGCATAATGTTGTGTAAATAAAAGCTAAGGAGGCTAAAGGCTCAGAATAAAAAAAAAATAAAAATAAAAAATCAAGAACACATATTGTTTAAAATGTTAAAATTCCCAAAGTCACTGACAAAAAAGCCCCAAGTATATCTTATGCCTCAAAATATGATAACAAAAAGGATGCGGCTAAAATCGAAGTCCTCTAAATAACACAGCCTCTGCCAAAGCAGCTGTAGTGGATTTTATTTGGCAGTAACAAGAACAGAAGTTAAAAAATAAAAAACCAAAAACACCCAACCAAAAAACCAGAACAAAACAAAACAAAAATAATAAAAAAAAAAAAACAAACAAAAAAAACCCCACACACAACAAAAAACCAAAACCAGAAACCAACTAAAAAAAAACAAACCACCACAAAACATAAAAACAAACAAACAAAATGGGGGCATAGGGGGGAAACAACTAATAACTAATACCCTCACCTTTCAAAGAAAAACCAAAACAGAACAAGCAGTATCAAACCATATCTTCAGTCATAAAAGAAGTCTTATTCATTAAAATCCAAAGTAGTATCATTGGGCTTCATAGTTTCAGATCCTTCTTGTGCTTCAGGAATATTTGTCAACATGAAATTTAAAGTTAAATTGAGTCTGGATTTTCCAAACAGATAGAATTTAAAATAAAGAAAGAATGCCAGAGAACTTTTAGCCAATGTATTTTGGAAGGTGATTCTAAGATTCTCAAAGCAGGGTTCCTGATTATCTCAGCAACTTCAGTTCCAGCAGACTTTGTTGTGTGTTTCTCTTTGTTTCCACAACAAACTTGCATTTCTTCAGCTTTAACTAATGTTTGACATATTGAGTGCTGATCCCAGATCCTGCCTTTTCCATACCTTTACAATGTTCATGCCTTTTGCAGCAGATCATAAAGTTCAAGGGCATGAGTAGATGTTCTGTAATTCAGCCATATGATTCATATGAATTCTGCTTTGCTTAACTTACTCAGGAGGCCCTCCCTCCCCCAAGAGAAAAAGAGTTCAATTCATAAAATACTAATAGGTTCATTATGCTCAGAGGCTGAGCTACACTGAGGAGTTGAGAATGGCAGAACTGGATCTGACTAAAAAGTCACATGTTTGAAAGTCCAGCTTCAAAAACACTATGACATCAGAGTCATCACCTCCATTTGAAAAATATAGATACCTGTGTAGTTCTCTCATTTCTCAATGAAGATGTAACATAGGTGCACTACCACATGAGCCAGCATGCATAAAGTCTTGAAAATGATAATTTTAGTAGCTTTTAACTTAGTTTTGAAGCCTTCTGCCCAGAGTTAACACAGTAGCAGCTGCACAGTCTTAATAGCCACATGAAGCAGAAATAATTGCAGAAAGTCTGAGCTCCTCACCTCACTTTGTGGTATCAAATTGAGCCACAGAACCCAGATACATTTCTAGCAAAGAGACAATCTAAACAACTTTGTGCTGGTTGGCCAGACTCACACTTGTACAACCACATTTCTACAGCTCTCTGTGCAGAAATCACACACTGGTTTCTGCATTACAGTTCCACACGTCAAAATCTATTCACGTGTGCATTTGGGCAAAGATTGCTCCCTCACCAAAATCCTGGCTCTCAGCTTGACCAAACAGGTAACTCCTGTCTGCAACTTTTAATGCAGTGCTAAGAAGGCAGAGCAGGTACCAAACATCCATTGCTCTGCTTGGCAAGCTCTTGGTCCCACTCCTGGCCTCTCTTTCCTCCTTGAGTTTCTCCCCCATTCCCTGGGGGGAAAGGGGAAGTGTTTGATGCTCAAGCCCCTCTCTTTAATCTTATACTGCATTATTCTCACTGTGGCCATTGGTAGGAGCCCAGAGGTGGGAGTTGGAGACCTCAGTACCAGACCCAACCAGACACCCACAGGACACAACCTCAGATGCTTTGTCTGCCCTCACACTGGGGAATAAAGATGTGGAACCTACCATGGACAATTTTCACACACTGTACCCACTCTTAGGAGCTGGGTATGAACATTTTAGGAAGAAAAAATATTCTTCACAGTACTGCTGGCTTAAACTAGAACCAGACATCTCATTGAAAACACAATATATTCTTGGTCACAATCCAAAGCACACCTAAGTCAATGGAAAAGGTTCACACAAACAGAAACCAATCATATTTCAGGAAAGTCTATTTGCAAAAAGATGGAAAATATTTCTGCAAAGCAAAATTTACACTTACAGACCAACTTCTTTTATCAGTTTCAAGCATATTGATGAGAAGACATCGTTCACCACCAGGAATTACAGAAGCACTCACATTTAAGGGCACATCCCACTAACATTACAAAAGTGTACTTTAGCTGATTTATGCTTCTGTAGTCAGAGTTTATTCCATAAGTTTGGAAACTGAGAAGAAACAAATTTAACTGTGGATTACCTCACATAAAATTTTTACAATGCGTAAAATACAAAGAAATTAACAAAAATGTATGCAGCAATTTATTTCTTGTACTCCTTGCCCATAAGTTAATTCTTATTTTTAATAGATGAACAATCATGTCAGGTTTTTAAGAATATTAAATTTAATTTGTCTATTTGATGTCAACCCATTATTGCAACCTATTAGAAAAATTGGCATGCCAAAGTCTGCACGTAAATAACTGCATTAAAATTATATATACATGATGCAACCCCAAATATTCAAATTCTAAACTAAGATGTGTACATATGCCTGAATGCTCATTTTCACCACTCCACACCAAATGTAAAATAAACTGGAAGATACATCTGCACTGACTTCAATCTATTTCACATTGATCAGTAGCTAAGAATATTTCACTATAGAGATTTATCACATTAATTAGCTCTGAAATTACTCATAGTAATTAAGTATATTGTTCATAAACTCTTTAGAGATTGTTGGAATACTTTTGCTGCTACTTAAAGAAAACAAGTATCAAGGGAAAGCATTTTCCAGGAAAAAACAATTGTCTATTAATGATCTTTTAATTCATTTAAGTTCTCCCAGCCTTCCATGTGCCCTACCCTGGATACACTTCCTTCTAAGTAGACTTTTTTCTGAAGGCTAACATGAGTAAAATAATTTTAAAACCCTTCACAGATTTTGAACTGTGACTTACAGCGTGTCATGTTATCACTGTGATCTTTGAACAATCTTTGTTTATGCATGCAGCAATCCCAAATGCAGAGCAAAGCGCTTCTGGAACTCAAACCCCCGTGTCACAACACTCCAAGCCTACAGAATTTCTGCAAAGGATTTCCAGGGATTCTGAAGGAACCCAAGACTGTGTGGTGCCCCAGGATAAAATATACAAAAGCAGAAAGTTAAATTTGCATGGTTTATTATCCAACACAAGGGAAGCCTGACCGAACCAAGAAAACCTTTTAGAAAGTGTAAAATCCAGCAGAGTACTGCATATCAGCATGGAGTGTGCCCCCCTCGATGCCCTGTGGTTTTTTTAAGCAACAGCATGGCTTAAATTTCTCAGGCTTGACATCCCATTGGGCTGGTGCGTCGTGTCCCTTTTTGTCAGGCTGTCACGTCACACGGTGTAATGTGGCATTTCTGTGTAACGGACTGAGACACGTCATGCCAATGACATGTCAGCCTTGTGAATTTCAAAGAGACACAGTTCAATGAAAAACATGGTTTTCTAACTGCCCTGGAGGTTTTAAACCTTAAGAAAAATAAAAAAAGGTTTTTCTTCTCCAGTGATTTTGCCACTGAAAAGCACATGTTTTTTGGTGTTACCCGTGTGTAGAAGCAGGTAGCAGATATCTGAATATTTGGACATCTTTATTGCTGAATCTTAAATTGCTGATTCAGTTTGATAATTAGGAAAGGTCCAGAGCACAAATGCATTCACTGAGTAGCTGCTGTTGTTTATTCCCACCAGACTACACATGTAGTGATAAAACTTTTGTATTTAAGATAAGTCTAAGCACTCAATTTCCAGGACTCACAACTCCATGATTTATTCCCAGAATCTTTAATGGGTATACATGCTCCCATGACTGTAATGGCACATTTTGGGTCTGCTAAAACACCACACAGCAGGTGTGCCTTGCCTATCCTTTATGCTGCTTTTAGATTAGCAAGACAAAAGCAGAACTGGTCTGTAACCCAAAGAACCTTAAGAAGTTTTTCAAAGCACGTTTTGTCAACATGAATTTCATGTATTCCAAACTGGAAAACCTATCAACTGAGGATAGCACCTTCCTCCAATCACTAGTGCTACTCTGAACTTCCTAAATGCCCAAGGAAAACAGTGACTTCATACTACACCCTAAGATGCTTTTGTTTCATCAACAAGATTTTTTTTTTAGTTCCAGGAAGAAGCAAATTAATATCTTAATATGGAAAGTGTTATGTCAATACCTCACTAAATCAAACAGGTGGATGGCAGCATTTTTAAACAGTGTTTTTGCTAATTCCAAAGCAGTGATGCTGTCTCAGATGGACTGTTCTCAAATCACACCAACACCACACAGGAGCAGCACTGAAAAGTGGATGAGGACTGGGAAGCCACTGATGCTGCTGGCAGAAAACCAGTGAAACGTGCTCCTTGGCAGGTTCCTGTCCTCAGCAAATAGGTTTGGTGGGCACTGAAGTCAGATCATGATGACATCAATACCCTTTTTCAGTAAAGGAGCACAGAAGAGAATTGATCAAACCTAAATAAAGCAGAAGAGAAGGAAGCATCATCTATAACCAGCCCCAGTACTGCAGGTCACCTGCCCAGCCAGCACAGTCCATGCTGCTGGCACATATGCAAATGGCTGGCAATAAGAGCACACAAATTAAGACTCCTTGTTTCCTCAACACAGCCTTCTCCACAGTCTCTAAATGGAAAATGTATCTGATTATGTGATGTAATTAATTACATTGCCTACAACAAAAAACAGGTCCTAAGGAAATACACACGTCCTTAAAGGAAACCAAAACCTAAGAAAATGTGCAACTTCTATGGTAACATCCTGTCCTGATCTTCCACTCTAGTTTTAACCAGGTAGCAAGACATAAATCAGTGACAAAGATTCATTCAAATATGCCAAATATTTAAAAGTATCATTCTCACAAACTGATATGTGCCTCAGTGTCACAGTATTATCCCTGTTTGGGGGTATTTCCACAACCTACCAGGTGTTTCATCAACAAATAGAATCTTTGTGAAATCCCTAAGTATAACAATGAAGGGAGAGCTCAGACAGTGAGCAGCAGTCAGAAGCTTTGCTGCCATCAGCACTGACCCCCTTCTAACCCAGCAGGTGTTCAGAGACCCACACACATGTCCAAAGAAACAAATACCTGCTCAAGAGATCAGTGGGCAGATCTTGGCTCACACTCACAGAGGACTCAAGGTGACAAATATCTACACACATCCATCTCTTAGCCACTTGTATTGCCTGCACACTAGGGCTGGATTAAAAATAATAAATAAATGAAACATCTCCTTATCTCTTTTCCCAGAAAAGAAAAATTACATTTTTCCCTTACTTTTGTGATAAAAACAATCATCAGGTAGTTTTTTTTGGGTGTCTAGTTAATTACAAACTAATACTAAACTCTTTGGCAAAACTAGTTTGATTCCATAATGCAGAACTTATCCAAAAGTCAGCAAAATTTATCCAAAAATTACTGTTGTTGTACTATTTCCATAAATACATAAGTTTTTCAGATTTGACCACGACTACCCTAAAAGAAAGGTAAGATAAAAGGATTTCAGCCTTTGGAATTGATGTGTCACTAAATATCTTTTTATAAAATAATGGGGCTACCTGAAAACACAGTGACAAATAGTAAAAGTAAAATAATGTTCTTCATTATCAAGTTTTTTATGATAAAATATTTTCTTGTCAATAATTGGAAGTTTATAATTTATTTCTCCATCAAAAGTCCATGCTAGTAATACAAGTTGGCACTCCGTGGTGAATTAAGAGCTGCGTTTCATTTTAACCTTCATAATTCCATCTGAGAGGAGGAGATGCCATTCTGCAGCTTAAATTTATTTGTACTAGGTCTGACATGAGATTACCTTCCTTGGAGTGTTAATCCCATTCTGGGAAACACAAAACACTTCCAATGGAATTTTTCAGTGCAAGAAATACTGTAATTTTAAATATATATATTTTTAAATGCACAGTAAAACTCACAGTGCAAATGTATAATACACTGCTTCAGCACACACCTGCTCACAAAGCCGTAACAAAAACCAGCAGAAAGTGTTCCATTAAATTTCATGGTTTATAAATAGCTGAAATTTAAAGAAAATAAAGGTAAACCTAAATTTACATTAGTATCTATTATTACACAACTACACCTGCTTGTAACCACCAGTCCTGAACTGTTCTCTCACTTATTACCCCTCTTGTGCATCCCTCAAATCTGAGGCAGCCCAGCATGAGCAGCCAAGGAGGCAGAGTTGGCCATGGATCAGGAACAGGAGAATGCTTTATTCTTCTCCTTTCCCTAATGCAAGGCTCATACACAGGTCTGCATTTATACATGATACAGCACCAAGCAGATCTCCTGAAATGTCCAGTTTCTACACACCTGCACAGAAATGCATCCTCTCTGCAGCACAGTACATTGAAATGGGTGATGAGATGCCAGAAGCTGCCAGGAGAAACTAAGAATTTCTCTAAAGTCAGAGATGAGAATGAGATTTAAATAGTTTTTCTTGTGTATTTATACCTTTGGATCTAGTGGGAGGGTTTTTTAGTTTTCACTATCAAAAAAAAACCTATTTTTAAAATTTATGTAACTACCTTTAAGATTTCTCCTTTTATGATTATGAGAAAAGAGTAAAAAATATTGCTACTAAAGATTAAAATGATCAACTGTCCCCAAGGATAATTGTGGGTATTGAAATAGATGAGTCTGCTTGAAGGACATTGTTTTAGACAACCCACTACATTGTCTCTCTAAAACACAAAACTGGTCTGAAACTTTACGTCTTCAAAATCTCTCATGCTGCTTTTTCTCTTTGGAGAGAAATGCATATCTAACCACTGCCAATTCTCATATTTCCATCTATAATTGAGAGCAACATCTCTGACAGCTAACGTGGACCAGAAACAAAATCAAGGACCATTGATCATAAATAATTCCAATATATACAGGATAAGTAGTTCTATTGGAGAAGAACTGAAATCAACTGGTTTTTTTAACTTGGTTCTCTTGTTTCTTACATGGTAAGAAAAAACACATGCAACTGTAGTGAGCCTACACCATAAATTCCACTACACTCCAGAATCCAATGCAAATCTTGCATGAAAATACAAGACCTTCATATTTCCAAGCTCTGCTTCCACCTGTTAAATTCTCATGTTTATGAGGTAATATTTAAAGACTCAGAATGATATTTGACTATCAGGTAAGCCAAAGGAAATGCATGATAACTCCACCACTTCTTTGGCATTATTTTAAATTTATTAGTAGCTTTAATAAGGTAATTCCAATGAGGCATCACTGCCATTTCCAGCAGACAGCTTTAAAGCCAATCAACTCTGTTTCTTCTCAGCTCAAAGTGTGGTTCCAGAGGAGCTAAGGGGCACTTGGCCTGCAATCCTCTCAATGTGTAGATTCCCCCTTTTCCAAGGAGTCCTGAGCCATTCCAGACCCATCCTTCCCTGCTCTCAGCAGCCAACCCCACGTGCCAAGTCACAGAGCTTTCCTTGCTGGAGCTCCCATTTCCACCAGGACACTCCTCATTTTGTTCCAGCTAGGAGCCAATTCATTTCCCTTCCCTCCCATGAGCTTTTAGCAAGCCACTGCTATATTTACTTTTCTATTCTCAATTCCAGAGATGCTATTTAGGGCCTGGTAAGTACCTTAGACTCCTTTGAAAATTGCCTTTATAATATTAGTACCAGTTTTGTTGCAGCTTCTTGATGGCAGCAAGGCAAAGCAGCACATCTGTGGACAAGGGGGAGCTTTGATTCATGGCTACCCCAATCTCCTAAATAACTACTCTCAAAGAAATTTCGACCTCTGATCAAATGTCATGGGATTTTCAAAGCCATGGACCTGCTTTTACAAGCCTCAGCCCAATTCAATTCTTACACTGTGCTTAATAAGATCTGCAGCCCTTCTTTGGTCATAAAGTACTTGATAGTGGCCTTTTTTCTTGGTGCTGAGATGGATGAAATGTTTTTTAGTATGATAGAAGCACAAATACAAATCTAAAAGAGAAAACCCTCAATCTTACTCATATAGTTGAGTAACCATTAACCTTTCCTCCTCTTCTCCCCAAAATACCAATTTGTATATAAAAACAAGCTCCAGGACTTAGACCTTGGGTGGCAGTTTTAAGTCTAAAATCAATTTTTGAATTATAAACCCTCTGAAAATAGGGGTTTATAATGGAGCCACTGACAGACCCTTAACTACAGCGGCGCTAGCGGGCACCACTATAATATAAGAATAAAACTAAATTACATCACTTGTCATCATTAAGAAAAATTTTCATCTCAGTTCTTCATTTGAAAAGCACTATAGTTAATGAATGATTACTGAGCCATGACACCTAAATGACTAAAATATAGGAATTATACTGAGGTCAACTCAAGTATTTTTTAAACCATGAAATTAAAGGATCTATTCACTGTGCTATAGGATACCAGTCCTGGCTGTTATGCTCCCTTGCAACACTGACTTTGAGCATAAGGGAATGGTATGTATTTCTACACTGGAGATAAGGGCCCCATGCAAATTTAAGAGGTGAACACATGATTGCCCAAGAGTGACCAAGTATGGGGTTCTGCTCTGCGTTCATACGTGTTTCCCTCAACACCTGTGTTCTTTATGCTCTTCTGCAGGTAACAAACTTGAAAATGAAGACTATTTTATGGCAATAGAAGGCAGAAACTTCTTCTTTGAAAAATGATATTTAATTATTCAACAGAAAGTCCAGTAAGTTAAATTTAGTACACATTTAGGTACACTAGATCCTTTTACCAAGACACTTAAAAAGAAAGGCATTTTAAGGAGAGCTGACAGTACTGTACTATCTTGCAGTGCTCTGACAGTGCTTAACCACATCCGTTATATATTTTGTGATCTTGAATTAAGAACAAAATGGCTTATTACCCATGTGCTTGGATGTTTCAAAGGTAAATAGAACCAACCATAAAAAAAAATACAGAGAAATGTAAACATGGCTTGCATATGCATGGTTCTCTAATTTGAAGCCATTTTATTCATCCTTCTAACTAGGAAAATGGAGATGGTAATGAAAACCAGAATTATTTCAATTGCTCACACAACACAAAGAAATGAAAGGGACCAGGTAAAAATATGAAACAATAGAAAAGGCGGAAATTTTCATCACTGCCATGCAAAGATTGTACCTCTGTGATACCTCCCCAGTGCACCTACTTTGCTCATGTTCTCACAGCACTGAGCCTGAGCCCTGCTGATCATGAAGATTTGTCTAACACTTGAAAAAATGCCAAAACTATGAAAAAAAGTATGCAGTGCCTATGAGATTAAAGCTCTAGGGATATGTTGTCAGTCCTGCTCCTTAATCCCAGAAGCCACATTCAGCTAATATTTCACTGAGCTTCAGGTAAATGAGGATGACTGAGTAACTACAGATTCTTAAATGCTTCAAAGCACAAGCAGTAGTAGCAGTGTTTATTATTTTAACCTCAATTCTTTCACCTTTTCTGGGGGACAAGGGCAGGGGGACACCCACAGGACTGGTGGGTGTGGAGGGAAGGCAGCACACAAGCAGGAAAAAGCTATCCAGGAAAGAGTGACTGAACAACTGCATTTATTCATTTTTTCCATATCAAATTTTAAATGCACACATTTCCCAATAAAGGGTTTCAAAATGCTACTTGAAGAATATTTTGTTTCCCAATGAGGAAAACTCTTCCTAGGTCTTGGAGCTGATGAAAGTATAAGCAGAAGTGAAGGTTACCAAATTGAAAACGATGAATGTAGACTGCATGTTAATTGTCACCCAGCTAGTTTTCTCATGTT
Organism: Agelaius tricolor; assembly: GCF_023055355.1. Taxonomy (NCBI): domain Eukaryota; kingdom Metazoa; phylum Chordata; class Aves; order Passeriformes; family Icteridae; genus Agelaius; species Agelaius tricolor. The sequence goes on along the minus strand of NW_027269275.1, from coordinate 6,254,983 downwards.
GGTCACATGGCCAGTGACAGTCAGATGTTGATGGAGTCTGACCTGTTCTAAAAAGCTGGCATTTTCAAAAAAATTAGATAGAAGCTATCTCTGCAGTCTGTGGAAAAAGAAAAGGGGAGAAAGGGGCTCCTGACAGCTCAAGCAGAGGAGGAAAATTAGAAAGGAAAGCCAGTACCACTACCATATGGGCTCATAGCTCATCAGGACAGCTGGCAAGAAACATTGCTCTTCTCTTCTTTACTTCCAGGGCTGTGATACATTTCTTTATATGGCTATCAATAATGCTGAATGATTAATGCTAATGATTTATGTTAATTTCATTATAAGCTTTATTTGTTGCCCAGTGTTGAATTAAGCCTGTCAAATCATCCTTTTCCACATTGCTAAAGATTCTTAAAATGCAGAGCTAAATATAACATCTGATCATTAATATGTTAATACACCTGTTTCATATATAGACCAGGAAAACAAGAAAGTGGCTATTTTAAGATTATTCTGAGAGCAGTGGTTCAGGAATTTTACATCTACTTACTGCCAATTACTTACAGGAGAAACTGACATTTAACATTTTCTTCCTGCAACTCTTAAAAAAACCAGCACAAATATTATCCTCTGATAGCAGATTGCAAAAAACCATGTCACTATTCTTTAAACAGCAAATAATACATGTGCACCTTCTAGTGAGCAGTCCAGCCCCTACTGAGACACCCACTTGCTACCATTCTATAGAAAGCTACCCCTGGTTGTCCAAAATAAGTGGGAAGACAGTAATATTCACAGGATAGTATTTAAATATGTTAAATCCATCCCTGGATCACCCAGAAATACCTCCTCCAGCTTAGACTGTCTGTCCCTTTGTGTTCTTCTGCATTTTATGCAGGAAAAATGTCAGCCCCTAACTCTTCCTTTATTGATCTCAGGCCAACATCCCAGAAATTCAAACCCCACTCCCTCTCTTCCTTGAAGTTTATTTTGGTTTAAACCAGCTCATTTGACTCTCCCAGAGATGCAGACCCAGGTCCCACTCCAGAGTATCCCCAGGGTGGATTTCCCCTCCTTTCCCCTGCAGGGACCAGTCCTGGTGTGGACAGGGGGACTCTCCCCAGTCCCAGCAGGGACAGCAGCACTCACAGCAGCCCCAGGAACGCCTGGCACAGGAGGACCTGTCACACGTGGCAGGGGGAGAGGACCAAGGTTTAGATGCCCTTCACCACATGCCTGCACTACACCCTCAAGGAACCTCCACAGACCAGGGGCATTTGGGCCAGCACCACCCTTGTCCTCATGGCATGAATTCAATAGAGTCACAAAATGGGGGAAGAGGGAGAGAAACATTTTTTTTCCCCCTGTTCTAAGGCTCCAAAATATTTTTCAAAGTTGAAGCATGCCAGGTATAATTTTTCACTGTATTTTTCCTGCTATAACTATTTCAGTACTACCTTTCACCTGTACAACGTCTCTCTATACAAGGACTGAAAATCATTTGTAAAAAAACCATTTTCTAGTCCTTAAATTTGACTGGGTTTTTCACATAAAAGTTTACCTACAATTTTTAAATGATTGCTTTACTTACATATTTATTAATAAATTTCTCACATAAACAGCTTGAAATAAAGACAGTAACTATAAAAAACTCTTTTAATTCAGTGCTTTATGATTTTTGCATTTAGTCTTGCTTATTCCTCTGAGCCTGGACAAAAGAGAAGAGTTGGATGACTACAACGACTTAAATGGAAAATATGCTTCATTTAAGGGGATACCAAGTGCAGGACTTAGCACTTGAGCAAATGTTATACAGAATTTGAAGGGAAAAGAAAAAAGATTTTGCAAAAACTAACACAGAATTTTGACCTAAATACTAGGAATTGAAATCTGAGCTCTTGTGAAGTTCTAGATGTTTGCCTGAAGGTTCATTGACTTTTGAGCCTGCTCTTGATGTTCTTGTCTCTACATATCCTTCATTAAAGTCCCCAGATTTTTAAATGAGGGCAAGTTTGGGGGGAGCACAGAAGGGATTGCTCTCCTAGGAACCTGTTGGATCCACTGTACAGAGCACTGATATAAAACAGCTAGACTACAGCTTTATGAGCTCTGAATCCCATCCACCCCAAAGACATAAAGCACAAGTAATATATACTGTATTCATAGACCTTAATTACAAAACTTAAGAAAAATACAGGTGAATTCCTAACAGCTTGAGCTTGTTTATTTTTTTCTCTTGAAATCTTCTACTTACAGCTTTAAAACTACAGTCTATCGGTTTTGCAAAAAAAAAAGGGAAATATTGTATTTGTTGCTCCTCCTTTTTATGATGAAACTACAGTTCTACCAGTTGGTCTGGGCTATACAGCTAACAAATGTCAAAACATATGGACCAAACCATTTATCAAATAATCTACTCTGAATAGATAGGCACTATCAGCAATCTGGTATTGATCTTTACAGGCTACTCTATTGTTCATCTGAGCATCCACAATGCCAGCAAGAATTAATGAAAGGAGCAAAACAATGCATACCAAGCACACAACTCCTTTTTCTACTTTTTTTGGTTTTTTGCTTTAAGTTTGGTAAAATTTATGTAGCTATCAGAAATACATTACTATAAACAAGTGTGCAGGCAGGAGAGGATATGTGATGGAAATATCACCTCCCAAGCATTAACTTCTGCACACTCCCAGTATATTTACTCCTAGATTAGTGTAGCCTACTTAGAGTTAAGATCTAGCATGATAAATTCCTTGCAGCATTACACTGGCATTCACCAGAGCTGAGACTGAGATGGCACTTTCATTAAAAGCTCCATTTCAGGGCATGTTTAATGTCTTGGACATTTCAAATTGCATCTGGCTGAATCTTGGCATACAGCTTGTCAGTCCAGATGCACAATTTTTGTTTGTTTTTCTTACGGAAAATCGTATAAATTGGTTGTGGCATCCATGAGCTCAATTGTGACGAAAAATATTAAACATTAGTATTTGGGGAACAGCTTTTTTTACAAGGAGAACACAAGGAAAACACTCCTTTTTCAAATTTACCTAAATGCTTGCTCCCACACTGCCTTCATAAGCTCTGCAAAAACCCACAGGTCAAGCACATAATTGTCCTTCAAATTCTTCCTTGAAATGCTCTGCTAAGGAGATGCTATTTCATATACTATGTTTTGATTTAGATTGCTAAGATTTGAGATTATCAAGCCACAATACAAAGTTTTGGATACTGACATTACTGCTGTTTTCTATTCACTGGCTGCTGTATGAGGAGCACAATAGGAGAGATGGGATAGAGAGCAAAAAAGCTGTGACCAGACCTGCAGCCAACAATTACACTCAGTGAATCTCCTTCCAAACCAGTACAGCAAAACACAGCCACCACCTACACAGCACAAAGCAACCATAACATGCAAGAAATCCAGGTTTTTTTGCAGGGCTCAGAAATTCAGGTCTGTTTTCCCAACCTCTGCCCCATGTAATCAAAACTCATCTTCCATCTCCTGATTATTACATTCCCTCCCCCCCCCCCCCCCCCATTATAATAAAAAATAAATACCCCTATGTATTTATTAGATGTTCATGGCAGTGATTTTACCATGGAGAAATGTGGGGTAGAAATATGAAGAAGCAAGAGGAAGTCACACAGCAAACATGCCTGGAACTCAAAATCACTGGTTCTGGACATTGCCAGTACAGTTTGCTGACTGGAAGATGTTCTTTCCTGAGGTCCTACTCAAACAAACAAGACTGTAACAGCACTAATCTTGTTGACACTTTTAAAAAAGAATCCATCATGCTGTTATTATGTATGAATGTTCCTCACCATGATCTTCCAAGTTTGACAGGCTCAATCCCACAAAGCACATACATGTTTGGGAAATAGCCAGGTACCTGAAGTACCCTCCTATGAACTGGAGGATAATGGCAAGTCTGAGGAGTAAAACAAAATATGATGTTACTGTTGACAGGGCCACTGCTAACACAGTTTTCTGAGGATCATGCATTTCTGAAATACTTCCTGTTAATTAACTACAGGATACTTATGAGTTGCAGGTTTTGCCCAAGTTCTGTTTAAGATCTTACTAATTTCCAGTGATTAGCATTAAGTTTAAGTATGTCAGCATTTCCATTATAAACCACATTCTCAGGGGTTTATTAAATTATTGGAAAAAAATTATTCTGAGGTAGAACTCAATACTTAGGGGTAAATTTTCAAAGTGCAGCATGCAGTCTTAGCTCCTGATCTCTGAACAAAGTCAGTAAGAAGCTGCAGAGCTGCACCCCTAGTCAATGCTTTGAAATTTTACTTCAAAGTCTCACCCCAGGAACAAATTCTGTCACACACACACAAAAATCAATTTGACCTCTTTAAATCTGAAGAATGCCTACTATTCATGTACTGTAGCTGCTAATCATAAAAATTTTCACCATTTCCTAAATCTGCCCAGTCAATCATAAACAACAGCTTTTGGGGAAAGGGAAGAAGGCTCAGAAAGGGTTTAAATACTTTAAGGGCAAAAAAATTATTGTTGCTTTAACCAGAAGCATAACCAGGGTAATTACAGACTGCCATGTTTACAGCCAGCTCTATACACAAAAAAGAAAAAGAGAAAAAAGTAGCAGTGCGTTTGTTTAGACCTCAACATGACTATACTCAACTGAGCTTATTAAATGCAACATCAATAACCAAGAAAGATGATCCTTTTCTACTGCCAAGAAAATGACCAGGAAAATGACTCTAACCCAGTAAAATGGCAGACATCTCACACTGAAAGATTTGAAGGGGAATGCATTGAATATAAAGATGACTAGTGCTGTGGCATTGAAGAAAAAACATAATTTTTCATTGATGTAAGGCAGCAGAGCTGGAAAGAGCACAAATACAACAGTAGATCCATTAACCACACGACAAGAAATAGTGTTCACATCGACTTACTAAACTGTTTTTGATTCTTTAGTACCAACACGCAGAACAATCCTTACATTATGTTGCCAAGGAAAACCTAGAATGTATTTATTTCATAATGCAGCTTTCTTCCATTATCATAATAGAGCCATCACAGTTGTTGCAAACACTGTATGGCCTCAAACACCTAAATACAGCCGTTAAATTGGACATTTTTTAAGAGGAGGACATTTTAAGCCTCCCTGGAGAGTTGTGTTGCCTGGCAAACTCTCAGCAGGAGCCATCTATTACTGCAAACCTTGCTTACATGTGAGGGAGGAGGAAATGATCTCAGCTAACAAAGGGGACACATTTGGAACCATGACCAGAGAAGGAAGGTTACTCCAAGGCCATTGAAGTTAACACCATGCACTGACACAGGACCTCAGGTGGGTTTTAAGCTGAGCTGTTGAGTTCAGGAAGCTTGTATCCATCCTTGGCAAGAGATTTTTGTCTTCTGTGATGGCAAATTACAGCTTAACCTCTATTTTTGTCTTGAAGCCCCATCTCACCTGCTCTCAGCACTTCAATTTTGTGCCCAGTGAGGACAAGGGTGCACTGCAGAAGGAAAATACAAGACTGTAGAGCACCTAAGACACTCAAAGCTTTGTAAAGTATTCCCCTCTCTACATACAAAGGGTGCAAACCCACACTTTTTAAATTATTGCTGTGCAAATTGATCACAGTAGCAAGTCAGAGACAGACACTTCATGATTTTTGTGTGAAAATCAGGAATAACTCCTTTATGTCCTTGTTGTATTGTCCATGCTTACTAAGTCTTTAGTCTGAGGTTTCATTAATAGTATCAACACATTGGTTACACAGCTGAAATATCCCATGGTGCTACCCTGCCAATTACTGGCTAATCTATTAGAAAGAGCTCAGAAGGACTAACCAGGAGTTAAAGCTATTTCATATCCATTTAATTTAAAGTATTATTCATTTCATGATGGTTTGTTTACATGTGTAATAAAAGTGAGAAGCACAGAGACACCTTTCTGTTGCCCGGCTCTTTATATAAAAAAGCCTTGAGACAATTAAATAAAATTATTAGTGGTGGATTAAAATATGGCACTTGCATTGATCAGTGTTCCAGCTTTTCAGTAAATGTTTTTTGTTCTCCTCTTGGCTACACTTTAGGATTCATAAAACCTGACAATCAATTCTCCTCTGAATGAGTAATAAAAATCTTACTTTTAATTTCACCTAAACAGTATTTGCACCAATATGCTGCTTGCACTGAATCTGCATAAGCATTATTACAGTATTTTTCTTAGTGCAATTTGCACAAATAATTCAATGTGAAAAGTGTGCCATGGCAAATCACATTATCACATGCAGTTCACAATTAACTCTATTAATGCTGACCCATCAGCAGTCCAGCATCTCACTGTTTGCTAGAAGTGGTTAATTGGTTACCAGAACCATTAATTATGGTCTCTTGAAAAAACAGAATTATCTAACAATGAGAAATATGTTTTTTTCATTAATTCATGCAATATTTTTTAGAATTTTTTAGAAGTCCTTTTCCTTACTGTCAACATTATCTTCATCCCAATGGACAGCAGCTTGCTGCACATTTCTGCAATGTCAGAGCCCAATTGAATAAAAACACCTTTTCATTTGGGACTGAATGGGTTTTGTGCCACCTCCCACCAGTCACTCCCACCTATCTCAGCTGTATATTCTGAATCAACATCTTCTCCAATAAGAGACACTCTCACAGACCTCTGAGCTGCAAAACTCAGAATGAGATTGAGCAGAATCTGTACCAGATTAAGAGAGCATTATTTATTTACCCTTAACATAAATATGCCCAAAAGCAATGCATGAAAATTATAGCACACATTCCCTCAGTGTCCATACAGAGCACCTTTGTGGGCAAACATCATCACTTCAAAAATAGTACCAGTATCACAGGACATAAGTTTAAAACTTAGCATATATATATATATTTAGATTAATAAGATTTATGAAAACACCTGAAGCACAACTTTCATTTGTACCTAGCAGCACTATAAATATATACATCTGTAGGCACAATATTAATTTGACAGCATGGGGTAAGGACAGGGATGGTGTGGCTAAGTGCCTACTAAAGCAGGCTTGGCAGTTTGTTGTAGAAAATATCACACATTCAGTCCTTAGGAACAGAATTCAAACATCAATCCTGAAGTACAGCTGAAAGAGGGAGCAGGTGCTCTCGACAGCCCTTAGCTGGGAAAAGCACACACTCCTAGCTCAGATTACTTATCCACATGCTTCTATTGTACCAACAGCAGCAGCATGGGATCAGGCATAGTGGAGTAGGTAATTTTTATTTTAAAAAGTACAGAAAAGTGACCAAAAAATGAAAAAAAAAAAATCTAAGACAGGATTTTATGGTTTACTATTCAGCAAAGGAGGCAAAGCAAAAAACTCTTAGAGAAGCTCTGAATTCAGCAAGTACATTGGATGAAGCTCATGTGCAAGTTCATCCAGTCCACTGAGAGCTCCACCAGCAATTGTCTTGTCCAAACTGCTGGAAAATACCAGAGATGCTGCACCTCTTTCCATTATACTCTGCCCTTCCTGGGAAAACTCAGTTTTCCTCATAATCCCCTCCCAGCCACAGTAATCCTCAGTGTTCTGATACACTGACCTGCTCTGTTTTCTGGAGCTCCTCTGTTTTCTGTGGCTTTCTGCTGGAAATCAGATCATGAGCCCTGAACAAAGAAAGGCTTGGGAGACACTACACCCTCTACTTGTGCAGTTTTAAGAAACAAAGGCACACGTGAAATGCATGAAGCAGAATTATTCCTTTACTGGTGTTTTAGGCAGTGCACTGTAGTCTTCTATACAAGACAAAAAGAATGCAGTCACCTCCTAATGGAAATTTCTACTCTTTGACAACTTCTTAATCTGCAGAAATGGAAGAGACAGCCCCATACAGGGCAGGGGGCAGAGAAAGGAGGGAAAAAGACTAAATTAATAATAGGGCCAATAATAGGGCCAGTGACTCTCAAAGGGATATCAGACATATCCTGCTGAAGGCAAAGAAAGCTTCACTGAGGTTTTCCAAATAATTGACAAGAACATTTTCATTTCCTCATCACCTAACTTCTCAGACTGGATGGAAAAGATAGCAGGGTTTATATTTAGTCTTCTTCAGCTATGGCCCAAGAACAGGTTGGGAGATAAAATCAGACAAAACCAGTACTACTTTCTGTAACTGGATTTCACAAAATGCAACCTGGCTTAAAAATACGTGGAAAGACTTAATATTTCAATAAACCACGAGGTCTATTTGGCTGCCAACTCACTTCCAACCAAACCTCTACCATGCAACATTCACAATCCCATCCCCAGCTTACAAACTTCCTGTGCACTTCTCTGTACTTTCAGCTATCACTGATCATTGTATCCCTCCCTAAAATTAACCTGTTTATGGACAAGACCAGGACTAATTTCATTATCACTTTGGCAGCAGTTTCAGTCATTATTTTACGTATCTTCAACAATCTGGTAGTGAGCCAATTCTGAAACTAAGTAAATTGACAACAGACAATATGGGAAATACATTTTAAATGTTATAAAGATACATTTTGGAAGAGTTGATGATTTAAGAATGCATATAATAGTCTCATTAATTTTCTCACCATGGAAGACAAAAACCACACTTTTGCAGTGGAAGAACATTTTTAAGTTATATAACCAAAGGCTGAAGGATCAAGCACCAAATTTTCTTGTAAGAAAAATTCACCAAGTATTTTACTTGCAGGCTCTGGGGTTGACCCAGCTGTCAGGAGAGGGCAGTATATTCTGAGTTTTTACTCAGCATTATTCATCTCCCCTTTACACAGATCTCACACAAAGCCAAATGTGTGTGATGGAAATACAGAACAAACAGTGTACAAATGTAAAAAATACATGGACACATGTTGGAAAGGTCTGGGGGAGTCGTGGACTCTCTTTACTTCTCAGGACCTGGTACAATCACAAATTCAATCCCTTTCCTTGCACCAGCCACCCTTTATTTCCATTGGGCAGTTGATATTGTCCTGCATATACAATTTTGTTAAATGTGGCCTCTGTTCTAAGTATCACACTATTTACAGCTCCTTACAGTTTGATTGAACAAACCCTGTTCACTGATTAGAAGTTGTCTGTACTACACAGGTTCATCCTAGATCTGTTTCACCACATCCAGGCTATACCAGCTTCTCTCACTCTGTTTCAATTCACAGTGCTTGATACTGCCTCATCAGCCTCTTAAAGGTTCTCCTCCTTCTAATCAAACCCCTAGAGGCACTTCAGCAGCTAACCTGGCTGATTACAGGCATTGCTGTTGTAATTTTCTAAATTGTAAATGCTTTTTCTTAGTCATCAGTTTCAATTGTGTAAAGTTGCCCAACTGTAATGGAAGTTGCATGCAGAAATATTGTTGAAAATTTAATTTGCATGCAAATCTGCCCACTTGCCATCCTTTATTGTGAAGTGTTAATGTAGTCACAGAGTGCTGCATTCATGGATTGCCAGGATTTTCAACCAGGCTCTTTGACTGCACCACTTGAATTGTACCACCCTGCCTTGCCCCACAAACATTTCCATTTAGGTTCACCACCCACAGGCTCTGCTTGCACACATGTATTTTCAGAAGTACACTGTTGACTATATGCTCCTACATTTAGTCCTGCTCACAGTAGCTACAAAATTACTTTCAACCATTGCAGTTGTGCCAAAACTAAAATACATATTTTAAATATTAACATTTTTGCTTCATTGGCCTCCTTCCCTTTATTTCTCTCAGCCAAAAACAAACATAAAGAAACCAACCCGACAATCTCTGGCATTTTCCAGGGAGATTCATCCTGAGCCTTGATACCTGTCTGTTGTCAAAGGTCTTTCCTCTGCCTCCCCTTGCTCCTGCTTTATTCACTCAGACATTGGAAGAAAGGCAGCTGCACTTGCTGCACCCTTATTACTGCAGGCTCCATCAGCAGGTGCCTGTCATTATCACCTACCAGCTTTCCACTGTGATTTATTGTATTAAGCAGTTGTAGCTGTAGGTAATTAAGGAGTACCACTCTGATGCTCTGATGTGACTAATAATCACTATACAACTCCTGTTACACTAGGAAAAGAGTCTCCTCACTTCTTTCCTCCTCACTTCTTAAGATTTGCTCAACACAAGCAGCTGACTTGCTGCTTCTTTTAATTCCATATTCTACACTTGCAACACTCTGGATCCAAAGTCATTTTTAATGTAGCACCTGTAGACAGTGCAGCTACATTCTAAGAAAATAATACAAAATGTACACATACTTATTCACAAGTAAAAATAATTCTCAACTTCGAGACAACTTCATTTTTGTTTCTGAAAGTATTGGTCTGCCATTTTTACTAATACCAATGCCCAGAAGTGCATTCTAAACTTTGTCATCTTTACACCATAGGAAATACAAACTCATCTCCTGTACATGGACATTCACTGCAGTAACTTCTTCCAAAACCTGACTGAAAAAAGCACAAATGGGAAGGAATCCCACATTTAGTATTTGTCTCTGTGGGTTTTCAATCTAATGAGGGAATGCTCCAACCTACTCGAACTTCCCTCTGCAGAATCCTGTTTTCTTTATGGAGAAAGTATCCCCACCCCAGTGAACAGGAACTGCATGGGAAAATGAAAGATAATCCAGACACCCATTTCAGAAAAAAACCCCAAAATTTAGACCTAAGAGCTATTAACTTCAGGGAAAGCAAAACACTTGTTCAAATGAACCAATAACCATACTGTAAACATTTCATATCTGTTTTGAAAGCTGAAACAGAAGGGTCATTGCCAACAAAATCCATTCAATTGTACACTAGAAAAGTGTTTATATGTTTCATTAGCTATTGGTACAAAAAAAAAGCACTGCTATTAATTCAGTAACATATAAGTGAAAGACCTTTCCAGAAACCATTCATACATTCCAGATTTTCTTGGAATTACAAAGATGTAACAACACACTCAATTGTGTTTTGGGTTGTTGGGATTTTTTTATGTTTACCAAGAAAATGTACAGGCTCATTCATTAAATCACAGGATACAAGACACTGGAAATGGAATAGGTCACCAAGGGTCAAGTATTATTTTTATACATAACTCAAGTGTTGTCCCTGGAGTAGGTCTGAATGATATGTGAAACAGTCCAGTAATGAGTGTTATCACTTAATTTGGCATTCTTATTTGAAATTCCCTTCAAAGCCTCTCTTCTGTATGTTGAAATAGCCCAAAATGTCTTTGAAACATTCTATTACTACTATAATAAGCAATTTCATAACAGAAGAAAATCGTACTTTTCTTTCTGATAAGTTTGCACTAATTGAGATACTGAAAGAAATTTTGGAGCACCAGAAAAGAGAAAAATCAGTAAATATTTTAGCTTCCACAGAGAGATGCAAGGCAAGGCAGTTCAATTTTATAACCTGGACCTACACCTAAGAGGATTTGCAACTTTAAAGAAACATACTGCAATTCTGGCTTTTTGCAGTGCTCATTTAATTGAATACACACATTGAGAAAACTATTTAAAAGCAATTAAAGATTAAAATTTTCACTGGACTTCTGCTTCTCGTTATCTGGCAAAATTCCACTGCTAGAAGGAAAACAATATTTACTGTTCTGACATACCTGGCCTTCAACCATATTTAGAACTGAGCTGGGGCTGAAGAAATAGAGCTGACCAAAGACTAACAAAATAGCTTCTCAGAGTCTTGCAATATTGTTAATTTCATTTTAAAGTCCTTATTCAAAACAACAACACATGTCCTCAGTGCATCATTATGTCATGCATTAACTTCATTGACTCAGAGGAGTTTTTCCACCTCTTCCCTGCTCTCAGGCAGAGGTCACTCCTATCAAAGAAGCCAAGAGAGTTCAGTTTACAAATCTTTGTGCATTAAGACACAAAGAAAAGAATATGAGCATGTAGATTTACTTTAACTCCTTTGAACACAGCAAGAAGTATAGCTATAAGGCAGTAGGCTTAAAGCAATTGATAAATTATTAGGAGAGAGACAAAAATCTGTCTTTCACAGCAGTTTCCCAGTGACCCTAATTTTCAGATTCTTTGCACTTCTGGTCACACAGTGTCCAGTCTGGCTCCAAGCCCATGGCTACCCTAACTCAGCAAAGCAAATTTTACAGACTGGCCACCAGGAGCCATTCCTACTTCCCATCAGGTCAGCTGGTCATAGAAGATCTTAATTATTTACAGGTCAAACTTATCCACCAGTCCCAGTTCAGGTACAGTTAAGTGCAGGTTGTGCTGTGCTCTGGGTGTGGTTTGAACCTGATTTTTGTTAACACTTGCTTTAAAAGATTGTTAAAAATTTTCTTCAGTGAATTGCAATTAAAGATTTGTCGTACTTAAACACTTTTGCATGTCACACTAATCCATATACAATCCCCCACATAAAACAGAATACACATTAAGGTACAGTTCCAGCATACCTTACAATGTGGTGTTAGAAGGAACTCTACATAAAATAAAGACAGCTCCTCAGTCCTTTCCTCCACTAGAATAAAATCCCCATGCTGTCTTTCCAGAGCAGAGTCCTCAGGATCTATGTGCTGCTCTAACACAGCAGTAATTGCCAAGCACCTCCAATCTAGGGTTCAAGCAAAATGCTTCTGAGCAGCTCCACATCCCTTCTCAGGATGTCAGCACTGGCCAGCCTCTTCCATTGCCTTCCTGTGCATTTTATCTGTGCCTTTATCTTTTCCTCCCTTTATTTTGCTTTATCTATTTTCGACAATAGTGACTAGCCCAGTATAACAGCATTATATAAGCTTTTTACAGTGCCATGTTTTGCTTTACAGAGTGAGCATAAATGAGGAAACACTAAGTTAAACCCTGACAGCCAATGCTGGATGTATCAGCTTGGCCTATAAATAAGCACTGATCACCTCCATTTTATTGAACTCATTTTCCAGGCAAGCAAAGACCACGAGATTCCTCTGCAAATTTTCCCTTTACACTCTCCAGCAGTGCTGCTGGTGTCAGCCCCGACAGATTTATGGCCTATTCATTCATGGGAACAAAAACCCTGCCAGGGCTGGTCATGGAACACGCAGTAGCAGTTAGTTCAGAAGATAACAGCTGCAATACCTCACTTCCTTATTCAGCACTCTATAGCACACACTACTTGGGAGATAATAAATGCTTCTTGTTTGTATTTCTTGAGTAATATCAGAGGAAAGGGTCCACATTACAACAGTATGAAGTGGCACTGCAACACAGGGGGATTAATCAGTGCTTTCAGTGTATTTATTCCTTCTCTGCCTTTATGGTTTTATAACTGACATAAAAAAAAGTTGCTTTGCACTGTTTTTATAGAGTGTCCCTTCCAGAGGTAGTCAAATACTTAAATTTTTTAATTAGGTCTCACTTAATTTAAAAGGTTGCTTTGAATTATTTTCAATTCTGAGGTCTTACATGCAGGCATTCACTGTCAGAATTAACCAGTTATTTTCCCTTACACCCAAATAAAAAAAAAACTGCTTTAACTACAGATTAGTCAATCTGCCAGATGCCTTGCACTATTTTGAGAAAGCAAAGGTGTAATAGCTTTTCAGATGGTCTCTAGCTGCAGTAGGATGAGGTGTCAGAGAGAAGAGGTCAGACTGAGATGAACACTGCTGGTTTTTGAGGGCTGCTCCCAGCCACCAGTGTTGGGAGAGGTGCTCTGAGGTGGGGTAAAAGCTGAATGTTTAATCCATGCACTGATGCCTCCTTGCAGGCAATCAAACCCTTCAAACCCTTCATCCTTTCCTCAAAAGTGTCTGCTGCAACTCCACCTCCCCTTCCTCTGCAGCACCTCTCAGTCCCACTGCAAAAAAGCACGATGGAATTACAGCAGCTCTAATCAAAGCAGCATGGGCTGAGATCAAGACCCACTTATGTGCAACTAATGCATATTTTCATGGTCCCTTTGAAGGGAATACCTCAGTGACATGAAAACCAAAGTGAAATTTTATCAATTTGTGATTTTCATCTTTTTACCACTCTCTATTGCAAAATAATACCCAAAGAAGGCCCTAAAATGAGCTCTTAATTACATTAAAATCAGGTTTTACTGAGTATTTTTTAGCCTAGAGCATAATAGTCAGCTCTTACAGCTGGCTCAGGAGATCAGAACTACTAATCTCAGAGAGAATTTTCAACTTCAGTCTTCTTTCAGTACCACAGTACCCAAAACTTAAGCTTATGGGGGTGGGTTTTTTCTTCACCTGAAAAAAATGAATAGCAATTTCTAATATAATGACACAGACCAAAAGCATTTACCATCTGAATATCCTACAAGCTTTTAGTGAAGTCATGATCCACTGTCCCAGTTTTTAGTTGGACCAAATGCACCTACAAACCACGGCAAAGAGAGGAGCAGATTTACTGTGAGTGTGGGAAAGAGGAATGATCAAAAAGCACACTATAAAATAAACCATTAACTGGCCTAATGAGAAAATTCACCTCTCCACCAAATCTCCTTTGCCTCAGCAGAGCAAGATAAACAATGATTCCCTAGGTGAGGCCAAAGGCCTGGAACCTGCAGCACCTGAGACTCCACCTGCAGACACAAATGCTCAGGAGCACGAAGATGCTTCAACCACAACAAAGAACATCTCTGTGCAACCTCCTCCAGGGCAGGCACATGCCCCAGTGGGCTCAGCCCTGGAGATGCAGGTCTGAATCTCCTGTTTCAGCCTCTCAGTCCATGGAATGCACAGAAAATATGGCATCTCCTCCAGTAACTACAGTCCTTGCTAATCAATCACATTTTATGGTCTGGCCTCTGGCTCAGCTCGTAACACTGGAGAGAAGCAGGAGCAGCAGTATAAAATTTTGCCAATTTAATACTCCTTCCTAATCTTAAGTGGCACAGGGGGAAGGGTAAAAAAGGAAAAGAACTCAACAATAACCCCCAACTCCACCTGTACTGAGGGGTTTAAAGCCTCTGTGCTGTTCCCATTGGTTGGGGAAGAAAGGGAGAGAGAAAATTGTTTCTACATTGAAAGTGGGGAAATGTAAGAAACTGACCACTCACACGATTCATCCTTGCATTGTCCTAACCTGGCAATATAAATCCAAATATACATACATCTTTAATTGTACAATATTTATAAAGAAGCTTTTATGAAGCAGGATTACTTTACCTGCTGAAAATTAGCCACCCCCTGCTGTAAAAACTGGATTTTCCCCCCTACTCAACATAGAAATACATCCATTCTTAAAATTGTTCTTTTCTTTCCAATCACCTAATATAATAAATCCTAGAAGATATTACAGTGCATCTGCTAAGCAGTCTCTTTATAAGTTGAGGCTTCAATGCTTTAATGGGGAAATGGCCTGATTTAAGTAAATCATGTCACCTCCACCCAAGTAATCAGATTTGCTGCAGACTTGTGCTGACCTCATCTCTCCAGCAAAAACAAAAACACATTTACATTTTCAGCTTGAGATAGTTGGTTCAAATGATTTACAAATAGGTTGTAATGAAAACTAATTTTAGCCTACTCCAAAGATACTATTTAACTTCTCTGTTTAGTGAGTGTTTACAGATATTCAATTATTGGTTACTGTCACTTAAACACAAACAGCATGTTTCTGCATAAAACAAGCAAGTTACTTGCGAGATCATTTCTTTATAGGTTACAATATTTTGAAAATGTTTGTTGCAGGGGAAGTAATTGAACATCTAAAAAGCTGAACAAAAGCTCAATGTATGTATTTTCTACACTAAGAGGTTCCAAGGGGGTTTTGTATCTATTGTTTTCCCCTCTGTTTCATGCAGGAAATCCTTTTAGAAGCAAATTCCCACCACATGATCTGCATCATACCTTTTCCATGTGAAATGTTCCAAAAAAAGCTAGATAACTAATCTTGTGAAATTTCAGGCAAGTTCTAAACAACAAAAAAGAAAACCAATTATTTTTACCCTGCTTATTTTTCCCATATAGTGGCAAGAGCCAAACTGCTGCCATCATAAGGGCTGAGGTCAGAATTTCCAAGAGCACAGCACACCAAAGCACAGTGCCCTCCAGGCTGGCAGCCTCACAGGCTGCCTTGTCAGCTAAAATGAATTTATTCATCACCCTTACTTTTCACTTGGTCATGGATTTTCCAGCATGCAGACAGAACTTCTAACCTATAGCTAACCTATATTGTTCTATCTCAAATTCTGATGCAAAGAAAGAGAAATAGGGCAGGGGGTTGGGTGTGGAGGGAGAAACCCATGGAGGTTGCAAGAAATCAGAACTTTCTTGTATGGCTGTAACTTGTGTGCAATTCTAGAGACATGAGACCACAGGAGCCATTCCATAATCTAACCTAAGGGGATGCAACAGGGATTAAAAAGCTTCATTCAGTTACCTCCATTAGAAGAGTACACCCCCAGTACTGGGAAGAGCTACAGAGATTTACTGAAACTGGTGCAGGTCTGGAGAACTTTACAGCTCTTTACAGATCCAAATAATTTCAATTAAAAAAAAAAAAGTCTTCAAATAATTTCCTTGTAATAAACAGAAAATGGTTTGAAGTACTGATAAGCTGAAATGGTTTGCCTTGGATTTGTACTCCCCACATTTAATTTCAAATTTGATGTACAAAGGTGAGATTTGAGGAAATCAGGCACAAGCCAAATGAGACTCAGATCCAGTGGCTTTTTCCATCATAATAGGAAAAATATGTTTGGATCATAATCCAATTTTTTCTTCCTTTTGAAACCTATTTTCTAGGTTTCAAAACAAACACTCATTTGTTTTTTGTTATTTCACAGAGACATTGGCATACTCAAATTTTTTTATAAGACAGAAAAACCTAAATCTCTGCTATAAGAAACTCATAAGGCAAAATTTACACATTGCAGCCTGTAAATTTAAAGTGAAAGGATGATATATAACCTCCCATTTACTCATATTGACGTTTAAAATGACCTAAATAAGTAGCATAGGGTCCTTCAGAAAGGCTTCCTTTATTTAATTCCTTCTTCAGCTAAAAGGATGAAGTCTCGTGTAGTTCTAGGGGATACTATTTCTTCTCACTAAGAATATTCATTAGAAGAAAAAAGGAAACTAAAAAAGAGCAACTAAGCAAAACTCAACATTTTGCTTTAGCTTCATATCTTTTGTGCAGGGCTCTCTCCATTACAATTCCCTTTCAAGCATTCACAAAAAGATTGGCTTGTCCTGAGTTGTTACAGAAAAATCAAAAGAAGGGGGAGCATGAAAAAGCTTCCACAGGCAGTAAACATCAAGGTGATAATAGAAGCAATATAAAGGTGATAATTGACCTCAGTGGTCAATTTAGCCTAATATTCTTTCCCTGGTACTTGCCTTTACAAATCATTTCATGTTTATAAAAGTTCTCAATATGTCATAATGTAATTCAATAGAAAAAACCTTTTCCTAAGTATTTCATTATCTTCCAATGAGGAATGAAATCAAAATATTTCTTGGAAATTTACAGTAACAGCTCTAGATCTTCTTGTTACCCACCTGGATGTCTAAATATCTACTAAAACTATAATCCCACATGAATTCTGGCATGGGTTCCTGTCATTCTAACCAGCAGAACAGTTTTCATCCCATACTCCTCTCTTGGTTTATGCTCTTTCCCAAATGCATTGCCTATCCTTTGTTGCAGAACTCACACAACCAGTGTCTCATTGCACCAGGAATGAGCTAAGTGCCTTTTCAATGCTGTTTTACTGCATTTCTTTTCCCAAATTCATACAACTTTGTATGAAACCCCTTTCCCAGGGCTTTGATCCCCTAAAATATAGGTACCATGTGGTTTTTCCAAGTCTTCAATACAATCTAGCACTTCTAAAATACACTGTCCAACTGACTAAATTTGCCTGCTATCCTTCTCTTATCCTTAAATATCTTCTCTCCTATGGATGACAGATTTTGTCACATTTTCATAGTACCATAAAGCCCTGTCCTTCAAAAGACAACATTTTAGTTACTTCACCTTTAGCAAACAGCCTGGGTTAGCAGCTCCATAAAATAAAACAGGTAACTCAGCATGTCTGTGCAGAAAGGCTGTTTTAATATTGTCCAGTAAAAATCAGCTTCAAAAGTCAGGCATGGGATTGAAGAATGTTAATAATAATTGAAAACTTGGGTTGGAAGGGGCTTTGAAGATCATCACACTCCACCCTCTGCCATGAGGAAGATTTGGGTTTAAATTTTGCACTGTCAAAAGGAAACAGATAGATTGTTTTTGATATTATAGCTGTGCCTTCTGACTAGAAGGCTCTCAATGTTAATACTATTATTTCAGTTATGTGAAGTCACCTGATGTTCTTTTGCCATCTCCTGCAGCAGTTTTTCCTGCCTCCCTCCTTCCCCTGTCCTTGGTGGAGTTGTCTATAGCTGCCCCTTCACAACACATTCTTGTCAAGCTGAAGGTGGAGCTCTCCTGCTCACCCAGGACCTTGTTACTGACAATTACAATTACTGTGCTATCAGGGGCACTGAAGGAAAAACCATGCAACAGTCCCACCATGGGTTGTTGCCTCTTCAATTGCTTATACTGTTGTTCTTGAGATCTTGTTAAAATTATACTTAATGACTGCTGTTTAGACTCGTTTATCATGAAACCTTAGACACAGGTTATTCACCCATTTAGCTTGCCAACTCCCTTCTGCTATCCTTCTTCTCCATTAACTGCCTGTTAACAGGAGTTTTGCCTGCACAAATAATTCATTTCTTACACTGGCATATCCTTATTACTGAAATATATATGTAGATCACATCTATATCACACTTTTTTTGCTAATTTATTCCAGAAGAGTACAGTTTGTGTTTTCCCTGTTGTTTTTCTTCTCAATGTTTTCAGGATATTGGCTGATCAATTGTGTTCTGATCAATACAGAGATTAAATGGAAACACACATTTCACCAATATATGTTTATTTGTGCTGAATAGGACAGCTATTCCCTTTGAAATATTTTCAGTTTTGCTGCTTAGAGTTAAGGGGACTGTGCACAGCTTATTTTATATTCATTTTTCTAACTATTATGCACATAATTTAAAGAGAGCTGTGACTATTACTTACAAGTTGGCCTATCCATAGTCACTCTGCTCCCCAAGAAGTGATTTCTCACACTCAAGCTGGTTTTACTGAGTGAAGCAGAGGGAGTGCAGGATTCAGGGATAACACTCACCTCCATGTACATACAATTTCACTGATGCTCACTGTGCCCATGGCCAGGTGAAAGGTCTCTGGAGAATTGAAGTTTCACAATGCCACACCTCAGAGAAACAATCCACTAGATGAAGAATACTCTCCCTTGGTATCTTCCAAATTTTGTTTACTATTCCTTCCCTTTACCTTTTGTACATGCAAAACTGAAACAAAATCAAAGTCTCCCCAGTCAAACACACTGGCCTGTTCCCTTGCAATATTTTATCTGATTCACTAAATCCCCAGAAGCTTTTTGCAACTACAAGCACATGTGATTGTCTAGTTTATTGATAATTTATGTCACATTTTCTCCACATTGTATATCAAAGATACTGAACACTCCTCAGCTGTAGCCAGGAACAAATTTCTGGGCATAACAACTTCCTCTTCTCACCCATCCATGCACTAGACCACCACACACTGAACTGCTGCTTTGAACAGATGGCACCATCTTCACTCAAGGAGCTCTGCCATTGTCAGGCTGTGTGCTGGTATCATGGCAGCCTTGCTTACAGCAGGCACTCACTGCAGAACTTCAATTCACTGATTAGAATATTATCCAAAAAGGACTGCATGCATGCAGGCAAAGAAGGTGTGTGCAGCCTCTCTCTTTAGATATATATATAGATACCTAGATATAGACACAGAGGCTAGGGTTTTCTAGCTGTGAGCAGACAATAGCCCAGGGCTCACCCTCCCAGGCTGTGGGCACAGACCCTGCCTGGTGAACTCTGGCAGTGACACAGTCATTCTGCTTTTACTACTCCCATCTCCAAACAAACCACCTCTGAGAACCTAACACACCATGAATGCTGTTTCTGAACAAAACTGTGTCACAACACAGGGAAGCTGCCTAAAATCCTTCTCCTGTCCCTGGTGCTGCCACAGTGAATTCCCCAGGAGCTGCAGCCTGCAGATGATTTGTCTGCAGTGGCACCAAAAGCTCGTGGGACAGGCAGGGCAAGGGACAGACTTGGACTCCTCGCACACCAGGATGAGGAAAATCGATTTCAATGCCCACAGGAAGAAATTACTGCTAAAGAAGGTCACCCACCACTAAAAGTTGTTCCATTGTTATGAAGTCTTGGAAGGAATCCTACAAAAATTAGGTAAGTGTGGAGTCTGAGCTGGTAATCTATAAATAACCTGGGGTAATGTAAAAGGTAAAGAAAGAAGCTAAACTTTAAACCAGGAAAGATTTGCTTATGTATATTTGTTCTGATAAAGAGTTTTAGGTAAGATACTGTTTGATACTGAAGGACAATAATTTGTACACTGCAGAAACAGCAAAATTGATACAATGCAAAGATGATTCATGTCAAGTTGGGATTGCTGCCAGTGGAGTGTGGAGCAACTCACTGAGGAAAATGGTCCAATAATCATTTATTAGAACCAAGAATGCCTTTCTCCAGAAATCAGCACGTTCATTCAAAGGCAGCCCAATTTCTTACATAATTTTTAGGGGGCCAAGACTGAACCTCAGCTGAAGAGAGGCACAGTCTGTCCCAGACCACCATGTGTCAATGGCCTTGCAAGCAGAGGAGAAACTGGCAGAGAAGCCACAACTCAAGAACAGCCAAACCTTGGTGCTTTTGTTCATGCTGCATTTAACAGGTACACATGCAGATGGGCTAAGGAAAGTGCACTGCAGGTTGGACATTGTCCCTGCTCTCAAAGGGAAACTAAATATTCCAAACAAAGACCAACAGAACAGTGCTAGGAGCCATCTGACTACCCCTAGCAGGGATTTAGAGAAAGAAATGCCCTGCAGAACTCAGGGTCAAATGGGAAAAGCAAAATGAGCAAAGCAGGATTATAATTCTATGGTAAAGTGTTAGCCCAATCATATAAATGAAGCAGCCAGTATTGACAAATATTATAAATCTGTTATTAATTTCACAGTATTTCATGCCTTTTTTTTCCTCCTAATGAAAAGCCCCACTTTCTGGACAATACAACCCTATAGAGAAAAACATAGCGAAAACATAACTTGTATATTTTCATAGTCTCAATTTAAAATCAGCTGCACAGAAATCAAGGTTCCAAATGCACCTCTACGTATACCAAAGCAGAAAAAAAAATTAGTTTTGAGGCCTACTCATGACATATGAATGCTTGGTGAAACTGCATATGCTAAATAAAGATTATAATTTTAAGTACAACAAAAATTTATAGTCTGTACAACAGGAAGAAAAAATAAGAGTATGAAAACAGAATGAAGAAAAACCTTTGATGCAAATGTTGAAAAGAAACAAATACCCAAGACACAACATCCACTATAGCAAAAGCAGAACTGCTGAACTACTGGCATTGTATCTGCAGTGCTTGCACAGATCCCAGCTCTTTAAAAGAGGTTTCTTGTTAGTATTTCCTCACTTTTCCTGACATCCCAGGCCACAGTACACAGACACTGAATCATGTCATGCTCAAAGGTGACAAGAGAGTGGAAGTAAAAGAACATCAGGTGCTCTCTCAATCCTTAGGAGCAGGGAACAAACTGACAGGGAATACTGGATAAGGCCTTAGAAGCAGCTGGAGAAACACAGGGAAGCCAGTTGGAGACAAGGCTTTATTAGGAGATTGAACAGTCTTATTAGTAGGCAAAACGTGCCCTTGATCAAAACTTGTACTTGGTGTTTGGCTGTTTTGGTGTAATTACAGCAGCACTCTCTGCATGATCAATGCTTTGTGAGCTGTAATGAAGGACCAGCCCTGCTGCACAAAACCTGCAGAGTGACGAGCTGACAGCGAGTGGAGCAGCCTCAGAGCTTGCGTGTCAAAGTTGGCAAGAGTCACAGTTTAGGGACAAAATGGTGAGTGCAAACCAGCCCCACCTCTCTCCCTCACAACACCTGAAAACATTTAATCATTTGTTAAAGACATGCTGAAATAAAGTCCCTCTGTAAGAGGGGAAGGCAACCCACAGATGTCAGCAGTACCTTAAACCACAAATGAGAAAGTAACCTTAAAATTAACCCCAGAGCCAAGAATCTCAACTTCACAGCACCTTACCATTACACCTATGAGCCTTGAACTTAAAAGAGCTGCAGAAAAGTATTTTCGTCCAGATTTCCAGGAGTCTCAGTATGACTTTTAGGATGGCATCAACATCAATGAGCATCTGCTGTTCTCACATACATCTCTATCTGTATCCTCATGCAAACACAAACACAGCTTTTGCTTCCATACATGAGCATGGTAAACAGGAGGTATGAGATGGCAAACATTGAAATTCTGTCCACTTTCAATGTAATTGATACTTGAACAGGTCTGAAAACGAATGAGGCTATCCTAAAGGTAAGACAAAGCACAATATCAAAATAAACTATTTGATAGACACTATTATAATAATGTATTTATTTGAACTACCTCTGTCATATTTTCCTCTAAAAGATATTTCAGTTTACTAGGTAAGAGTATTTCTAATTACATTCCTCTGGTTATTGTGTTATACAAAATATAAAGCCAAGTTGAGTCAGGACTGTGACAAAATGGGCAGCACAATAGCCTGTGGATTCCACGTTATTCTCCTTTCCTATTAAATATTTTAGTCACTGGCCATGTATAGTTTGCCTTCTCTTGGGAAATTAACTGGTTTTTCCATAGCTGCTACCACCAAATGGGGTGCACAAGACACATCAGAGAAGAATTTATACAACCAACATCCCTCTGCAGCTCTACAGGTTTTTTTGCACTATACATCACATTAAACCAGTGTCCCTGTAGTTCAGTGACAGCACAAAACACAATCCCTAAAACTAATACAAGTTTTTGCCAATGACTGTTCATACCCAGTTATGATTTTTGTATTCCACTCCAGAAGCAAGCCTAAGAATTTGCCTTGCTTCTGCATTATATTTTTGAAACAGTAGACTAACATTATCTCTTTCTGATGTTAAGAGGGGGAAAACAAAAAGTTCAAGAGCTTTCTCAAAGCAATGTGACATGTTTGATTATTCAGACTTCTTTTTTTAGGTCAACTGAACTGAACCAAAGATTGAAGCCAATACAGAAATATCTACTCAAAGACACACTAACAAAGCTATTAATCTGTTTGGAAGGTGTATGGTTTTTGTTACTGAGGCATATGATTTTTAGCACACTCAAAATAAGAACTCATGTCTCTTTCAACTTTTCCTATTTTAAATGTTAAATAATATATATGAGATATTTATTTTGGCAGAACACCAAGTTGATATCTCCAGAAGTTGCAAAATGGTGCATTTTTTGGATTTTCATCAAATACAAATTGAACTGCTTTTTAAATTATGTTGCTACATTACTATATTAGCCATGTATATATTAAAATTCCAAATGAAAGACTCAGAATAAAAAGTAATTTACAGATTTCTTGTTTGAAGAAAACCCAGGAGTTGTTCTGAATGTCTTTGAGACACTAACAGGTTAAAACCAATCATCTATACTATCCTCTCACAGGTTAATTCATGCATAGAGGACAGAATAATCTACTCATTTGCTCTCATGCAGCAAATTAATAGACCAAGCAGCAAGAGGCATTTGCATCTTTCCAGAACTAGCAGGCTATTTGGCCAAAAGTATCTATTCCTCTTGAGAAATCACCCAGATCAAAAGCACCTGATGAGAAATCCCGAGTGGCCTTACACTATTCCCTGCTATTTTCTGCTGTCTCCCTGCTTCCAGGTCAGCAAGCCCATAACAGAACACCTCTTTTCTGCTTTTGTCTCCAGTTAAGCTCCTGTAACCTCAGAGCCCTCCCCAGGAGCAAGGGAAGCTCAAGATGTGCAAATCACTGGCTTTGAACTCCCTGACCATTTCCCAGTCCTCCTCCACAAGGTGACCACCCAACCCCAGAGAATTCCCTGAGCCCAGGGCAGAGAAGGGTTTTACACATTTTAAACCACCTAAAGCCATTTTACCAACATCAATCCATCTTTGTGCTACAAAGAACACAGAACTGGGCATTGAAGGCTCTGTCCATGCCCAGGCAGGACACAGGGCTTCACAGTCCTTACAAAGCATTGCAAGCATCCTCCCAGGGCTCAGTCCTCCCAGCTGAACCCCCATAGATCGAGGATAATCACAGAATTCCTTGCTGCTCCAGTAATAGCCCATCCACATGTTGTATTCCAACTGGAATTTTGTAGCTTCTCACAAAAAAGGCCATGCCCAGCTCCTGTTTTCTCACTCTGGCACAATGTCATTATTTTACCACTCTCCTTTCATGTCAGAACTGATTTTTACACACATCACTGATCCAAGGCATCTCAGGAGTAACCTCTACCTGGCCTTCTGACCAGCCCACTCCAAAGAACACAGGGCTCAAGAGGTAACATTTTCCTACCTACTTGATCATTTTCCCCTGTGCTTCATGTTTCCCCATTAATACCCTACCAGATGCACAAGGCCACAGAACCATCAAAACAAAATTACATTCAGAAGCCACAAAACTAAGTTCAGAACAAATTACTGAATATTTGTCCTTATGTACAGACATTCAGTCCTAGCTTTCAATCCAAGCACTAAAAACCTTGCTGAACTCTGTGTGTTTACCTCAAATGGAGAGGTAATCTCATCCTGGTGTCACCCATTTTTATTTAGGACACTAAACACAGCATTTCCAGGGGAAATTTTAAAAGTTGCTTTTCAAATTTGGGAGCGACTATGTATTACTAAATGCACATCTTGTCTGGCAGTCATCCTAAGGCTAGAGATGTTTGATGATTTTACTCTCAAATTGTGTCCTCAACTTTCACATCCTTTTTGTTTGTGGTTCTTGGACATTGGTGAGCTGCACTGATGCAGTTTCCACCCTCTGCTCACCCCTCAGTGAAGCTGTGGCTCCCCACCCCTGGAAGAGTCCAAGGCCAGGCTGGACAGGGCTCTGATAAGCCTGGTCTAGGGGAGAGGTCTCCCTGTTTGTTGCAGGGGGCTGGGACAAGGTGATCTCCAAGGACCCTTTCAACCTTTAACACTCTGATTCTATAATTCTGCCTTTTTTCCCCCCTGTTAATGCTTATTTCAGTGCCATTTCCACTTCCACATCAGCTGACACAGAGTGACCCCTTGTAGTCTGCAAGTAACCAAGAGCAGCTCGCTGCTGTATCACTGCGAGCAGATAAACCACCCACCCAAAGCTCTTGTTTTTTAAAGCCCCTTTAATGCACTCAAGCACAATTCAAGTAATTTCAGATCCATAAAAGCCTCTGGAGACTGATGACATTCCTCAGGAAGATCTGGCTGACAGAGGCAGAGCCAAAGTCTATACTTACCTCTGGTAGAAATAAACAGTTTATATTTGCTTCTGTGGGCACTGAAGCTTTTCAGCCTAACTCTGACAAACACAAACCCAAAGCCATTATCTGAAATACATCAGTGCTGCTATCATCTATGAAAAGCAGTGTTTAAACACTATTTTTAATACAAAATATAAAGCATCAGTGCTTTCTCCCAACCTTGGGATATCACCACGGTTACTTCCTTGTAACCAAAGTCTTGCAATGCAATAATTTAGTGAAGTTTTTCTGGGTTTTTTTGTTTTTCTTTTTTTATATTTAGTATCATGACAGTTAAAAATATCAGTGATACCTTTATCGGAATAGTAGTATAAACTTCCAATTAAAAAAGTGATGGCATTTGAAAAGCCATCTACAAAGCAATCATTTGAACAGCCTAGCTTTTAATTCACCTATATGCTGAAATAGGCAACAGAAGATGGAAAAGCTGTAAGTGGGGAGATGGAGAGATGATGCATTTGCTGAAGTACAAACTAAGCACATCTCAAAGTGAATGCAGAGACCCAGCTCTAGAGAAATTTCAGCCAAGGTCTGGCCAGGTACATTCTAGGGAACACAGCCCACCATGTAAGAAGTTACTGCCCAGAACCAACAACTTATACTACACCCGTACTTTTTATCTACTTAAGCCTTACTGTGCTGTCAGACTGCTCAGTTTTTAAGCAGAGATTAATCATAGCTTAGATATATTTGGTTCTGCTGGGTCAGTCCAGCTCTATACTCAGAACTGTGCTTAATGCTAGTGATATTCAAAAGAAAGCTTTGGCTTTAATCTTAATTATCAGAGGTTGTGTGTTCATGTCACTGGGCTGCCTCAAACCAGCAGCACAGGCAGGGAAAGCAGCAGAAGTCCTGGTTTATAACTGCAGAGGATTGCCAAGCAGGGCCTACAGGACAGCTCACACTACAGTGGGTATGTAATTTTGGACACTGGAAAATTAAATCTCTATGCAAACACTGTGAAACCTATCACCAGAACAATATCCAACCATGCCTGTTCAAAACAGGCCACATGCTCCCCTTATCTTTTCAAAGTTAAAACAATGCTGATTTTTTTTTTCCCCCCCAATGTATTCATGTGAACAAGATATTTCATCTCACAGATTTTACTTCCGTTCAGTCTACGCACATTTTAAATAAATTAAGATGAAATAAATCCGTTTTATTGTATTACTTTGTGCCACCTCCATGAAATAACGCTCATCTTCGTATTTTGTAAGGGATGTTGTTGACATGCATGAAAATGGTGCATGAAGTATAATCTTTGAGGATTGCACTGCTAGAAAAATAAATCTAAGCCTATGTTTCAAGCTCAGAATGGCACTGCTTTTGATTGAAATGCCTCTGAAACATTCACTCCAATGCAGCTCTGCTGTAAAATTCATACAATTGATTACTAGGGTAGCTGTAACAAAACTAGTGACTAGTAGCTTTGTTTTCTAAACATCTGTTCATCTCTTGAAAGCATAAAACATCCCCATGAAATAAATCACATTCAATCCTTCACTTTCAGAATGGAGAACTGCAAACTCACAGCAGAAAAAATCAGGGTGCAAAGAAGGCCTGCTCACACAGGCCATGAACAAAACCAAATTGGGTTTAATGTTCATTAAAAGTGAGAAACTCTTCTTCTAGAGGAATTTAATGCATCACATGTCTCAGTCAAATAAGTTTGAGTTATGTCATGCTTGACAGAACAGTGATATTTCTTTTCTTATTTCTTTCCTGCATTCCTAGATCCAGGGAAACAGCCAGGTTGATAGAACCTAAATAGGACAATGGAAAAAAGAGTGAGGTATCCCACAGGAATAAAACTGCTTCTTGCAATATCAAAGACAAAGTTTTAATGAAAAAGGTAAATGTAATCACTCAAGAAAGAAAATCAGCTTTCAAGTCTTTTTATCTAAACCCAAAGTTCACCAATATCTTCTTTATTTATCATTTGAAGATCAAAGCAACAAAGCTTGGCACAAATCCTCAACATTTGCGGCAGAATGAGTAAGAAATATGTGTTCTGATGAATAAATTAAATCATATTTTGGAGTAAGAATTCATAATAGTTCTCAGCTTCAACCCTAGCAGCACATTGGTAACTCCAGAAATCATCAGAGCACAGAGAGGTAATAATAACACTTAGTGAAAAGGACAAGAGTATATTTAACTGTCAGCTTCCCAATAGCTGAACCAAGAAACTCCCTTGGCATTTTCTAGCACTAGTTCCATTTCCACTTTGAGTTCTTCTTATCTCTAACAAAGAAAAATAGCTTTATGAATCAAGAATCAGCAGCTTTCCCCACAGACAGCATTCTACA
This sequence comes from Agelaius tricolor, assembly GCF_023055355.1. NCBI lineage: Eukaryota > Metazoa > Chordata > Aves > Passeriformes > Icteridae > Agelaius > Agelaius tricolor. Next base: position 6,227,248 of record NW_027269275.1, on the reverse strand, counting down.
ACTGCCATTCAGAGGAACACCAGGAGGAGCCACGTTTTCAGCTGTGATCAATGCCATTTATAGTTCCTTTTGTAATGACAGCACACACATTCAAGCAGGGGGACAAGCGGGCATGACCACCATATTAATCAAATTCCAACTACAGAACAGTTATTTGCTACACCCCTCGTGATGAGCAGGCACAGAGAAAACCTTGTACTAAAAAGGAAAAGTTACATTTAACCCAACATCTGCTTCTATTCTGTCACTAGAACAAAACAGGAACACAATTAGAGCACCCAAATCAAACTCTTCGTCATAATTTACAGGCTTAAAATAGGACAATAAAACCACAAGTTTTGTAGAGTTCTCTCATTCAAGATGAGGCAAAGACAATGAATATAACACAATTCTGATGAGAGCAACAAGCCATCAAAAACCTAAACAAAAAGCTCCTTAATCCTTCTTTCCAACCATGCAACTTATAGGAGATAGAGTTTATAAATCCAAACTTCTTACATTAGTCTCAATTTTAGTTCCCTTTTTATGTTAAAAATATAGTTAATCTTCATTTCTGATCAGTTCTGCATGAGGTCACACAATGTGTGCAGTTCTTAGAAATGAAAAAAAAAAAATTGTGAATGCTCAAAAAATGCTCAAAAAACCCTGGGCATGAGGGTTTTTTTCAAATTCATTCCATTATTCAACATCAAGGCTTCTGATGAATGTATCAAAAATGCAAGAAAAATATTCCTGTCTGGCTGCCACTCTGAGTAAAATGAGTCACCCAAATCTCCCATCACACTTCACTCCAGGTCTACCTTATTTTGGACTTTAGGAAGAAGGTGACATTTGTGTACACCCAGTGTTATGAACCATCTGTTCAGAATGCACTGGATCACAAGGGCAGTGGCAGCCACCAAGAGCACATTATTCCCTTTTATGAGGATTCTACCACTTCCATCACAGCAGCCCGTGGTGTTTTTCTCTGCCCAATATGCACAAAAGTCAGGTAAATTTAGTCAATGCTGCTCAGGTTTCCAAAGAACACGTGGCTGATTAAGTGAGAGGTTCAAGCAAGCAGCACCCAATTACTCAGAGAACCCCAAAGGCCACCTCACCTTTAAATGTCTGGTTCTTTGTCAAGAACTTGTGTTTCCTCAGCAGCTCAAGGATTCTAAATGATTCTGACATTTCTACCACTCATGAAAAAAAGGGGGTGAACATCTTCACCTCATCACAGAACAGCTCTCCTCTGCTTTTACTGAATGGGGTCCAAAATTTGATGAAAGGGTATCCTTTGCCATACAAGCATTTCCATGCAGTTGGTCCAAGAATTACACATGGACAACAAGAAAGATTTATTTAAAAATAAACATTTAATGTCTTTCATCTACACTCACAGGTCTATAGAATTGGCATGTATTACAGCTGAACCATCTCTGGAATTTGAGTAAGTTGCAGTCTACTCAGTGCCATACAGGAAAAAAAAAGAAAGCTACTTGATGAATATTAAAATAGGAGGGGAAAAACATTAGATAACAATTCACAGGAAAATGGGTCTGTCTAAAGTTAGCATAATCAAAGTACTTAAGGCATTTCTTCCTCTAATTTCCTCAAGCTAACACTCAGAGGCTGAAAGCAGTTTGAACCCAAAAACCTCTCTTTCTTTCTCTCTCTTAAGGACCCAGTACTCGACCTGAACCTCCTCAGAGCTAGGAAACACAACTGCCTGTTCACCTTACACATTTTTGGTGCCATGGGGGATCAAGGGCTCTAAGTCACTCCAAACACTGATTTCCACTCAGTTCTTCACTGCAGCCACTGTGGCCATCTCCTCCTGACAGATTACACCTGCTAGTTTGGAGTTTTTTCTTTTCCAAGTGCATTTAAATATTGATTTTGACACCAACTGTTCCAATTTAAATTGCAGTTCAAGTTGGCCCTATATTACATCCTGACCTAAGTCAGGAAGATGTCATGAACTTCAACAAGGCCCTAATTTCAGCCTTTTGCCCTCAAGATTTCATACAGAGAACTATCAGATAGCCACAACAGTAGAGAGGAAGCTTTTCTTTTTAGTAGCACCTGGTTGGCCAACAATTTTGATAGTTAAATGTTGATAGTCCATGGCATATGTACCTATGTCAGTCTGAATTTTAAACCCATCACAAGTCTCCTGAGCCCAGTTTTAAATGCCAGTAAAACTTCCTAAGTCAGTTGGACACTTTCCACAACTTTGACCATGAACACTTGGCTTATTGTCTATAATGTGCACTGGGAACAAAATGTGCATCATCTGCAGTGATTTTATTTACTCCGTTACATTTATATGGCAAATTTGAACTCTTCTATTATATTGTAGCCTTGCAAAGTATATTATCATATTTCATTATCTAACACATAGGCAAATGTGGTTTATGAACAATGCTCTATTATTTCAATGAATTCTGAATATCTAGCATAAAATTGTCAACATTATAAAATAATGTAAAAGTAACTGCAAATGTCTACTACAAAGGAATGGAGTTTAACACATTTTCCTTCTAAAGTTTGTCAATGAGAACTTAATATGTTTCAAGGAAAGTGTAGCTCCATAATGTCATTAGACTTTATTACCCAAATAGTCAAAAAAATGGAGGAGCAGCAATCCACTGATACAGCTATGGTCCAATTAACTTTCATATTTGAATAATGGATTCCAATAATTCTGATTTCAAAAGCTATGGAGTGACTGTATTTTAAATAACTTATTTCTCAGAAGTAAGCACTAAATGTTTGTGTTCTTTCAAGTTCTTTTCAGATTTTAAAAGTTACACACAAGAGAACAGCAAAAGATTCTATAGTTATATTGACCTAACATTAGAGCTTTGCAATTTATTTTCAAATCTTCAGCTGCAAGACAGAAGTGCAGGTTATCACAATCTGCTATTACAATAATGATTCAAAAGGTTATGGAAAACAGATATAAAATAAAAAGTTCCCAAAGAAAAAGACTTGCCTACAGAGGTTTAAACTGTAACACTGCAATGTAGTTTAGAGTTTACCATCCCTACCTTTGGGGGATCACCTCAAATCCATCAACCCTGGTCTCACACACAAAACTCTTGAACATCCTAATCCCAGTAGTTGTGACTGTTGTCTCCCCTCAATATTTCTCATTTACTTCAGCAAGAGCCAGACTAGACCTTTTCATTTTGTGTCCCCCCACCAGCCAGAGTTCTCACCACTTACAGCACTAACAGCATTTTTCATAAAGTCCCTATTTGGAGAACTCAAAAGCAGTAATCAATTTTTGGGATCCTCATATTTACAAAAAAAGAACATGAATAAATGAAGAAATTAATCTGTAGGAAACAGATTGATATTCTATAGTCCTAAACACTCAAGAGTGCTCAGCCTCTATGATCTTGAGTGACATCTTGTATGTAGGCCACAGTTTCACAGTTAGAGTCATGTGTAAAATAAGAAAAAGGTGAGTACCATGTGAGCAGAACTAATGGGAGAAGGATACAATTATTGAAGTTAGATGGAGGAAAATATTCACAAGAAATACTCACAAGAAATATATGTACCAAATGTATTGGGTAACAATACTGCAAGTCTCCATTCTGCCAAAAAAAAATTAAAGTATTTATTCTAGGATAATGAATTTCTTGAGAGAGACTATTTTATTAATAATGGATGTTCAGATGGAATCAGATACAGTAGGTGGAAATAACACAGAATCATGTCTTGTCAAATGTGTGATTAATTTTGCACTACAAGTATTGATTTGACAGAACACCTCTCTTTTTTTTTTACCTGTTCATAGCCATTTAAGCGTAATGGACTTCTTTATTATCCAAATGTTATTCCTTTGTTTAAGCTTTTCATTTGAAAGCACTTTGATGCATTTATAACTAGTTACCAATTCTCTGGATCTTTATATGTGCATTATGTTCTAAGTTTACTCCTCCTCTTTTCAAGTCTATTAGCGTCAATTAGGCTTGCAAAGACATGCAAACCTGACAGGCAAACTTTGATAAAATGCTTGGGCTGATCAACCAAACAAAGACAACACTACAGCATTTGTTTCCAATAAATGATTGCATTTAATAAACATTTCCTTGAATTTTACTCTTTTTCCTTTCCCATATTGGTGCATATAATTACTTTTATTAACATCATAAAAGTACCATCCATTGTGATGTACACATCACTTAAGTATCAGTAATAGTTTGCATACACTGGTGAGTTAAAGAAAGGGTTGGATTCAGGAATAAACTGAACCTTTTAGAGCACAGACAATCGAGCCACATTTCAATACACAGCAGAACAGCACAGAGTTGCTCCTGCCCAAGCACCTGTATTAGCAGAGGAGAATGGTTTGGCAGGATTTTGTGCTCACACTATACCCTGCAGTCATTTCAGAGAAACAGAATTTTCACCTTTCTTCCCATATTAAAATAAAAACAAATCTGAAACAGTTTATCCTACTTTAACTAAACTAATATCTTACTTCACAAATAAACCCATGAAATTGCTTAGTAAGAGCATGCTGGAACACACCTAATAATTCATTTGGTTCTACCTACTAACAGTAACCATCCCTCAGGTGAACAATTTCCATCCACCTTTCAGAAAAGACATACAAAGTGAAGAAGAAATATTTGTGAATGTGTCAGAATCAGATCCTGAATTTATAGAGCTCTGGGGGTAATTGGTAACCAGGTAAATACTAACCAGGAACTGCAGCTGCCCTGCATGTGAAAATACTGCCAAGTAAATGGGAATTCCAGCTGTAAAACAGCCTTGAAAAATAAACACATACACACTCCAAAATAGCATGTATTTCTTGGTAGGAAATTAAATAACCCTTTGTGTGAAAATTTGCTAAATTATTTGTTTTCAAATAACAAAAAATTAACTGGCTCTGAAACACATTTTAATACCTCATTTCTGCAGTTCACATTTTTTCATTCCACTTCTATAATGATGTAGAAAAAGAAATTCAGATGCACCACTGTAAATATCTGGCATTCTTACAGCTCCAAATTTCAAACACCAAAACAGCATTACCTACAGTAACTTGTTGCCTTTGTATGTTCACTGCTTTTTCAAAAATAATTTTGTGTTGGAGCATTAATTCCTGATATAACTAAACAACAGCACTCCTCCTGCAATCACATTTTGAAAACCTAAGAGATAATACATTTTAAATATTCATTAGGCAGTTTTTAGCAGTGTGCCAGTCACAGGACAACATTTCTTTACAAATTTATGACTTTCTATGTTATTTTGATTTTCTAAACTGGAATATATCTCCTGCTCAATTGTTAATAAATACAATTGAGAGAGAAAAGCAAAAGAAGATAAGTGGCAAATCTTAAACATCCAATTCAACAACAAAACATTTTTGCAGTTGCACAACACAGCTATTTTTGGTAACAATCAGGTGAGTGGATCCACTGCAGTAAACTGGAAATTTAGCTGAAAACAGATATGGGATTATAATACCAAACATCACATCCAGGTGTTTTCTACTGGTATTAACAAAGAAGGATGCCAGTGACTCATTTGAGGTGACAAACAATTGACCAGATTAAATTTGATCCATACCACAACTTAGACTATAGCTTTCCTTTTCAATTTCTTTCAAATTTTAGTCCTACTTCAGCTTTGAATAAAAATGTCAGTAGCAGCATGTTCACATTGAGACACTCCCATATTATTTTTTTAACTACTGAAAATTTTTCTGAAATTCTAGAATTAATTGTAAAACAGTCAAATATAGAGTGAAATTACATAGGGAGAGCAGAGTTTACCACTTTATTAAAATTGTGATTGTTCACATAAAGACTCAACCAGGTCACATATTAATAATTATCACTGACAATCTTTAACATCAGACTAAACCCACAAGTGAAGCAATATTACATCTCTCTCTCTCATTTATCTTTACTGCTTATGGCCCCTCTGTGGTCAGCATGCTGTGAGCTTCGTGGACATTTAATTATGAACACATCATAAATGTGGCTGACAAGGCAGAAGCTGGGTTCAGATGCTCCTGGGATGAAGGAAACATCGTTGAAACCACTTAGACTTGCAGTACCCTCATCCTGTTCCAATAAACAGAGCTCTGCCTTGCCATACACACACTGAACAGAAAGTTCCCTCCCTTGCCCATAGCACAGCTCCATTTCCTCCAATGGTACAGTGAAAACACGAGAAGGCATTGTTCATGACCCTTTCAAAATACACTATTTACCTCTCACCAGTCACTTTACCGTGGTGTAATTCCAGTGTAACAAGGGCCAAACGCTGAATTTTGCTACCAGTGCCACACAGATTGCTGGGAAAAGGGAAAGAAATGCCACACCTGGGTAATATCTCTGTGAAGCATTTTGGCTGTGCCAGGAAACAGGACTGATGCCTCAGAGAGAGCTCAGGCTAGAGATTAGCAGCAGATACAATTTTTGCTGTGAGTACCAATAATTATTACTTCTCCCTGTGAATTCCTGGGTATCAGCAGATACAAACTAGTCTGGCCTAATGGTTTTGATTGCTGACAAAATTCTGATACATCATTTGCCCTAGTAAAGAAGAAACAAACAAAAATAACACACACCACACACCCCCAGGAATTTTCCAAGAATCAAGTGCAGCGGCTCCCAGATATTAGAGGTCTGAAATTAAATTTTGGCAACAGAATTACATGAACACTTTGTCTTGAAAACACCCACAATAAGCAAGACCCAGGCATGCAGATTTGGTATAAATAAAATAGGAAGTCCTGGAGAAAGTGGTTTATCTAGTGTACTGCCAAATAGCATAAAATAAGCTCAAGATCAGAACTGGGATGATGTTCTTTCAGAAATAAAGTTATATTCTGAACTCAAATTAGCATCGCAAACCCACCAAAGCTGCCTTCCACCACCCTCCCCACACCAGCTTTGGTTTTGGATTTTGTTCTTTATGGTAATGAAAATCCACACAGCAAATAATAGAGAGAACACCTTGACACTACTGAGATTCCTGAAACACCATTTCTATAAAATCCCCTCAATTCACATCACTTATAATCTTTACTAACAAGAACACTATTCTAATAAAGCAGCCAATATTGACCACAAAGCTGTTAAAAACAGTACAAAGACGTTACCTTTAAGGTAATTTTTTTTCTTTTTGTATAATAATGCTCATAAAAAGAGTAAATCTTGCAAGCTACCCTGATGCTTAAACACCTAAGTAAGAAAAAATGCTCATGCAAAAAACTAACCAGTGCCATGTTTCAAAGCAACTGTCCTCTGTAGTGCTGAGGTACATATTTCTATACCTCCCCAACAGACTAGAAATAGAAAAGACAAAGCATATAATAAAGCCAAGCACAATGAAAGAGCTCTGAAGAGAGAGCTGAAAAGTAGCTATCATGTTGGCAGATAAATTCTACACACAATTATTCATTCCTAGCCTCTTGACATGTAGATTAATGAGTTTGATAACCCAGGCTTCTAAGAAGTAGATTCAACTCTGTTTCACTAGCTTTCTCCTCCTCTTCTAACTGCAAACAACACTTGGGTCTATTGAGGGGGGGAGAAAAAACTCAAATCAATACATTTGCACTGGTCATCAACATTTTGCAATTGAAGTCCTATGTCAAAATATGAGATGTGCCGTGGGACAGGGCTGTGCACTGGCCCTGTCAGGAATTCACAGGGCTCATGTGATCACTGGAGGGAGGAGCTCTCGCTTCTGCAGCCTGGGCTGCCGTGCCAAGCTCAAAGTCACAGAGTAGCCAAGCCAAAAAAATAAAAAAGCAAAAACCACAACAGCTACTCTCATAGTTATAATGACCCTGTACTCACTGCAATGTGTTCTGTACATAAAATTTTCCATTTCCTCCCTGAGGCCAAATGACCTTTTGTCGACACTTTGCTTAATGTTCACTGATCAAAGTGGATTTTAAAGCAAGTGCTGTATCAGATTCCAGGGACAATGAGTGTACAAGGGCTTGTGTTTGCCTTAAACCACTGCACAGCGATGCACACTTGGGGGGGACACAACGTGGTTAATGATTTACTGATTTATTCTCTGTCGGGGCAACTCTTGCAGAGTGGAAATGTTTCATTCTTGATTGGTGAGCAGCTTTGAGTCCTTTTTTTCATCTCAAATGTTATGAGTTCAAATTCTCTTGAGTAATAACAGTCATACACAGCTGCTTAGGATTTAGCAAAGGCTTAAGGGATGGGGACAGGATGTGCATTTGCTTGATGTTACCCCCTTTTCCTGGTTAATCACAAGGTGAAAAGTAGTCTTTGGCTCTTAAAAACAAAGAAAGCCTGTGCTGCAAGATTATTACTTAGATAATCACAATTTCAGAGACCTGTCTAGTGTAATTATAACATTTTTCTTATTATCAGCAACTAGAAAGGAAATCAAGATTACAGTGGGCAGTCAATGCCTGCTAATGGGCTCATCCAGAGGGAGGGAGGGAGGAAGTTGCAGCAATCCCAGAACTGGACACAGGCTAGGCCAGAGCAGTGACACCAAAACAAGTGACACTCCACAGCATCCAGCAGGCATGGGGTGATATCCTTCATAGCCCACAATAGATATTTCTGCTAAAAACAACATAGCAGTTACTCATTTTTTTCCTGTCTTTGCATGACTCTAATGATCTGGGCAAGTAATCAATGTTTGAACAATTTTGTGCTAATGGCAATGCAACATTTTTTCACCTACACCTGGAAGTAGTTTGGATTACTGGATTTTATTTATCTTGACCTTTTTCAGGAAGAACTAAGTAACAAACGCAAAATTTTGTTTTAAGAAAAACTTTAAATATTGTTTCAACCTGATTGCTTAAATTTAAATGTGTTTGCTCTGGATGTTTTGGCTGACTAATTTGGTTATGATTTTGGTGAGGGCTCTTTTTTACTAAGAAAAAACCCAAAGCAAAACCAAACAAATTTAAAAAAAAATTATAAAAAAATTTAAGTGTTTTATTGTAGGATGAGATACCTGGCACTACAGGGGTGAAAGGCATGCTCCAGTAATATCTTGCATTTTATCTACAAGCTTTATGATCCTGAGGATGAGGCACACCCCCTCACACATCCCAACTGTAAATCTACTGCATGAGATGTTATTTAGAGATACAAATTACTGTTATGCACAATCTCCTTTGTAATCAAATATATCTTCAGTTTAGCATTCACTTTAGGGAGGCCTCATTCCTTTGATGCTCTTAAAGCCAACCTACTGAAACAAGTTCTGGAAGGAGAGTGTTATTCTTTAAAGTAAATCATAAGCAGGAAAGGCTTTTTCTGAAAGATCTTACAAATAGCTCATGCTGATGCTTCCAAATATTAATTCTCAGAAATATTGACACTAAGTGAACCCTATATGTATCTAATATATTGAGCAATTGTCATGCAGACCTATCCTTCCCACTAGAGCAGCTCAGGATCTGCATGCAGCCAGAGTACCTAATCTCCAAGCATCTAATCTTCAAGGACAGACATTTCTGCAGATGGAGGGGAGAGGATAACCAACAGGGATAAAATGAGGCTATTTATGAAGATGATTGTACACAGAAATCTGGTTTTTCTGCACCTCCCAAAACCCTGAATGGAAGCACTGAGATTAAGCCAAATAATTTCAGTTATGGGTTTGTGAGAGGGGCAGGGGCTTTAAGTAGAAGTTGGGTTTTCAAGATCAGCCCAGTTCCTTCCATTTGCCACTCCTACTGAGCTACACATTTCTCTCCAGCCAGGATGAGCATTATGAACCCATATTCCAGGATCACATTGGCACATCCTGCTCAGACACTGCTCCAAAGCCCTCCAGCAGTTTCCTGCCAACGCTCATGTACAGCAGCACAGCCGCTGTTCTCTAGACCTGTTATTCAGCAGCAAAAGGTGAAGAGCTCAAACACTACAGCCACAGGCATTCCAGACAAAGACAGATATGCAAAACACCAACTTGGCTATCATTGGGATGTCAGCAGCACTGAGATTCTCAAAACCAACACAAGCAGCCTGTGCACAATGGTGACTCACCATTGGGTTTGTATCTACACTCTTCAGACAGAGCATCAACAAGTGTGCACAGTCTACAAGATCAATCTTGCTTTAGATCTACAAGTCATTAGAAATCATTAAAGCATTTCAGTGGAGATTACAGAGGAAACAACAGCATTAGTGAAGATATACAGGAGATTGTTAACTGGGAATTTAATTGTTTTGTGGAACAGCTTTGTGGTTTCATTGAGATTAACAGCCACCAAGACTGATTTCTGCTCAAACACGTCAGGCATCTTCTTCCCTAATGTTGTGAAAATAAGTGGAAGTGCTCAGTGCCCACAAAAGGGACTCGGGGAACTCTCATTTTACCAGAACAGTGTTGGGCATGACTAGTCCCATATTGATGGAGAGAAAAAAAAATCCTCAGTGACTGCAGGAGCAAAAGAATCTTCTAGATTATGCTGACTGTAGCACAAGCTAGCACAAGAATCACATTTAATTTGCAAATGAGTGGTCAGTTTATCATATGCATATATTTTAATCCAGTCAGAGGGAGTGTATTAGTCCTACCTTAACAGCTTCACTCTGTGCATGTAGAATTTTGCATTTATTTAAACAACAACTGGGGCTCGAGACCTGGAAGTCCTCTTTGTGTAGTGGCTGTTACATTGATAGACACTGAGAACTGAACAACAGAAATTATTTTTGCAGCCAAATTGATATGCAGGTGCACATCTGAGCACATTTATCTCTAATTATCTGTTCTCAGGCACAAAACAAGCAGTTAGAGCAGAAAATACACAGGTATTTATTTCATGTTGCTCTTGCTCCAAAATTTGTATGCAAAAATGAAGATCAAGTTGTCAGAAAGAGAACCAAGTCTCAAGCCCAGTAAAAATATGCCCCAAAGTGACTTGCCCATGTGAATTTTAAGACTTGCATTTTAGGAAAGACAGAAAAGGAGGAGAAGTGCCTGCTCACAGGACTACCAGAGGCACTGAGATTGGCTGCCAAAGAGCATAAATGTAACTTCAGACTCCTTCACCACAGCCACTCAACTTTCTTGGCAGACATGCATTTTCTACACCCCTTCTGGGGATAAAATGCAGTATCTTGGATACATGCATGTGGTAACAGATGGTAGATGCCAATTGGTTTAGTGGCAAATATTGCATTCATTTCAAAATACGTCAGGATTTTGAAGCTCTAAGTTAGAACTCCTGGACAGAGAAATTTAAAATCAACACTTATAAACACTTTAAGGAGGATAATGTAAGCTGCATGCAGCTCAGGATGTGCATCTCTCAGGTAAGATAATTCTTCACTGTTATTACACAGCACTTTTTTCTAATAAAGATCTGTTCTACAGCTTTCACTAAAAAAAAAACTTCACCTTTGGCTACCTTGGAGTTTGTTGAGTGCCAGGGACTGCCAGTGCAGGGATCTTTCCACTGAATTTCAGTGCAGTGCATGTTATGTCTAAATCTCTCATTGCCATACAGCAGAGATCCTCAGGCTCTTCAACAAAGGGCACGGAGTCCATCAGCTCCTACAGAGCTCTGCAGCACCTCAGCTGGAGTTCCTCTGCAATCCCAACAGAAATCTCCCCACTGCTCTGCCAAATGCAGCACAGACACATGCAAGCATAGAGGGAGAGCAGCCGCAAATCCTGATTCCATCACCTCTTCCAAAAAATAATCACTGACACACTGCTGTCAGAGCAGTGTAAAACTTCTGCTTTCTTCTCTTGTTTAAAAATAAGATCTCTTACCTAGACACAAATAAGTGCTGCTTCTTCCACACAGCACAGGGGCACTTTGAAAGCCCAAACTACTGAGCAACAGATGGAATGAATACATGAGTGCTTTAACCCAAGGTGGATTCCTGTGATGTGTTTGTGCTCCAGAACAGAGATCCAAGGAATCTGCTCATGCAATGCTCCAACAGACAAAGACATCATAAATTAATGCAATGTGAGCCTGACCAATTTGAAATTTAAAAAATTCATCCAAATTTGAACACTCAGCCTTCCCTGCTGCAGTCCACCCAATCTCAATGAAATGTTCCAAGTACTGGTTTGAAAAACTGCATCAGTACAGAAGAAATAACATATTTTACTTAAAGTACCAAGCCTGATGATTAAGGAGTGAGTGCTCCCTCTTCCCCCTCTCCCCCAGCCCTCCACCCACACCCAGATTCACAGGATTAATATGAGACTGGCTTGAGGGTTTTAGCAGTAACTGCTGCAAAACAAGTTCTTATTGGTTGATTCAGAAATTGGGATTCTGGGCAGTGTTTTATAAAAGGATAATGTATCTTTAAGCCTAGGTGCCCTTCAGGGAAATGTATTGGATAAATGTCTTCTGAAAAGCCTGTAAATATTCCATCGCCTCACTGTCATTACTACCATGAAATGATAATGAAGCATGAAAGAAATATAATTCCATATTCAGATGACAGCATTAGCCTTCATAAGCAAACTGAAATATTTATTAGTAAAATGTTCGGTATCTACGCCTGTAATCTAAAAAAAAGGACAAAAATGTTTTATAATAAAAAAGAGATTGAATGCAGAGGTAAAATCTGGTTGGCTGATTTTATTGCTTATTATTAAATCCAGGCAAAACAATTATTTTTTTCTTTTCATTAGTAAGGCACCCAAATTAAAACTATGCCCTCAGGCTGTGAGGTTTACAGTAGTGATTAAAAACAAGAAATTGTGATGCATGGGGTTTTTGACAATGGCATAATCAAATTCATTCATATTGTTCAATCTTTCACTGACAAATATTTTTACAGTGAAATATACCAAACAAAGAAGCACATACAAGTACTATCAATACAGAGAAATTAGGAAGACTTGTTGTTATTGCAGCAGAGAACAGATACAATGTTTCTATAATCTTGAATACAAACATTATAGTGTAGTTAATTAGGGTAATTATTGCCTAAATTGTGCTTAATTGTTTTATACTGAAAAGGATTTCTGAAAGAAGCCTCTTGGATTTCTACAAGGCACAGAAGTGAACACGCTGCAGCCTAAGTATTTAGATGTAATTTCCTAAGTTTGATTGCATTTCCTATAAGTCAGAAAATACATCCTGAAGCAGGCTGGGACAGAGATAAACACGAGCCACACGCCTTGACCTCTGTTTCACCTTATTGAAAAAGAGGCGTAAAATACTCATTTAGTACACTAGCGTCAGAGAGCATTCACACACTCTAAGCACATTCTTTTTAAAAAAAGGTCTTTGAAGTGAATGAAAAATTAGAAATTCCAGTGACCACGATCAATTCTGAAACACTGCACAAAATTAATTACAGTTTTGCATCAGAAGCAAGAATGTAGATTTCAGACAGTCTGTATCATTTATCTCACGCTGTACAATATACAAGGCGATTAAAAAGCCAAATCTGTTCCCACCCCCCAAGTCTAAGGCCTATCAGAGGCTGTGAAGTACAAATGATTAACTCCAAATTATTCAAGGGATTGTACAGACGCTTCAACTTGAATGAAATTTGCGGCAAGTCACAGGAGCTATGGAGGGACAGATTTGCTGCTCTTTATCAAAATCTAGTCTGACTATCGCTGACAGAATCCAGATAAATTGCACAGTAATCTGGCAGTGGCTGTGGAAAGCTTGCTCTGCAAAATCCAAATCTCTAATTTCTATCTGTTTTTAATTGCTTGACTTAAATTTGCATTTTTATACAATTGGCTTAAAGGATTTATTCTGTTCTTTAGGCTACTCTAATAAAATCGGGTCCCATTTTGCACAGTGTCACAGAAACCTACTCACATTAAATAAGCATGCTGTACTACAAAAATATTTACTGTAACAGAAAAAGATCCCTTTTTATGTCATGTTCAGAATTAGGTAAAGAATACATGTGCCAGCAAGCTCATTTTAAACTCCCCTATGAAAACACACCTGAGAATGAACAGCATAGCACAACAAAGAAAAGTGGAGAAAAAAGTAGATTCAATGCTTATCCTGAGTACCCCAGGACAAACTGGGGGAAAAAACAAACAAACTAAAAACCCATGTGGATCAAGAGTATGTATACATTTAAATACAAGTTGGAAGACACTGGTAACAGCGTGTGCTGTAGCCAAGCTTCCAGGAGAGAGCATCCCTGCAGCACCTGAGTGCTGGGCATCACAGCAGCCACAACTTCCACTCCTGTCATTCCCCAGCTCCAGGGATGGATGGAACTGCTGCTCATATCCTTATTGACAATTTAATGCCATGCCCCTAGATGAGAGCAGCTAGCCCCAAACAAACACCACAGAGCACAAGCAGCACCTGGCTGGGTGACATCCCTCAGCTCCAGCTGAGTACCTGAAATCAAATTCCAGTGTGACAGCTGGGCACTGCCATTCCAGCAGGAAAACCAAGGCCAAACTGCCAAGGCCTCTAAAACCTTACACTTATAATCACTTTTCATCTGCATCTAGAACTGTCTAATGCAATAGATTGAGACTATTGCAAACACACATTTTAACTTTCTAGTCACGTTTTGCTAAAAAAACTTGCCTTATTTTACATGTATATCTTTTTACATGCATATATGACTAAAGGCCATTTTTTTCTTTTGACTTAATTTGAATATCAATAGTCAAAAAATATATACATGTCAGTGTAGTTTAACATAATGCAATAGAAACAAGGCCTTACATCCTTGCAGGTTAAATTCAAATATATAAAAGAAAAACAAAAACATACAACCGACTAAACAAAAAAACAACCTGTGTGGCTTTACCTACTAGTTCCAACAAGGAGGTATTGATTCCCTTTCCTTCCAAGGGAGTGTGAACAAAACAGCACCAAACAGCTCCTGTACCACAAGAACAAACCCAATCTGACCCAAACCATAAACAGGATTGGGCCCTACATGTATTCTCCATGAACACCAGCACTGCTGGACATTGCAGCCTGGAGGGCAGCTGGCTCCATTCTTTTTTCAGTGGATAACATGTCCAGTACCCATACCTAGAAAGGAAATCCATGGAGGATTCCCAATAAACCGGGAAGAAAAGTCAGCTGTTGAAGAGGACAGACCCATATGAAATTCCAGAGGTAACCAGCTCCCACAGGTGGCAATTCTAACCCTGGCTCTTGCATAGATAAATCTATAAAGATACAGGGAAATCTAATTCAAACATTGATATTCCCCCTCTTCAAATCAGTGCTGTTCCCCTGGCCTGAACAAAAGAAGGCACCTTCAGCAGCAAGAGACCAAACCCTCTTCACTAAAGAACCATTCCAGCCTACTCTCCAGAAAAAGGGACAGAAAGGTGGAATGGTGGCACTTCTGAGGCTCAGTGTCCTCAGCAGGTGTGAAACCAGTCAGGGAAACCTGTCTGCAACTGTTTAATGAAGCCCACAGGCACTAGAAGGGCAATCAATTGTTCTACTGCAAGAGCCAGAGGAACTTGATTCTGCTGCTCTGGCTAATGTCCTCTGCCAAGCTGCATAGGGGCAGCATTGTTATCTCTTACTAGAAAACCAAACTAAGTGCCAGAAACCACTGCTGAAATGGCAAATTGAAGAGAGGATGACAAAACTGTGTCAAACCCAAAGTCAGCATAACACGACACCAGCACACAATACGTTCTTGTAGCAGAAGAACAGAAAACAACTGTCCACAACCCAGCTGTGGCACACCTGTATTTTATCAGAAACCTTCCCCCTCATTCTCACAAATTACTGTTAGGAAGCTCACTTTTGTTCTCCTATCTTATTTACTCAGAAAATGTCTCAAGTTTCACAAGAAAAACAAAGGCTGAAAAACATTCAGGAACTCTAAACTAATTTTATTACAATTGCATCAAATACAGACCAATGGATCCCCTCCTCCTTGAGCATTCCCTCTAGCACCAGAAATTGCACAATGCATGCTGCCATGCATGTTTGAATTTTTTAAAACACATGTAGAATAATCAAAACTCAGAATACATCTGACAGACTGTTCAAGCTTTCTCAAGTCTTCTGGCAATTCTGCTATTACTTTTTGGTACTCCATCCCTCTATTGCCATGTTTTTATAAGGTAATTTATATAAATCTTCTGTACAATTACAGATAAAAAAATCCATTTAACTGTTGAGTGCATCTTATATGAGTTCCACAATGATACATAATTTTCTAGCAACACATTTCATATTCACCTTTAGATGTTAGAATGAAGGAAGACCTCCAAGGTTTTTGCACAAGTCTTCATAAAAAATACATTTGTATTTTTTCCTTTTTTCAGAGGTTTTGAATTTTATGTTTCTCCAAGAATTAATATCTGATTTCATTTCCAGATGAAGGTAGTTATTTTAAAGCATCCCTCCCTCTTCCTATTTCTCATCTTTGGTTCCTCTCTGAATGGCTATACTGTCAAACATCAGCAGTGAAGAGATCTGTTTGGTGAAGCACAATTCCCTAAAGCTGATTCCTGCCAATGTGAGTCAGTGTCCACTGTACTCAATACATTTTTGTCAGCTAAACAATAGTGCTATAAAAACTGTCTTTTTTATAGGATTTAATTCCACTGCCATGTCAAACTAACATTCATATCTCACAGTGAAATAAAAAAATAAATATTTCCCTTCAGCCATTCTTCAGCTGCTTCTCTCCAATGAATACATTCCAGTTTTCCAGGCTGCTCTGAAGGATGATCCAAGGCTGCTTTACATCCTTAAGTGAAGTAAAAATTGCTCTAGCATGTATTATATACCTCTGTAGGTCCAAATTTGCAACAATCCAACCTCCAGCTCCAGGGCTCCACCTCTGCATCAGCTTTGGCCCTCCTGAGTCATTAAAACACAAAGCAGGAAACAGCCCAAACCTGGATCACTCATACTACCTCCACTGATTTCAATGGCATAATTAAAAATATATACATTTCTTATTTTAAAAATTGGAATTAATTCACTCTACTAATTAAAAAACCTTCATTAAAAGTCTGTAAGACCTTACATATTTTAAAAGTAAAGAAACTTTGTCTACTTAGAGCTGTGGAAATTTATTCACTGAACAAAAATTAAATTAAAGCATCATTGAGGCAGAGCTGTCCAGTAACAGAAGATCTAAGCATTCTAGGGTACTGATACAAAAACTTATTCTATAACAAAAAAATACAAATGTTGCAAGTAGAGGGGACTCATATAGAGCTTCAAGCAATTCATCATCAAAAATTTTTAATCTTGTCTGCCCCATTCTATCATTGCAAAAACAGTTACTCCAGGTACTAATTCCAGCTAAAGCAAAGTCCTAAGGTCAAGTGCAGCCTTTGATTTGTTCCTTTTGGGGACTTTTTCTGTTACTCCTGAAAACCAAGCTTCTAATCAGAAAGGGTTTGGTGCATTCACCAGCACTTCTCAGCAATTTTGTCCCAGATATGCCAAACCAGATATTCCAAATTTCTAACATAAGCTGACAGATAGTCAATTTGACCAAGTTTGTTTGCTGCACTCAAAAAGCAGTTCAAAACTCATCAGTACAGCAACACTTAGGAACATGAGCTACTTCAGACTGCCAAACCCCTCAGGTACACCCATCCTTAGGTTTACACAAGGGTATCAACAACAAGAGCTGAACCCACTGCTATGAAAACCAAGAGTTACCAAATTAAACCCCAAAAGACTGAATGCCACAAGTATCATCCACCAAAGGAGGAGGAAGAGTAGGGGAAGTGCTTGACAAAAGCAGTGACCCCCTGAAGCCCTAAAGGACGGGTAAATACCTCACACAGCCACCCTGCTCTCCTGAGGAATAAATGCTTTGTGTGACCCAGCACTGCCTGGCACTCCCTGAACACAGAGCACACTCCTCTAAGTGTGAGATTTATTTTTTCCTTCCTGGAGTGCTTAGCTACAGCTGCAGCAGGCTCTTTCTTTCAGAAGCACGCTCTGATGACAGAGTTACTCTGCTGCAGGTCTGTTTATCTACAAGGAACACAGAAGTCTTTATTCTTCGCTCCCATCTCCTGTCTAACTGCAGCAAAGCTCAGATTTGCTTTTTCAGCATTTCACAGAGACAGATTCTGCTCCATCCATTGGTGTTTTGGTCCCTGTGGTTGTGGAATCAGCCACTCCCCATCCCTCCACATTCACAGAGAGCAGCCACACCCAGAGTCCCTCCGAGGTCACAGTGGGGACAAGTCCCCCTGCTTGGGATGAGTTTTGCTCTTACTTCAGCCACGAGCTTTAGAAAGAAACAAGCAGGGTTTCTTTACAGTAAACTGAACAATCTGCCTAGCACTGAAACCCAACTGCTCTCTACAAATCAAGCAAATTGTAAACCACAGAACCTTTCACATTCTTTCTATGCCAAACTTCTGGGGAAGTAACAGAACTGTCTGAAACCTTCAACAATATCTTAGGGGTCCCAAAAATTTTGCATAAATTTTAGCCAGTGTATAAGGATTAATAGAACACTGGGAGCTAAAGAAAGAGTCCAAATTTACAATTACAAGAAGAAAACTGGTCGTGTGCTGTAATTAAGAGTTTGAAGTAAGCATTTTTTTTAAGTGGTAGAGACAATAAAAAGTGCATTAAATACATGTCATGATAAAGAATAGACAGCCTCATTTAATATTTTAGCACCCTTTCTCGTAAAACTACTATTTTATTATTTATAACATGGATGTATTTTCAAGACATGTTTCATAACCCTGTACTTGGAGTTCCACTTTATATCCCAACCTATAAATCAGCAGTTTAATCCCAAGAAATTACATATATAGTTTGGAATATGAAAAACCACATGGATTACCTAAATTAATTTATCCTTGAGAATATACCAGACATAGAGAGATTATAAATAAATAAGCAAATGAAAAGAAGAAAATATCAGAAATAAAGAAGAGATGAAAAAAATAAAATGAAGAGCAGAGTTTGGGGGAAAAAAGAGCAGAAAAAAAATCATAATCCTGAAACAGAATACAGAACACAAAGTGCATTTTTTGCCTCAAAACCACTTTTTCTTAGGCTGGTTTTTTAAATTTGTTTTGCTTTGGGGTTTTTTGGTTGGTTTGATCTAGTGTCTCACTTTTCCAAGACAAAACATTTCCAGAAGTTTTGGACACATTTTTGCCCGTTCTGAATGCAGCTCCTCTAAGCTCTTGTTTCTATGACTGAGATTTGTGAGCAGGTCACTGTTTAGAATAAAAGGTTCAAATAAACTGCAGTAAACAGAGGGTGACCTAAAATCCCATCTTGGGCCTGAACATTTAAGCACCAGTAAGGAAAGCAAAGGGACAGTGCCAGGATAAGAGGATGGAAGTGCTGCATAGCCAGAACATAAAATAATGTACAAATCAAAAGCTTTTTCCCTTACCCATGTGCAACACTGTACTTGTTGAACCTGACTTGGTCATCCCCACAAGAAATTTCACATTCTGTATTCTGAGCTGCCTGCCCAGTGACCTCCAAGAGGGGAGAGTTCACAGCAGCAATCCAATTCAGCAGTGATGAAAGCCTCAATAGGACGGTGAAGGCACCGAGCAGAAGTTATAGCTCTATCTCTGAGAAGACAAACACTGCTTGTCAATGCCACCTAAGAGCTCAATATCACACATGCAGCCTGCAGGAGCCCTGCAGTGCAAACTGATTTATGTCACTAAGGGCATGCCTGCACAGCACAGGGCAGCTTGGGAGGGCTCCAAGCCACCCAACACAGCCACAGAAACACTGCAGCTGCCTTTGGGAAACTCCACCTGCACCAACTGGGATGGAAAATGAACCTCAGGAACAGCAGTTGGTGAGGAACCTAAAACAGCTTCTGATGCTGAGGGTGTTTTATTCAACAGCAGCATGGGCATCTCCATAGTGCACTGCACTGATATAAAATTACCTGTTCTAAAGAAAGGTACAAGCCTTGCCACAGTTCCTACTTACTTGAATTTTAGTAGGCTGAGTTTCTAACTAACTTTGTGCTCTCTCCTGCTGGTGGCTTTTTCCAAGTCCTCTTAATATGACAGTGCACTACAAAACAGCTCCAAAGCAGATTGATTTAAAAAGCAAATAACTCCTGCCATTCCTTCTTTTCCTCACTCTGCTTTACACAGAAAAACCTTTTCATCAAATTATCTTTTAATGAGAAATGTGAAAATATACTGAAAGGTCCTGTGACTGTTCATATGAAACAGCCCTTTTTGGAGTGAAATGGATTATTTAGAAGTGTTATGCTTAACTGATGCACTTAGCACACAGTTAAGTTTCAGTTGCTTATTATACCCTGTTGAAAATAATGACTCACTGAGCTGCTTAATTTAGAGCTTGGCCTACCAGGGTTGTCTTTTTTTTTTCCTTCAGAAGAAATTAATCAAAAGTTCCAGGGAATCATTCCTCATTGCCCTAACTTGAAAAATAATTTGAAATCCCTTATTCAATAATTTGAAACTTGCTACAAGTTAAAGATACATAACTCTAAAGCATATAAGGCAAACATTGTCCTCATCAGCAAGAAGGAAATATTTTCCCAGGAATTTGAGATCAAAAGCATATGTTGTACAGAGCACCTGACACTTCCAGAAATTACTTATGCAGTGCACACCTCTGCATTCCATTTTTGTGTATCTCTGTGGTATAATACCAGGTATAGGGAAATGCTTTATAAAAATGAAAATGCAATTGTCTGACCAATAAAAGGTATTCCTGTATGTAATCCCAGTAATAGATTTTTAAACCCTTAGCACTGCTGCAGTATTATGTATTCATAGTTATTATCTTGTCCACTTCCAAATCCTGAAAGGTTAGATTGTTTAAAGATTTGTTAGCTGTGAAATACTTAAAAAAGCAAAGTATTAAGCTCGGAGCTAATTGAAAAATAGCATTTTATCAGATTCTCCTTTGATATTATCTTGTAATGATTGTACTTAAGGTACTCACAATACTTCAATAAATAGAGAAATTAAAAATATAACATCTTTAGGGCTTTTCAGAGAATGTGGCTGTTAACAATTTATACTGCTTTTTTTTAAACCATTATTTTCTTATATTTCCCACAATGCTTCACATCAGAAGCAAACAGAAACTGAATGATTACCCCAAAGTGTGCTAGATGAACTGGAAAAAGTCTATTCAAACAAAGCTCATTAGTTTTGATACCTCCAGGGCTATGACAAATTAAGCGGCTGGTGAATATGCTTGCAGACAAAAGGATGATGCAAAATCTAGGGCTTGTGCTCGGCATTGTGTCAATAAATTCTACTGGAAAAGGTAAAAATTACCATTGAAGCTAGAATGGAATCCCTTTTAGAAACATGTAGAGAATAGATCTTCCATTTTCTTAAATACATTTATGAATGATGGTGCTATAAATAATAAAGGATTGCTGATTGGCTACTTTGAGTGCACATTCTGATGGGTCAGTCCTGACCTCCACAAACTTTTCCTCCAGAGCAGATAAAGAGCATGCAGGGAGTTTAGGCAGACTCTGAACTGCTTTGCCATATTGAAAATTTAACTGTACCACAACCACCACAGTTTGTGCCACAGATTCCAACTCCCAATGCTGCACTGAGAGCAGCCACACCAAGCTTGTGACTGCAGCTTTGGGCAGCACAGGTGGTTCAGAATGCCCTGCTGTGCTCAGCCTGCTCCTAAAGCAGCTCCCTGAAGCACACACCAGCACAGCAGAGGCCCAGGGGATCAGCTCAGAAAGCACAGAGAGAACAAATTCATTCCTGGACTAAGAGATGCCTTTGGAATGGCAGCACTAAACCCAAGATCCTTCCAGGGCACTCTGAGCTTAACCTTGCTGCCTCTCAGCTCCCACTGGCCTGGAACTTCCCTAAGTGTAATTAACTCCCAGTATCTGCTCCTTAATCACCAAAACCCTTTCTGATGCCAGCCTTGCTCCTCTCACACTTGTTTGTTACTTCCAGCTGTGATGACTGAGCCATGATGTGGGTGCTGTGCCATGGAATTCTCAACCACTCCCATCCTTCACTTTGCTGCTCTCGTGCCGTACCTGCTCCTTTACAGCCAGACAGGATTTGCTCTGCATAGCAAAGCTTTTCATGTTTAGAATGATCAGGACCTGCCCTATGACAGAAGGCATAATTCCACATGCTGCAGTTAGTGATTTGTTCCTGCAGAATAGTCTGTACCTTAAAATTGCTACAGAATTTAAGCTGGAAGCTGCATCCACCTCCTTCTATGCCACCAGGAGTCTCAAATCACTTCACAGCCTAACTAATCCAGGTTGCCACTGAAAGCAGATTATTGCTTTTGAAATTCACTTTGCCATTTGATAAAGCCTCATTTTGCAAGCTTTAGGAGAATATCATAAAACTCTTTCATATCTGATGGATAATCAAAAAGTGTATTTGACCAAACAGGCCAATTTTGCCTTCCATAAACTCAGCTAGACCCTGTTACCCCAAGGGAAAGAACACAATTCCTCTATGCTTCTGTTCTCTATTTTGGAGTCAATATAACTTTGAAAATGTCTTCAATTTTTTTTTTTTTTTTGCATTAACAAATTACTTAAATAAAAAACTGACTGAAAATATCACTGATCTAAATTCTAACCAGAAAGATTTCTCAAAATTAGCAAAATATGTATCAGTATTCTTTCCCAGTACTCATAGGTCTTGTAAAAATGTATATTTCCACATTTAGGGTTAAGTCTGTTACATAAAATCAGTTTTAAAAGATGGGCTATTTCCCTATGTAGCATAGATTCCAAAGGAAAGAATTAATCCATTAACAAGAATTGCACATCATTTGTTTTTCCAGAAACTACACAGGAGCTTAGTGACAGTTTTTGCATGTAAGAACACATCTCAGGTATGAAGACAATTACCTGGGGATGTGGAAAGCAGGGAAGGGAGGGGAAATCAGCATTTGTTTCTCAACCAATGAGGAGCCAGCTCTGTGTACCTTAATTATTTGTTCCAAAACTGTATTTTAAAAAGGCTTTCCTGGTAGCAGTGGCAACAGCAAAGGATGAGATGATCTGCAGGGAACCTGTTGATTTTATTGGGTTCAGTAAAGAGGAGCTGGAGCAGAGCCATGCAGAAGTGAGCCCTAGCACAACCAGGCTGCTTGGCAGGGCAGTGCTGGCCTTTGAGACAAGAGCTGGATGCAGGAGCATTGCCCACAGGCCTGCAACTGGCTCCAAAAGCCTTGGGGACAAACAGGTGTGGCATGGCAAACTCCTCAGCAGCCTCCAGAGCCCAGGCTCTGCACTGCAGGCTCCATTTGCAAATAAACTCTCAGTACTCTCTGCCCAGGGTCACCCTCACTGCCCTCATTTGTGTGCACAGAAGTGAAGAGCCTGTCCTCTGGATTCAGCAGAAGTCATGCATTTTATGGGCAATAAAAGGAATCCTTGTTAGTAAAATCCCAGGTTAAAGGGAGACAAAGCTCTCAATCACACAACTCGAGGGTTCCTTGACCAGTTATTCTCAATTTGTGCAGCTTTAGCTGGGCCTGCATCAGGTGATGAGCACAGGAGTTTAATCCAAATCCCTGATTTGGGGAGGGATCGATCAAGGGCTGGTTGCTGGGGCCAGCATTATTGCTGTGCACTCTGTGGCATGCCTGTACCTTCCAGCTGTGCACCAGCCCCAAGTCCCTGCTCAAGGCCACTGTCCTGTCACAAATTGTCACCCTCTCTTGCTTGTGTCCCTGAGAGCTTTCACTTACAAGTTAGGCAGTGTCTGTCCTGTAGGACTTTGCCAAGTGGGAAACTTGAACAGGCAACTCACTGGATAAAACATTGACCACCAATATATGAAGCAACATAAGTTACTACCAAAATCCCCAAATATCAAAGTATTTCACCATTACTTGAGTCAGAATTATTTACAACTTCATTACATCAGGATTAAAATAATAGACACATGTACCTGTGAAGGGGGAAGAAGAGAGAAACCATGCCATGGTTTTTAGCTTTACTTTAGAATTAGAAACCAAGATCTTTGGATATAAAAACTAAATGGGTAAATACAAGCTGCTTGATTTCCATATATGCCAAATACAACTTTGGTTCCTCTCAAAACCAAAAGTCAGATTTAAAATCTCTGAAGAGTAACAAGCTGGGCAAAATCTTTATATCAGAAGCAGAAATAACTAAATTCTCTTCCCTTAAAGCTCAAAGCACACAAAAGTACAATACTGTGGGGTGGGGAGATTCCAAAAAAGCTGTATTCTATTCTAGTCTGTATATAAAAACTGTATTCTATTATCAAAAGACTATATTGGTAAAAAAAAAAAAAAATCGACCTAGTGAGGGTCTGGGTTTCTGACTTCCTGTCCTAAGGCACTCTCTCATTATGAACACAAGATAATGTGCTTTGTTCCCCACTTGCTTTGCAAAGAATCTGGAATCTGAAAGTAGGCTGGGCTCCTTGTCCTGTGCCCATTGTCCACTCCTAGAGGTTTTCCAGTCCAACTTCAGCCTCCACAGCACCTACACAATGCCAACATCTCCAGAATGTGCCCTGGCCTGTCTGCAGTCCCAGATGTGCCACTGAACTGGGCCAATCCTGATTTGTTGGAGCTGCACTCAAGGTCCTGTACACTTCACCTGCCTGTGCATTAGGGGGTTTCCAGGACAAAAGGAGACACATTTTTGGTCTGGAACACATACCACTTTCTCTGAAGGAAAAATTCTCCTTAATTCACTCTTAAAAAACTTTGTTTCCCATTTTCTCTACCCGCATTTTTAGGCTTTTTCCCATCTCAAAAAAAATTTGTTAGTTATAGCAGATACTTATCAAGGACTGATCTAATAAGACACATTTGTTCAATTAAGTATAATAAAATAATTCTCACAGTCCAAAAAAACCCAACAAACCTCAAGGTGTGTCTGTTGCTCACCTTGTCTCAGCCAGCTCCTACCCCCAGTAGAGAAATGACACTTCCTCCTCCATAAACAATGGAAATAAACCCTGAGGTTAACCTTGACAGCTTCCAGATCACACAAGTCAGGAAGTTCAATGATTGTAGCTCTTAATTCTGCACTGTCTCACCCAGGAAGGTGCAGTGCAATTGTTTCCCTCTATTCTAAAAGGATAAAAAGAGCTGACCTGCTGTAGTTTTAGTTTAAATATACAGAACAGAGTTCTGTCACAGAACTATGAGGAAAGATATCTGAGGACTTAGGAGTTCTGAGACATCATCTGTCTCTCCAAATCACTCTTTTGGTTATCCACATCCTACCAAATAGAGCTACCATTTTTATATCTATTGTGCAGTTCCTTTCCTATCACATTTCATTCTTCCAAACTCTATTGTCAGCCACTTCATTATCTTCATTAGAATCACTGTCAAGAGTGAAAAGCATGAAAGGCTTCAACTAACATCTTCCTAAAGCAACCCCCTTTGTGCTGTGCAAGTCGTTGTGATCTCACACACCAGATCTAGGCTCAAGCAGTGAAATATCAAGAGCATAATTCTTGCAAATTTCTGAGTATCATAAAGTCTTACTGTGCATATCATCCAGGCTGTTATGATGTTACTTCTGCCTTTTGATATGGCAATCAACAAACATTTATATCCACATGTATAAGACACATGAATAAAAGATGAAAGACAAATACAACAACACAGATATAAAAGTAGATCTGATACATATAAGCATTTAGGGTATAAAGTATATTTTTTTCCCTGTATCATTCTGCCTAGTCCATCCAATCAAAGACAAAACCCAGTTGAAGGAGTGACTTCATCAATTTTCCCCCAGAAAAGAACGTATCATCAGAACTGAATTAAAGACATATTTATAATCAGAACTGAACTAAAGTGGGTCCCTTTTTTAATCTCAAAGTGATTTATGACAATATTTCATGCTCCTAACCAAAAAGCCATCCCAAACTTTTGGGGAGACAGGACCTTTCCAGTGGGAAGGTACCAATGCTGTCACAAGCAAAGCTCTACAAGGACATGAGAGTCACAGCGAGGTTCTCCTGTGCCTCCAGCCCTACCCTTCCCCTTCAGCTCTGGGAAATACCAACCAGGGAAGCAGCAGAGAGCTGAGAGCAAGATCTGCACACACACAGAGACCCTGCCCTGCAACCCTGCCCAACAGACAGAGCACAGCCCACTGCAAAGGCACCTCAGGGTTTCCTGAACGAGGAACAAAGGCCAACAGGACCACACCGTCCCACAAGTCTTATCTAACAAAGTTAAACATATAAAATAAATAAATTTTTAAGCTGTCTACATAACTGTGAAATAAAAACACATTTTAGCAACAGGATGTCATATGCAAAAACTCCAAAAAATTGACTTTAAGGGATGTTATTTCTAATGAAGAACAACAGAGTAAACAACCAGAAAAGTGATGTTTATTCCTACCACTACCAAGGCTTTTTCTGAATAAACTAGTAAAATTTATGAATCTCAGCAGGACAGAAAAAAAATGTATTTCATTACAGAAAGAAGCCCCACTCTTTGGCTGGAAAAAAGAAACAACCAAACAAAAAACAGAATTATGAGATATCCATTTGTTACAGTCTCATGCCAGGCAGATCTGTCTTCAGACAGTTCTTGCACAATCTGAGTTGCTGAACAAAGATAAAATGGCATGAAAACTCCTCCTACAGGCATCACAACCGAAGTTCACCTTCACACTGATGACACTTTTTGTTTTCTTTTTTCAAAACCATATAAAGATAATGTCATCTCTTCTGATACTGCCAATTCAAAATAGGACTTGCTGGAGAATTGCAGAGCAGAGACCTGCCAGATAACACTGATAGTGCTGATTTTTCTCACAGAAATTCTTCACATGAATAAAGATTTTTTTTTTTTAATGGAGACTAGGTATAAATACTGGAAGAGTTCTGAGAGGGGAAAAAAACCCCCAAAGAATAAGCTTATATTTCTCCCATAAAAAGAACCATTTTGTCAAGATCTTCCTTTTCACTCTTTGCCCATCATGAAAAACAAACAGAAATCCCCAGAAGTCCAGGAGATGGTGACCTCTGACAGTCATAGGTGGAAGCTGTGACTCCCAGCTTGAAAAAATATTTCAAGTTACTTTTGACTACTCACATTCAAAACACTGATTCTAAATAAAGAGCAATCCTGTCTAGGTGCATACTTCCAGACACTGTGCATTGCACAACTGAAATTCAAGATGAGTATCTCCAAACTTCCACCAGCTCCTTCATTCCCCTTTCACCTCCCCCTGAGCACCTGGCCCAGGCTGGCCCCAATTTCCACACCTCGAGGGAACCTGGCTCACACCAGGGTGGGGACAACCCCAGGGCACAGACAGCAGTGCCCAGAGCAGCTGCTCCCATCTCATTCTTCACAAGAATAAAAGGCTGAAAACAGCACAGGTATAAGAGATACATTGCTCCAAATCCATTTGCCCCACTCTGACAATTAAAATGATCAAATAAAACTCACTTCCTCAAGCTCCTTAAGCAAGGATTTTTTGGTATTTGGATATCTGCCTAACACACTGGGTCTTGCCTCAGGCACTGTGGCACAAAATAATTATGTAGTATTTATTACTTAAATAACACAGATAATAGAAATACACAATAGAATTACTTTGGCATACTTGGTAAAAAAAATATGTATATTAATCAACAGCTTTAAACAGATTCTGCCATTCCCAGAATCAAGAGATCTTCAAGTAACCTGCAGACCAGCAGTGAAAAACATGAAACATTCTGCTTCAACAACAAGAACAAGGTGAATAAGACAATTAAAATGAGCTCTTGCTTCACTCTGACTGCTGGGAGAACCTTAGAAGCAATGAACATATGTGGCACTTTAAAACCTACACATGGAAAAACAAATTCATGTCAAAGTCCCCCTGTAAGAGAAATAAACTTTTTGATATAATCATTTCCTACATTACTTAGCCCAATGGACAAAATCTCTTTAAAATGTCAGGTTTGCAAATCCTCCTGGATTGGTGCTGACAGGAGTAAGTTTTTAGTTTGCCTCTGAACTAAGGTGCAATGGCAGAATTTGTCCTTTTGTGACTGCATTCTTCAGGTTTCTCAGACTGGAAATCCTTAGAGCACCTAAATTCATTTCTGACAGGAGCATTCACTTCCTTCCTAACTCTCATCTGAGCAGTGCAGCTCAGCTTGGCACCAACACCACTCACCTTGACTCAGTTTGCATTCACCTGGGTCAGAGTTATGTAAAGTCCCTGTGCTTGGTGTAGGGCCCTGTTGTTACTGGGGGAAGGGAAGATGCTTTACACAGTCTCAAAGTGTCACAAAAACACCAACCAAACCAACCCACACAAGAGCATTTCCTTACTTTAAAATAATGACTCAGATTTTAAAAAGTTTATTTTACTGGGAAAAGCATGAATATTATTTTTCAATTATTTTTCCATATTTAGGCATCTCTTTCCTAATTTATTTCCCACACTTCATTCTGTCAAAGACACATCAAAATCTTGTTTTGAGGTGAAACATATTGCTGGTTATTTCCAATTAATGGTTTCATCTGGAATAAAATGAACTTTCAGGGCTCAAATGTGGCAACTACTTGACAAAAACACACTTTCCTTCAGCCCTGGGTAATTTTTTTCTCAAAAATCAGTCAAACATTTACTAAAAGCTGTATAAGGACAGAGTGAAAAGAGGGTGAGCCAATGCATGCTCAGGCTGAGATACAGAATTAAGGTTTGACTTCAGGACCTATGGAAAGAAGAGCAACCAGGAGGAAAAGACCAGCCCAAGTCAGTGACATTTATCATTCCATGTTTCATCTCTGACTCTGGCAGTTTTTCACTGGCCTCTTTAGGAATAGGGTAATTGTTGTTATTATTCCCAGCCCTTTTTACTATAGTTTCATTAAAGAAACCAGGTTTTCAGCAACTTTTTCCAACTCTCTCTATCACTGCAATGATTATAACCACAGATAATCAGAGAACAGACTGAAAGAAATTTTAAGCAACCTCGTTTTTCCTAAGAACCCTTTGCCCACCTCAAAGGCACCTTCTAATTTGCAGTAAGAGTCTCTTTAGTTTCAGCTGACCCCTTAGACCTGGAGCTATGTAAAACTCAACCTCTGTTTGGTATTACACTGCCATGGTAACCTTCAAAAAGGGCTTTACACAAAGTACCACACTGTAGTAATAAACCACAGCTCATGTTTATGGCATGTTCAAACAGAAGAATTTCCTTAAAACCCTTTTGGAAAGGGCAAAGGGGAAACAGGTGTAGCCATGGGATTACATTAATAATTGCTATTGAAGCCCCTTGTACTGTAGAGAAGATTAATATATTATTATCCCACTGATATTAATCTATTAAAACCGTTTGAAGATTCAAAAATTCCTATTTTAAGTCCACTATTAATGTATGTGCAAGTGATTTCTGTTTTGCTATTTTACTTTTGTCTGCTGGTCTACACTCTCATCATTGCAGATTCTGGCTCAAATTATATAGATTTGACCCGAAGAGCAGAAATTTCCCAATACTCCTGCCTTTAGAAACTTACCTTAACAAAAACAATACATAAATTTAATTTTAAAAAAAAAGTTGAGTAGGAATACTGCACAAACCTGGCTATTCTCAAATTAATAGCATGATCTTAAAACCATGGTCCATGCATTTCCTGCTTTGATCTGAATGTTTTTTCCAAGGATAGAACTCAACACTACAAATTCTAATCTAGAGGGGAAATAAGGCAAATTCATATGCCCTTAGAACCATATAAAGCACTTTTTGTACTCTACATAACTCACAATTTAAACTGCACACGTGCACAGAGTCATAATCCATCTTTCATTTAAATTGTCAATACTTGAAGCTGCTCACTTCAGGAATATAAAACTTCTCAGTAATTTCACTGGGTAAAAGGGTCTGGCAGTTGCAGAGACCACCATGAGACTTTCAGTTCAAGTTTTGTTTGGATTGTTTGGTTGTGGGGTTTTCAATGTCTGTGCTGCCAGGACTACATCAGAAAAGATCCACCAGACAACCTTATTTCCATCCTGTTAAATATTCTTCCCATTGAGGTAAAGTTTTTCTGAATGGATTTCTTTTCACTCCACCAAGTCCAAGCTACATTTAAATAAATGCTCGTGATGGAGCTTCTGTCCCAAGTTACAGGAGTTGCAGATCTTTCTCACCAAGCTTTTTCCAGCCTCTCAGCAATTTTGTGTTCACTATTTAGCAACCTCAAGCACTCTAAGCTGAGAACACAACCTAGGAAGCAAATTGTGTCCCAGGCAGTGACAACGACAGCACAAGAAGGGTTTTCTGCATCGTGTATATGCACAAAGAGTTCTCAAATCTGTCTGCTATTGCTACAGGCTCACCAATGCAGCTGGAAATGCTGCATTTGAAACCAGAGAAGCCTTTTCTCTGCTAAAAGATATCCAGAAGTAGTAACACAGCATTTTGTGCAGTATTTGCACATTCAGAATACAAGGGACAAGTGCCAGCCTTGCTGCTCTACTCAAAATTTATTGGCATGCCCTGGACCCAACAGTGTTGATCCTATTTGCTTTTGGAGAGAAAGAGAAGGAATAATAATGGAAATAGCAGAAATAATAATTAAGATTCAAGCAATCAAATGAGGAATGCTACATTTAATGAAATTTCACCTCATCCAAATGGATGAGCTCACTGCACAAAAGAAGTTCTCTTTCAGGTCAGCATACACTTATTTACACAATCTTTTAATGTATATGTTTAAACCTGAAACCATTTTCGGGGCAAATATAATAGAAAATACAATTCTTTGGTTCAGTGATTCTGATGTTTATTCTCTTGCTTAAATAACCATGACTTACAGTCCACTTTTTTTTTTTAGAGATGGATATATAGTATAAATATAGAAGAATAACTGTGGTGCAGCAATCCAAAATTGTACCTACTGGCAAATATAACAAAAGTTTAGGTGTGTTTGGTTTCATTTCCACCAAAAAATAAGTATTAAAAGTCAGAAAGATATATTGAAAGGCCATACAAAAGTATCAGATTCCTATTGATGAGTCAGAACTTAAACATTTCTCTATTTTTATGCAGAAAGATTTTAAATTTTTGGTGCTTATTTGGGTTTTTTAGATCTTTAGGCATTATCTCCTTATCAGCTAGGTAGTGGAACACCTTACTGGTATCAGAGGACCTTTACTAGCATAAATTACTTCCCTTTGGCAACCAGAAGTAATATTAGAAATGAGTATTACTGTATACTTCTGTGCAAGTTTCCATGCTGAAAAATTTACTCTCTATTCCAGCTATAAATCCTAATATAAACTGCTCACATTTACTCAGACTCCTTAAACTGATGCAAAAAGAAAATGACCCTTTTTACCCAAAAGCATCAGAAAATTCAAAACTTACTAATATTTTTGCACATAGGTCCCTAGCACCTAACCATCATCTTTTAATGGACATATAACACAGCTGCATTTCTTCCACAACAACTCAAATTACTACCAATAATCTCTTTTCAATTAGATAAATGGCTGTTATATTTTAAATATAAGATAGATCTCCTCCTATTTCCATTCATTTCCCCCAACAGCTTTAGTTCTTGTAAGTTTTTTAACACTGTAACCTGTTAAATAAGAATAAACTGATCCTTATCTCTGATCTAAATCAGTGTAAATCATTGTCTGTTAATAACAAAATTCAGCTCTTACATGTACATGCATAAAAGGAGCCCTATTTAGCACCACTGCTATGGTTTCAGCTGCAGGTTTCATATTTTCTTTCTGACTGTCACCAGAAGAAACAGAATGCAAACATCTCAGAGCTTGAACTCCGGTTCAAAGTGTTTGAGCAGATGATCACACACACAAATAATCCCCCACTGTTCATTACCTTTAGGAATGCAAGCACCAAATTTAGGTAATTTACTCAATCATGGCCTATAAGTTTATTTGCAAGAGGATTTCAAGAAAGTTCAGAAAAATTTTACTGGCATTACTAAGGCATACATTTTTAGACTCATGTGCCTAAAATTAGTTTCTAACTCCATAATTAGACATCAAAATAGAGCTGTAAAACCTTCAAAGGTTTAAGATACACTCAAATTATACATCACAGCTTCAGAAGAACTTAAGCTTGTATTTAAATTGTTGCAAGCTTGTATTTAAATTATTGCAGTGTCCAGCTGGGCCCTTGCTGGCTGCCCTCTCTCTCTAAGCCCATTGTGCCAGGAAAGCTGAAGGCAGCAGCTCACCACAGCAATTCCATGGGAAATCCTGGTGAAGGACCTCACCACCCACTCCACTCCCAGGTTTCCAGCTCCTGAATTTCATGCCACATGCATTTGTGCCTGAGCAACAGAATTCTTTTTCTAATCTCACCATTACTTGTCTCTTCACAACTTGTCAAATGGAAAAAGCACAAAGCACTCAAGCAATAAAAAAAAAAACCCACAAATTCTCTGAAGAGTTTTATGTTAAGTGTGAAGAGCAGCTAAAATTCAGCAGTAATGCAACTACCCATGGCTATTCAAGCCACAAAGCAGCTGAACTCCCCTGGTGGCAGTGACAGGCCAGCAGCAGCAAAAAGGGAGTTTCAGTCATCATTAAAAAGCCACGTCATGCAATGCTAAAATCACCCTCCTGCCCTACTGCTGACCATGCCAACAGGGCCCTTGGGCATCCAGTGGGGCTCTGTTAACAGAGCAATGAGCTGGAGCTGCCAGGTATGGCAAACAACCAGTCCTTGGTGATGCCATGAGGATGCATTAATCACCAGCAGGAACCACCACAGCTCGCTCTGACTTCTCTGATCTAGACACAAGACCCAAAAATAATACTCCAGATATGAAGGACAGGATTAATCTAATTGAAATTTCAGTTGTTTTAGTGAGCCACATCCAAGCTTCAGCTGACAGAGCTCCACACAGGTCCATGGGGAGCAGTGGGTGTCAGGGAAAGTCACCTGTTCAGACATTTGGTATCAGCAGGGCTCATGGCCTCCTAGTTCTCCAACACATTAATGTTTCCTGGAAGCCAAAACCCAGTAGAAAAGGCAATAGGTAAGCATCTATATCCTGCTCTGGGTCTGAGCTGTAAACCAAGCTATACTTTAATGTTAAAATATTACACTTTTATTTATACTATTTTATTAATGCTCACCCAGATAGGTTTTGAACTCAACTCCAGTGTGATAAATTCTCATTATTCCATGTTTACACCATTTACAGCCCACTGTGCCTACAGAATGGAGTAACTCAGAGCCCTTTCAGGTACTCCTCCTAAGACACCTCTTTTTTATATAGTTCAGGTGGAATATCTGCTTAGTCTGCATTATATGCTGTGTATTTTACCCAAAGACATATTGTACAGAGTCATTAAGTGAAATGCCACAAATGCTAATACCTAGACTACAATATATAGGGAGACAAAAACATGCTAAACTAAAGGAAAAAATATTCCAGGCTGTGAAGTGTAACAAAAAAGGCCCATGATGACAGTTTCATCTGAAAATAGCAGACTGAGACATATTGAAATTGGTTTATTGTCTCCCTAATGAGGCAATGTATGTAAAGCCCCAAATACTCTATTATCAAAGTTACCAGCTAGTGTAAGCTTTGAAAAATGAGAAGCAAATCTATAGCTGATAATTAACAACTTCCTTCATTGTTGACTACACAGGAAGGAGAAGGGTGTTTTTACTGCTGCTCTTCTCTGCTTTAGTGCACGATGCTGCTGCTGTGGTCCAGCTCAGAACACAGGAACTGCTTTATTTTTCTCCCCAAAACTCTTGAGAGCTGCAGTCAGGAATACCAACTTTTTGTGCCCTAAAATGCTAATGTCATTTCTTTAGTTAGATAGAATTAGAATGATCTGCATAATTAGAACAGATCATAAGGTTCCAAGGTTATCTGTGGTGTTGTGAAGACATCAAGTTTTTTCTCATCAGAGTCTGTTTTCCTAGGCTAAGTATAACTCACCCTCATGCAAACACAAATCCTTAAATACACATCCAAGTCCTCAAATACATGCAAAAAGCCCCACACCACCAAACATTTGTCATCTACCAATATAATCTATTCAACCATGAGAGAGTGAATCTGAGCTAAACACCTCCACTACCTTATTCCAGTTCTTCCAAAACCCAACAGAAATTCATAGCCACATTTTTCTGACCGCACTGGAAAAATTACTAAGTTGACTTTTCCAACAAAAGCTGTGGAAGCTACGATACTCAGGTATGTGGTAAGACCACCTAGAGGACAGAATTTGCAGAGATTTCACCTGAACGCAGCTGCTTCCTACCGAAGGACACCACAGTACAACCATTTGGATTCCAATCTCCTACCAGGCTGCTACATCAAAAGATCTCTTCCTTCCAATCAACTACTAATACCTCAAGGTTTATCAATGTTCTTTGAATGTTTCACAGCCTCAAAATCATACACGAACCTACCAAATTAGCGAAAACATAGGGAACAGGATGTGAGCCACTGATTAAATTAACTATGTGGAAATTTTTCCTCCTAAGATACAAGGGTTTTCAAAAATTTCAAGAATTATCTCTGGCTGTATATTCCTAGCTGGATAGATTCACTGCTGTGAGGGGGTTTATATTTTGCCTTAAAACACCTCACATTTAGACTAGGTTTACAAAAGTGCCTACATGCAAATCAAAATACTACTTACTCATTTGCCCAGGGCAATAATTATATTTTATAAACTTGTCAAATATCCTTTGTTTCTTAATCAATCTTCAGGGCCTGTGGCAGACAAGCAGGTTTTGTGTCTTCTAAAAGTAAAATTTCAGGACTATTTTTAAACATTTATATTAAACAATGTGCATGGTTGCACCCACTGAGTATTTCAAGGCTCCAATGAAAACTCTAAAACACTAAAAGATAGCAGAGAAAACTTAAATACAAATCCACCAAATCAAACCTGAAAATCATTGGGTAAACCACAAAATATTTCAATATCTACTGATATTGAAATATTTACTTGATATATTTCAATATCTACTTGAATCCCTTTTATTGCTGATGAGAAATAATAAATTCCAATACAAAAGTTTATCCTTGAGACCTAGTGCTCATTGAAGAAATAATAGCACTCCCATGCTTTGACAC
Source organism: Agelaius tricolor (assembly GCF_023055355.1). Lineage (NCBI taxonomy): Eukaryota > Metazoa > Chordata > Aves > Passeriformes > Icteridae > Agelaius > Agelaius tricolor. The sequence goes on along the minus strand of NW_027269275.1, from coordinate 6,192,267 downwards.
TGAAACTTGCATGATTTTGAGCTTTGGAAAGCACAAAAAAGAAGCCACGTAATCAAAAAGAACCTGCACATCTCTGTTAAAATACATATATACACATTTTTTTTTTTCCATTCAGTGCTTGATCTGGCCATTATTAACATTAGAGAAAAAAATGCCTCTCAGACTGTAAAACTGCAGAAGATCAGTGGCTACTAATCCAGAGTTATGACAAAGGATACCACACCTAAAACTGTCATCATGTCAGGTATCTTCATATTCTGGACACCATCTAAATGGAAATTTTCCTTCATGGGTCTCATCATCTGCACTTTCACAGACCAAGCTCCCTCTTGCTCATAATCCTGACTCATATCCATCACTATTTGGGAGCAAGTGTGTATCTTTGCAGGGCTTCAGAATTCCATCTGTCCTGCCTGAGATTTCCTGAAGTACAGATAAATTCCACTGAATAACACTGCAATATGGGGAATGTATACATTTAGAGCAGCATATGGAAAAGCAATATTTAAAAGTACTTCTCATATATTAAAAATATACATGTGATTTAGAAATGAAAAAAAATAAACTAAGGAGGAGGAAAACATCATCATTAGACTACAAAAATCTATGGCAAAAGTTTAAGATTCAGATATAGGCTCAGTTGGGTAGAATATTCTGCAACAGTTTATTCCTTCAAGAGTATGTCCAAAGAACAAGAGACCATCTGTACAAGAAAATATGTATGGAACACCCTCAGAAAACAAACAGAGCACCCCATCCCCTCCAGCTGGCCACTCTGGTTTCGTGTCCACACAAGGGGTGAAGTGCTGGCTGGCAGCACAGAGTTCTCAGGGTGGTATTGGCAGTGATGCACAAACAATCAGCAGAATGAGCAGAACCTTTTCTTTACTGCTGCCTTCACTGCACCCAAATCCAGCACTGAAATCCTGATGTGACAAACAGCCTCACTGCACTTCCATTCTTGGCTGCTCTGGGATGTTTGCAGAGCCACCATCACAACCCAAGTTGATGCCATCCTTGGTTAATATTTGTCCTCTGTAAAAGAGCTTTGTTTTGCACACCCATCCTTTTGAAAGAGTCACAGAGTAACTGAGGCTGGAAAAGACCTCAAAGATCAGAGTCCCACCTTGTCCCCAGAGCCCTGAGTGCCACCTCCAGCCCTTCCTGGGACACCTGCAGGGATGGGCACTGCCAAGCTCCCTGGGCAGCCCCTGCCAAGGCCTGAGCAGCCTTTCCATGGGGAAATTCCTGCTGGTGCCCAGCCTGAGCCCAGCCTGAGGCCGTTCCCTCTGCTCCTGTCCCTGTCCCTGGGAGCACAGCCCGACCCCCCGGCTGTCCCCTCCTGGCAGGGAGTTGTGCAGAGCCACAAGGGCCCCCCTGAGCCTCCTTTGCTCCAGGCTCAGCCCCTGCTGGGGCTCCAGTCCCCCCCTGGACACCCTCCAGCCCTTCAATGTGTCTCAAGCCATGAAAGGCCCAGAACTGGACAAAGTCTCACGAGTGTCAAGTATTTTTTGACAGAAGATATGGATACATCCTTTACCCTGCTCAAATAAAGCATATTTTCTATATTTTTTTCCATCAACACACAACTTCCCAGTTTTCCAGTCCCACATCTATGGAATACTGAAGAGGACTCTCTCCCCAAAGAGTTTTAAATCAAGTGCAATTTGTTTGGAGATTTCTTTTAAAACAATTTCTGGTTTTAAAGAAACCAAACACTTCTGAGCCATACTTTTTGCCAGGATTTTCTAAACAATACAATACAATGAGAAATCCTGATCAATAAACATTATCTCACGAGAACTTGTAAACATTTTCCAAATTCATCCCCTGTTGTCATAAACTCAGCTCTGAAAGAACATTGTACTTAGACAGCAGGGAAAAGAGATGCTGAGAAAAAAAAATCAAAATCAAAAACACACAAACAAATTAAAAGCACACAATCAAAAACATACCCATTTTTATGTTAGAAATAAATCCCTGGGGACTATTGCAATAAACATTCAAACATCTGAAAATAAAACACCATCTTCCAGGAAAACACCCTCAAATTCTATTTTGTCTGTTCTGATGTCACAAAAAATTCAAGCTTTATATGAACTGCAAGTTTCATTCATTGAACTTCATACTATTTTAAGCAGCCAGGTTTTTTCTGCTGTTGTGTTTTTGGGGTGATCCAGTCACAGTTAACATTGCAGGTAGCACTGTCTCTAAAGCTGCAAAAACCTTTACTAGCACAAAGAAATTGCAAAGCAGGAAAAAGTTTAAATTATTGCAGAAATAAACCTAGAATATAAATGGTGCTATAAAACCCTACTTGTTTCAGCACTTTTTTTTTCGTACTGCACTGTCACTATCATGTGGCAATCACAGGAAATCTATTCTTCAAGAACGAGCTCTTAGCCACTCTTGAAGAGCTAAAAATGCCTTTTTTCCAGATGGCCTAATGATAATGGCTTTTCACAGATCAGCTGCAAAAGTTGGTTGTTTTGTTCTCACTTCAGTTAAGTAAAATTCCAGAAATGCCACAGTCAAGTTAATCTCCAAGAAAACAGATATCATGAATACAGAATCAGGGGACTTGTGGAAACTGTGACTTCAGTGGAAATGCTTTATTCAGCTCTGCAACCACCAAACCTCACGCTGTGAGATCTTGTGGAGCTCTTAGGACCAGGACCAAGCCTGGACACACACCCAGAGACCCCCACTGGGAGCATCTTTCTTGTTAACTGCCCATAAGCTCAGCACCAAAGCCAAGCTCTGACAAGGGGAACACAAGGAAAGGAGCATCGTGGTTTAATTGCAGCTCAGTAATTGTGGCCCCAGCCTCTGAGCAGCCAGGGTGCTCCCCACAGAACACCAGGCAGGGGCAGCTGTGACATTTCCACCAGGACACACCTGAGCTCTGTGATGCTCTCCCTGAGCAGAGATTCCCAATGCCAGTGCCTTCAGACCCAACTGCATTTCTCCAAGGAGAGGAGCAGAACTAAAAAGGGCACTGGAGACAAGAAACCAGGATCATCAGAAGCATAAAAGCACAGGTCATAAATTGCCAGCTTCCAGAAACAGGGAGCACAAATTTGGGAAAATATAACCCTACTTGTGCTCTGCAGCTTCTGCTTGTTCCCTGTAAATCCTTCAGTGGCCAATGTCACAAAAAGGACAGTGTCCTGGAAGGCTTTCACTCCGCTGTGCAATAGTTGCTCTAATGATCATAAATCTGAAGGTGTGAGGGAGCACTGCAGAACTGGTTCCCACTTCAGGAAATTTCAGCTGGCCACACACCAAAATTAGCAAACTGAGGTCACTGGGTTTGATCTGAAGCACCAGACTAAGCACATAAACCTCTAAAATACCCTCAGAGTACCTTACACGTCTTGATAGGCATTTCCAGACTCACCTTTGTCTATTACAAATAAGGAATTTCTTTAAATTCTCAGGGCGCCTTTGACTTCAACAGAATCAGTTCATCCTACTAGCAGTTGGTTGGAAAATCTTCTAGATTCTATAATAAGTTGCATTTAGATAAAAACTGCCTGAATTTCTTTAAGCAGAGTAACACCCACAGCAATAAGGAGAACTCAGTACGTCGGTGGTTTAATACATTTAAAACAAAGCTCAAAATCTATTTTGTAAGCAAAAAGTAAGATTTTTTTCTTATGTTCCAGAAAGCTTAACAAATCCCCCTACACCTTATTTTCAGTTCAAAGTTTCCACTACTTGCAACAAAAATAATTTTACTTGATGCTCATTCCATCAAATCACTAGTTATCATAAGGAAACTTAACTACATTTTCACCTGACTTAAAACTTATTTTTTAACTCACAGAGCTCAAAATTTTAACATAGACACTGTAAAGTTGTATAAACCCAGTACAGAAAGCTACAACAAACACTCAGAATAAGTGCTTAGAATACCTAAAAAAAGAAAAATTCAAAAACACAGCTTGCCATTCCTATTAATCCTTCTCTTTATATTGTGATGTTTTTGGAAGGCTTTTTAACCAAAAAAAAATTACAGATTGTGTTTAAGATATTTTTAAATACTCTGTCTACAGTCTTTAATGAGAATCAATCCTAGTCATGCAAAATTTTAGAAACATGTAATGTGGTTTCTTTCCCCATCCAATTTGTTCACATACATATTTGTTTGTTTAAGTATAAAATCCTGATAAAATCACATCACTTGTTTCTGATAATTCCATCATTAAGCACACTTTAAATGCCTGATACTAAGCATAGTCACACACAGGAAAAAGCAGAAGTAGAAATACATTTCAGCTGGAAGATTCCTTTCCTGAAAAACAATTTCTTTCCCAAAAAATAACCACTACATAAATGAAACTCATATCTGAATATATTTGCAATACATCAGTATTTTCAACAACAAAATGCAAAGGCAATATATTACACCAGACCCTGCTCTAGGACAGGCTGAAGCAGTAAAAAATCCCTGGCAAAACGAAGAAAGCATAAAAGATGCTGAAAAATATCAGAATTCTGCAAAGGGAAAAATCAGTTTGGGAGGACTTGGAGCAGGGCAGGCTCGTGAGGAGGAGAGAGCTGGAGCCCACCAGGGCAGCCTGGAGCAGCTTTGGCTCCTGTCCCTGCACGGAGCAGGAGCCTCTGCCTGGAACTCGGCTCTGCCTCGCAGCACCGCACGCGTTGGCTCTGCCTCTGCTCGCCCTCTCCTCTCTGAAATGATGCTTGAACTCCTCGTCATAAAAAGATATGATTCCAGTGTTTATACTATGAGCTACATTTATCTTTAAGAGCAAGATGTTGAGTTCAGCTCTAATGATGAAAAAAGCCTTTAAAAAGGAAAACTCATCACAACTCATTACGGACGATAAAGGCCACAATTTAAGGATTCTGTAACTCCAATGATGATCATTTTAAAGTAGATTTATAGCAGAAAATAGTTAGATACTTTTACTTCAGTTATAATTTTCCATTTTGTAATTTAACACTCCTTTAGTTCATATTTGCACGTTAAAAATATAGCTTGAGAAGTCCATCATTAAATACTTTTAATAAGTGCAATAAATAAATTTTACAGTGTGCATAAATCTAAGAACAAAACACAGCTTAAATTGTTAATCTTACACTTTTTCTCATTAATTGCAATACATAAACATATGTTTTATACAAAGATATTTGCTACAAAATAAGTATAATAAATACAGTTTACCACATGTATTAATCTTAATAGTTACAAGCTGTTAATCTTATATATTAGGTAATAATTTGCAATAAATAATTGTTTATTATCTTGATGTCTGCTTGTCTTGGGTTTTAGCAATATGCAATAAAGAAATGCAATTTTGAATAATTTGATTGTAAGACTGCTGGGAAAATACTGTAAGTTATAATTAGCTGAGGGAGGATTCTGTTCACTAGATGAACCATAGAGATATAGTTCAATAACAGAAACATGCATTATTGCTAACATAAATAATTTAAAAAGTTAACTTCAGTTTCAAGCAATAAGATTTTTTAAAAGTTAAATGCAAATAAAATTAGCAAAATATTTCACATTCTTTACTTTTATCATTTTGTGTTCACTGAGAACAGCAACAAAAAACCAGAGAAGCATTTCAGCCTCCAATGATTTTTGGCACAACCCACAAATATTTATCTCCCACTATCAATACTCACCTGCTCAAAAGCAAATCAGATTTCAGTATCAAACCATCTTATGTCCACTTCTAGTAGAGGACATTCTCTCATATTTACTAATCTTGTTTCTCTTATACAGAACTAGTAATAATTTGTCACAAATATTTGTTCATTATCTTAGTATTTTCTCACTTTGGAATTTGGTAACTTGCAACAAAGAAATGCAATTTTGAATAATTCAATTGTAAGACTGCTGGGAAAAGGGTAAATTCTAATTAGCTGAGCAAGAACCCAGTGGCTTTAAAAGGAGACTGGTGTTTCTTTTCAGTAACTTTAAAAGTTTGCTTTTTATCAAGTAAATGTTCTCTCAAATTAGGCAAAGAACTACAGTAAAGGCATTTCAAACACATCCCTTCTACAGAAACAAAAGGACAGGCACAGAAAAAAATTCAATATATATAGCTCCTCAAACCCCAAGGTGCTTGTGTTGGGCATTAACAACAGGATATGTTTTATATGTTTTGCATTTTTATGCAACAGGATTTTGCACACTTTTTTTCTGTTACCTATCCTAATACAGATAAATAGAGAAATCAAATCTGCCTGTAAAATATACACAAAAATAAAAAGGTGAAGCTTCTTGTGAACTCTAATCTGGCTCTGTTTCCAATCTGTAAAGCATTACAAATGCAATCAGTACAGAACAAAATCCATCAGAGATCACAGTACTTCAGAATGTTTATTACCAAAGTTACTATGCACGTACCTATAGTATCTCTGAAAATTATCTACTAATAAATATTGCTACAAACACCAGTATTTGTAAAGAAATGCCATTTATGAGGAGTCATGCATCTCTGAATTTTATGACACAAATTCCAAACACTCTAATACTGTCATAGTTGTCCCACCTCTTCACCTCGGTCAGTTCTGTAAACAAGCTGCTTGTATTTAGTTTAAACATCATCTAAAAATTATCAGCAAGCCACCAAACTGGTTAAGATAAGGACAGAAACTTCTCATTGAATTATCAGAATCTGGTGTGTGAATGTATCCCCACTGTAAACTGCAAAGATGAAGCAAATAATTTACCTTTCTAGAAATTTTAACTGAAATAAATGGTAAGGCAATTTATAATGCAGTTATAGAAACCTTGGAATGCAGTTTGATAAAACTGCCAATGCTAAGATCCTGCAAAACAGTGGTGAAAGAAGAATTTATTTGTAGGTAGATTTGCACAAGTGTACTGATCTGTAAAGATTTTTAAGCTAAAATAAATCAGAAACACGTTGTTAAAATCAGAAAATATTACAGTGTGAATCATTACAGAAGTTGAAACATGACAAAATACAAAATCACAGTGAGAAAAAAAAAATCACTTGAATTAAAACCTTACTCCCACTTGCCTTGCACAAATAATCCCATTGATTTTAATGAGACTATATGAATAAATACAGCATGGAAGAGAACAGGATGAACAGTGTCAGACCTATGACAGAATAAATTCAGAGACCCTTTGCATAACATGCAGAGAACATTTCCATCTAGAACTCCACTGGATACCACTACTTCAGGTACTTAAATGAATTTGTACCCAGCACATAACAGGAGAACAGGAATCGGAATCCTCTGTTCACCAAGGATAAAAACAAAATATCCTTAAAACAAAAGTGGGGTTTTTACATCAGATGAAAGGCATTTGTTAAACAAAGAGCTGAAGAAGTCTGCTATTCAAATGAAACACTGTACTACAAAAACACAGCGAGACAGGCATTATTAGAGGCTTCACAGCAGATGGAAAAGCTACTTCGTCGTAGCCTAAAGATGTAAAACGCAATCCCAGTCCCTAAGTGGCACTGGTACAACTGTGGAAATCATAGAGCCAGATGAAGCACATAAATTTCCCCCATGAACAATTGTTTTCATTTCCCTCCCGCGCCACCGGGCACCGCGGCCGCTGCGCGCTCCCGCGGCCGGGCACGCGCGCGGGGCTGCGCGGGGCTCTGCTGCCACCGCCCGGCCGCGCCCGGTACTGCAGCCCGCGGGCCCCGCGCCGGCCGGGACGATTCCCAATTTCCCGGCGTTAACGACGGGAATCGGAGCTAAAAACCGGCTCGTGGGCACCTCAGCACCCTGAAAGGTCCCTTACCCCAGGTACTGGCACCGCCACCTGCTCTCCTGAAGTTCCCTTCACCAACAGCTACAGGTGCTGCTCGCCAGAAACCCGTACAGCAACTCTCTAAAATAACATTCTTGAAACTAGTAAAGGTATTAAATAACTCTATACAATTCTCACCCAGTATTGCCATATAAACAGAAAAGTTTTTGGTGACCACAAACCCATACAGCAATTCTCTAAAGTAACGTTCTTAAAATAAATGTATTAAATAACTACACAATCCTCATCCAGTACTGCCATTTAAACAGAAAAGGTTTTGGTAAAGGTTTATCTCAGCAAGATTTTAGACACCTGCCCAAAATTTCTACTCCTATAACCAATTGCTCAATAGTATTGTTAACTATATTAGCAAAAGTGGTATTTGAACAAAAAAAAAAAAACCATGTGTTTTTACATCAGATATAAGAGATTTCAGAAAAACAAAGAGTAAAATTCTAATAGTCCAAAAGATGACATTGTCCTTCATTGGAATAGCAATTTCATGTTATAAATCTAATATTTTCATTTTACAGTAATGTAGTTATTAGTGCGAAACTCCATGAACACAAATTTTTTTAATATAAAAAGTTACACATTATAATTGTGGTTTTTAAGAGGAAAATGCTGTAATAAATTAAAAACCACATTGGATGAAAACCAAAATATGAGCAGAATTTCAGAAATCTGAATATGTCTCCTGGAATGGTTTCATCCTTCCATTTTCTTGTTTAATAAAATACCTTACAATTCTCAGTCATATCCAAACAAGACGTACACCCTGGAAGTGGTCAAGGGCAGAAATGGCAGTGAGGTCCCCCCAGGTAAATGAACAGGTCACAGATGTCTACTTCTCATTTATGCTCTTTACAAGAGCCCATTTGCAGCTCTTTGTGAATAACAAGGCAATGCACTCATTTTCAGTTCATACAGATGACAAACTCCTCAGCTTTGAATAACTCTTCTTGAGGCAGCAACAGCAATTTCCATCTATCCCCAAAATTGCACAGGAAGATCATCCTAGATAGGTACAGGAACATAATGGACCACAAACCCATAGTGCCATTGATGTAGTATTGGACATTTTTATCTCTTCAGGCAGCTCATGGCACCATCTCTAGGACCTCCTCAAAATTTGAGAACTATGTCCCAAAAACACAAAAAAAGCAGATCATGTGTATTTCAAAGTTCCCAGACCTGCTTCTATGCCACTTTTTTAAACCTCAAGCTCACAGGATACATTGGATATTTCTGGCAAGGTAGCCAACAAAAGATGGGAGCAGTCTTATGCACTCAAAGTTCAAACAGAAACAAGTAGAAGAGAAGGAGTACACAGATCCTTCAAAAGTGAAAGAGATCTTCAATTAAGGTCACATTGCATGAAAAGTGAATGCCAACACCTAAAGTAAGTTGTACCACAAAAACCTCACAGCCCATACCAGGACTGACTGCCTGTGTCCAAATTACTGCTCCTCCTGGGTTTGATGGACAAAAACCAGAGAAGCTGTCAGAGCTCTGCTCCCCTCCTCAGGAAGGGCCAAAGCAGAGGCAGGAGTGATCCTGCCCTGGCTCTGGGAGCTCCATTCCAACCCAGACAGTCCCTGCAGGCCAAGGCTCTGCTCTGGCCTTGCTCCCACCTTCCTTCCACAGAGGCTGGAGCAGGGCTGGGAATGGACTGCAGAGAAGGAGGGCACTCACCAGCAGTCCCTGCAGGACTGGGTAGAACTGGGACATTTTGGAGCATCCTCCCAGCCTGCTCAGGTGCTGAGCTGCAGTGCACACACTACAGGGCATTCCTCTGGGCTCCTTCACTTCTGTCCTGTTTCCAGTTAAAGCAGAGACAAATTCTTGATGTAAACTCCCAAGAGTTTAATTTTAGACAGTTTACCTAAAAATTACCTAGTTTAGCTAAGAAGTAATTCATGTCAGGTCTCATGTTGCATGTTATATTGAGGGAAGCTGCTCCTTGGTCACGAGTTTTCATTTTGGAATGTGCTTCATCACCTGCATCTCCTTCTCCTCCTCATGACCCAACCTCCTTCCTGTTCATCCCACAGCCTCCTCATCCCCCATCCTTCACTCCCCCTGGCCCCACTGCACAAGCTGGCAGTGCCAGCACAGAGCCCAGCCTAAAAATCCCAAAGCATTTTATTAATTTAGGCTTCAGCCTATGCCTCAACACCCCTGGTGTAGCTGGCAACCAGCACCTACAGTCAAACTCCAAACTACAGTATCAAACTCAAACATTTCAGAATTAGACAATGGATTGACAATTCCAAAGATATTTGTTCTGGAGGCAGGCAAAATTTGAGTGCTAGTCTCCGTCCACATTGCTCTAAGACATCTCAAGTTACAGAGGCTCCTATTCCCCCAGATCACAGTAACCAAAATGCTTTATTATCCTGCCCATGTTCAGGATGTTTCATCTTCCCACTGTGTGGGTTTCACACAGTGTAGTTCACCAACTCCCCAGCTATTTCAGGTCTACCTACAAAAGGATCTCTATACATGTGAAAAGCATCACAATTTCACGGCACAGAACAGCTCCCAGGGAAGCCTTGCTATTACATAAAGAAAGAAAATTTTTTTGAAAGATTTTTTTTTCTTTTAGTGCTGTATGGACACAAATATTTTTTTCTAGACCATATGATAAAAATGGACACCCTGAATAACAAGATATTAAGCAGCATATTATAGATCAGTTTGTACTGGCAAACCTGATACTTATTTTACCAACATCACTTGCTGTTCATTAACACATCTTTATTAATTCTTAATATCATTTTGATATCATAAAAAATCATCCCTACTGACTCTGCCTAAAAGAAATACTAAATACAATGCTAATATGATACAATGGAAAATTGCTAAACAATAACATGGATCTCTAAGAAAATTTGATATAGATTTCCTGTAGTTTCCCTGCACTATTTTCAACCCTTTTCACAAGGGATACAGCAAAATGGCAATGAAAAGTGAATTTCCTGCTGTTACAGCTACTTTGGATGCTCATGCTTGTGTTCCTGTGGAGCCAGCTTGGATCAATTTCAAGAAAATAGCCTTTATCTACACTTTTGCACAGAAAACACATTTCTGTTTTCAGGAGATGCAATATTTGTCTATGGCCAGTATTTCAATCTGCAGCATAACATTGTTGTAACTTGCATATAATTAAAGCATCCCATACTATCAGAGAAAGATTTACAAAGCAATTGAGGAAAATTATTTTTGCATAATATAAAACAGGTAGAGAATTATCTAGTTCAGAAAATTTAATAAGATTTATGCACTGTACATACACATAGTATAGTTTTATCTGCTGAGGGAGAAACTGAAATTTATCTGGAAATTAGTATTGTCACTATATTGGGCCTGAAGATGCTTGCACTGATTTTTAGATCAGCCAAATCTTCTGAGCTGGTTTAAGGATTTTGGAGTTCATGCAGTTATTCCTAACCCAGCTACCAGGTGTGACAATAGGAGGTTACAGCCCACCCTTGTCAGCAAGAAGACAATCAAAGAAATAACTTCATTTGTTTTGGGACACAGACACTCAAGCAAATTAATGCACAAAGCAACAGCACACAAATCTGCTTACTCCTCCTTCACTGGAGAGTTGGTAATAACTGAGGGGCTGAAATCCCACAGCAAGAGTGTAAAGGCACATGTACAATGTACATTCACACCAGAGTCAATCTCACCACAGCTAGCATTTAAATATCTATAAATATCTATCTTTATTTTTATCTATAAAAAATAAATAAAATCCCATAGACTTCAAGGGTGCAAGAGCAGAACAATTACAGTTTGCAAAAACACCAGACAAGAGACCAATGAAATTTGAATCAGCCACCTTTCATCCTGTTCACAGGCAGTCAAATCAAGCACCTTTTACTATTTCAGCTTTGTTGGATAAATATGGACAGGCATTATATGAACTGCACACTCTAAATAGACATATCTGTTCTCTAGCTAAACAAATCACTGCATCTCTGCAAGAAGAAATGCTGTACAAGAATCCTTAAATCAGAATTTGAGCTCAGACTCTTACATGGCTGCAGCAGACCTAAGAGTTGATGACAACAGCCTGGCCAGGTCCTTGCTTCAGTGCAAACAGAAACCTGAGGTGCACCAGGACAGACAGGAAATGCTGGCTTCAAATTTAGGGATTTTTCTATCTCTTGTACAAGGATTCACTCTACCAGAAGCCTTGTTCCCATTTTGCATGCCAACTCTCTGGAGCAGCAAAAGTGACTGCACATCGTGAGCACCACGCTCAGCTCTAGAGCTCAGAGTTGTAACACAGATACAGCAAAGCAACAACTGCTGCAGCTCATTTTGTACAATTTCACACCCATCTCCAGATATTTAAAAGGAAAAACGGTAGAAAATATTTGCTTTTATCATTTTTAGAAGGTAGACGTGCCTCTTAATAAGGACTTCAAGTATCAGGTATAGCAGGTACAGCTTCCTCTCTATACACTCCATAAATCTGCTTCTTCAATATACAATTCAAAAAAGCCCCAAATTGCTATTGCTATCATGATAAACATTGGAAAGTTCTGCTTGACCTTTTATTAACATTTTTCTATACCAATATGGTTCTTGTGCTACAAGCACCCTAAGGAATTATGAAAAATACTTTTTTCTCTAGTTTAGCCCATGTGCACTTAATAGGCTCACAAATATAATACCATTATAAAAAAGAAAAACTGCCAACACTGCTAAAAAAATTGTCATAACACTAAATTATTATATAAATATAAAAGGAGTATGTCTGTAAAATATTCACTCAATGAACATCCCAAGGTGATGATTTTGCTATGTTGTTTTTATTCCTGGGAGATCCATAACACATTTGGATATGCCACATGTCACCACATGAATCAGGCAGTTAATGCATGTGCTTTTTAGAAGCAGAGATGTCTTCCCAATAGAATGTGCTATAAAAAAATGTTGAGATTCTGCTGCTTTGTCTGATAGGCATAATTTAATGTCTTGCTTATAATGCTGCATCTTAAGGAAAAATGTGCACTGTCCCATGTAGTTATTTACAATATATTACTAAATCTATGCAAATATATTTCCCTGAGCTTGGTATTATATAAGAAAGGTCAACAATGTTTGAAATATTTTTAAACACATTCCCAATATATTTTGTATATAGCACTAACGTGCAATATAAAAATATATATCTTTATGTATTTCCAGATATTTCTATTCATTTTATCTTGCAGTAGATTATTACAATAAATATGTGGGGGGTTTTGCCTTAAGACTATAGAAATTGGCCTATCAAGCTATGGCTTTTCTTTAAGAGTGCTAATTTATACATTTGTTAAAAATGCAGCATTTAAATTGTCATATGACAGCACTATTTCACAAAATAAATTTTAATAGTCACTATTCAATACTATTCAATAATAAACAGATACTCATTTAAGAAAAATTAAGGGAAAAAGGTTTCAAGTCTGTTTCCCATGCAATTTTTTTCACTGTTTCTTCCATTTGCCTGTTTTTCCACTCACATTTAAACCTAAGATCCTCAAATATCTGTCCCATTTGGGGATAAATATTTGTCCCGGGGACAGGTGTCTTTTGTGAAAACTCTGGACATTTGATCCCATTTACACATCCTCTTGTCATTTCTACCTTTACATCCAGATTAACATTAACAGGTTTTTTCCTACAAGTGAAACTGTATAAGTGATGAGCAGGTTATAAAAACTTCTGCATCTCAGAAAGCAGGAGTAGGGAGTTAAAGGGAATATGATGATTTTTTTTGGTTTTTTTCTCCCCAGTGCACATTAGGGAGAGCATGTATTCTATCTGCAGAAGAATGGGGGGTTTTAAAATTCAGGACTTACAAGTTGAAATATGAAGTATTCCTAATGTTCATGCAATATCACTGAAATACTGAAATATTCCCATTTGCCCTAGCAAGTAACTGACATATTTCCAAAGTTTACACACCTGTGATTTCAAAATAAAGGTTCTGAAAATTAAACATAGTCAAGTTGTATATAGTAATGATTTTTTTTACATCTTTAAGTGAATTCTGTATCATGTCATTTTAGCAGAGAGCCAAATGAGTTCTGACATTCATTAGTGGTCTTGCAGACCACATATCTAAAGAAGATCCATAGGCTTTCAAGGCCAAAAGGAATCTCCCCTTCTATTTATTCCAAATTACAAGTGCCACAACACTTGACCAAGCCATTCCCAGGTCACATCCAGCTGGCTCAATCACTTCAAGCAGTGAAAAAACCAGTTAAAATCAGCCATGAAATGCCAAACCCAGCACTTGGCTCCAGAAGTGCAAAGCAAATGCAGCCACAGTCAGCAAAAGCCAAGGAGGGACCCAGAAGGATCCTCCAGCTGCTTGTACACCCATATCCCATAGGCACATCCCAACTGCAGCCCTGAAAGATGGGCCAGGACAAGGGTCAGACCTATTGGTGATTTAACTTTGTGTCCAACCCTGGGTGTAACCCACAGGTAAGGACAGGGCCAGGATGAGATCCTTCCCTCCCATCTCCTCCCAGGTCAGAATTTCCTGTACACCTACATTTCTACTGAAGCCCTCTACTGCCACTCTGTATCTTTTCCAAGAATTGCTAGGCCTCTTATGAAATACTTAAGGCATGTAATGTCATTACTCTGTTGATGTTTTCATTCTCTGTGTACAGCGTTGGTTATTGTTAGAATTAATATTTTAATTTCTAACATGTTTGTCATCTCTCATGGGTTTTTACTCAACTGGTTCACATCAGTTTTTACCTATTTTTTACCTATTTCATTTATTTTAATATTAACCACATTAATATTTCTCCTTTTTGTATTTCAACTAGTGATAAATTCACTTCAAAAATTCATTATATAGTTGATTTTTATTTCTAATTCTACCAAAGTGTAAGAAATGTTATTCTGAAAGTCTATTCAGGGCCATATTTTCTACAGAAATGTCCCAGACTTTTGTGATTGTGATACAGTTTGCATTTGCAAATCAAATATTACAGTGTGCACACAATTACTTAATCAAAACTACATACACAGCCACTGGGCCTGGTAATATAATGGAGCTTAATCCTGTTTTCAGCATAAGTATTTCTCACATTGCCTTCCTGTTTTCCCCTTAACATGCTCATGAGTACTTTGTTTTTCCTTTTCCATCCTTAGCGTGGGCTACACTGCCTGTGGATCTCCTACACTTTCATTCATCTGAATTAGACACTAACACAATCCTTTGAATTGATAATACACACATGAGGCTGTGCTTAGATCTAGGATAGTTCTGGTCAGAAACTGTGGTTAAGTCCCTGCATGTTTAAGCAGACCAAAACTGTACAGGACACTGATAGACAAAGTTGATGTTTAATACCACGACAAGCACTATAAATTCAGCAGGCTGACAAAAGAAGGCTCTCAAAAGTTAAAGCATACTCAAA
Source organism: Agelaius tricolor (assembly GCF_023055355.1). Classification (NCBI taxonomy): domain Eukaryota; kingdom Metazoa; phylum Chordata; class Aves; order Passeriformes; family Icteridae; genus Agelaius; species Agelaius tricolor. The sequence goes on along the minus strand of NW_027269275.1, from coordinate 6,177,045 downwards.
AAAAAAAAAACAACCAAACACTTCAGCAGCAACAAACTATGAATAATGCCTCCAACTGGCAGATTTTTTTAAGAAATCATTTCTAGGAAAATATTTTGAATTGTGCCCATAATGTTTGCAAGTAAGAACAAGATCTTCATTCAAGACTGGAGTTACTTTCTCAGCATCATCCTTCTCTTACATGTACAGCTACACCACCTCAAAGCTCTATAAGGCTCACTTTCTGCATTTATCAAAGGCTGGAATTCTCTCTTGATGTCAGGGAGATCCTCTACCAACGCTGGATCTCTCCACACTGTTCACCCAATTCCAACCAAGGCTCCTCTGGAGCTCACCATCCATCCCCTGGGAATGCACACACAACACACAGGAGGGATGTTGGATGCATGGAGATCACCTTCCAGAAACACCTGGATCTCAGCTCCTGTACCCCCAATAAAGCTCTTTTTTCTTGATTCTCTCTGCTATATCCTATTTCAGAAGGGGTGCAAAGGCACCCTGTTCCTGCCTCCTTCAGTACCAAACCTACCCCGCCTATCCTGGCACTTGCACTTTGCTTTCTGTCTGCAAAGGATGCACAATATCTGCAAAGGTTCCAGGAGTCCCTTCAACAAAGATATTCACCAAACCTAAATTTAGGAATTTCTGCAGAGGGCTTTAACCAACACCACCAAAAGCAACACATTGCCCTTACATAGGAAAGCATGATTTTCATAAACTCAGAGTACACCTGCCAAATATGAGCTTTATGTTGCACCATTTCTTGGTGAAGGTATGGTGACCAGAATCTATTGGTGTATTTAAATAGCAAGTTCAAAAGTAAACTAATTTAGTCAACTAATCTTGTTTATTTCCTAAATATTGTTCGTTTCTATCAGTCCGATGATTTTTCCAGACACTTACATAACAAGCATTAAAAAGATACATTTAGCAGCTACAACTGTTAACATAACAAAGGCTACAGAATCCAGAGGTTATTGCATTCTCCCAAAAGTACTTAAATAATAGCCTAAAATCTGAAGAATTACTTTAATACTTCAATAAAAATAACCCAATTCAAAACATTTTCAAGGAAACATAGCTCCTTGCTCTAGGCTACCGAATAATGGCTGAAAGAAAGTATATAGCTTGTCACTTCTGATTAGAGAACTGTGCCTCTGTGCTTTGAATGAGAGGCATGTCTGGTAATAGGAAGTGCAGATATTAAATTTAATAAAATAACGTGGAATACGATATATATGAAACTTGACCAAGTATAGCACAAAATGTAACATACATTACCCTGCTCAGTCAACTACTGTGGCCTAGCATCTAATGACAGACTTAATTTCTATTTTCCAAGGAGAGTACTACAAAAATATAATTTTCAGATTATACAAATATTTTATCAGACTACACAAAAAATGTAACAAAAAATCGCCTTACACAGCTACATGAATACAGAACAGCAGCAGAAATTTGTTAGACTATGAAACATTCAGCCTTAAAATTCCACAGAAAGGAATTCCATATTAGGTCTTGTAAATAATTAGTTACAAAGACCCTGATGATAATACATTACAGCATCATATGGCCCACAGCATATTTCTTTCTTTCCAGGTTTAAGGATTCACTCGGTTTTGGGGTTATTTTTTGGGTCATCTTTGGTTGTTTTTTTAACACACAATCAGGATACAGCATTAACATACTGCTTAGGGAAAAGGAAATGCCTTATCTCTGTTTTTGTCTTAATTCTGGCATTCCAATGCAAATCCTAACAGCTTTGTCTTTCAATACATTAACCCTCACCTTGTTTTTTCACAATTAAATAAGCTCCACACAGTATTTTCCATTTCCTTTCTAAAGCAGAACTATGCTACCTGTAATATGACACATAAGGGATTTTAAAACAATTCCAAGAGCTAATCCCAGTAAACCTAGAATTAAAGTTCTTGTTTTCATATTTCACTTTCAAAATATTTAGAACTTTGACAGATATGACATTATGTTTTCATTAAAACAGTTGATTTCAAAATGCTGCACTGTGCAAAAACACCATAAACAGTTTATGATGAACTGCCACACTCTTAATTAAAACAATAAATCCAGTGCACAATATTTGTGCAGCCTCTGGTTTGACCTTTGCCTCTTGCTATCCACTACCAAAGCTGCTGCCTCATTCTGTGCACCAGATGTAGAAGGTTTTAAACCATGATCTGAAAGGCAGTAAAGATAAAATAAGAGAAAATGTGCCATTACTCTTTGCAGTTATGATTAATTCAGTTCATATTTTACAATCTGGTTATGGAGTAAAACTGCAGACTTTACATCAAGCATTTGCCATTCAATATACCAAATGTATAAAAATGCCTGATACTTTAGAAAATGGCACAAAGCTAATTCACAACCACCACATGAAGGACAGAAATAGGAATAATAAAAAAAGGACAGTAATTAGCTATCCATCTAAAATAATGAAGCTATTTCAGCCACTTGGTCAGTCTTGGCAAGAAACACATCTGTTACAACAAAACAAACTAATGCTCCCTTATCTCTCTACTCCTTGATTTTAGATTAAAATATCCTTTAAAACAATCAGGTCTGCTCCACAAAGAGAAACCAAAGGTTATTAATTACTATGACATGCTGTAATGATCACAGATTTGTTGTGTTTTCCTGGAAACAAAGTCAAATACAGAAACAACTCCAAAACCCAAGGACAGGAAATGAGCTGGGATCCTGGAGTACAAGCTGGTGTAGGCAGAAATCTTGCAGACAAGAAGATAAATTGAAAAGTCCTCATTCTGAAAGCACTTAGAGATTTATCAGTTTGTTACTTTAATCCTCTAGCTTTGTGTACAGTAAAGCCTCCAGGAGCAAACATCTGGCTGGCAGAGTCAAACATGACTATTCATTGCATCCTTAATATTTCCCTTTTCTGTCAAAAGAAATCAATTGACCAACTGAAGCCAATATAGCTCATTCTTCCATTAATGGGAAATTGGCACAAAACATATTTCTGCCTTAGGATGAAAGGGAAAAACACTGCATGCTGCCAAATTAAGAAATTCGGGATTCAAATGCAAGCCCGCTCACAGCCTAAGTAATGAAGATTTCCTGTCATAGAATAATTGCCCAGATATCATTCCAGAGAAGGAGAACCTTTTCTTTGCTAGTTCTTGATTTGCCCACAGTCAGAAAGAAATCTCTCTGCCCATGGTTCTCTCCCAGAGACAGTCATGCTGCAGTTAACAAGGCACCAGGTGTTTGAGGGGTTAGGGCACTGCTCAGGAGTGGATTTTGAGTGTTTCTTTTACTCCTCAATGTCATTTACAAATCAGGGGAAAAAAATAGGAACACACAGAGAACTTTCCCCGGCTTTGTTTTCTTACACAACAGCCATTATGTATTCAAAATCCAAGTGCATTGCTGTAGAAAGCCATGTATCACTTTTCTGCATCATTCAAGAACAACACAAAAGCTCACATTCGATGCAGGAGTTCTGCAAGGACACAAGAGGAAGCACATGTATCTACTTTCCTGCCCATTGAGAAATTAGAAAATAAAATTTAAAAGGCCAGACATTATTAAAAAAATCCACCGCCTTAAAATCTCTAATATCTTCATTAGTATTGGTAACTCTTGCTTGGATTAACTATTTTTTTAAGGAGACACACAAAACAATTGCATTATAATCAGTCTGAACAAAAACACAAACAAGCCCAACCTATAAACAATTTTAACTCCACAAAAATATCTTCCAAGCACTTTAGGAAAAAAACAACAGCAACAAAAAAAAACCAACAACAAAAAAAAAACAACCAAGCAATTAACACAGATTTCAAAGTTTCTGAAGAGATATTTTAGTGTGAGAGATTCACTTGTTTTATTTGTATTATCAGAAGTCCCGCAGAAGTCAATCTAAAACATTCGTAGAACCTTAATAACATGAAGAAAAGAGTTTTAACATTTAAAGATACTATCTTAAGCAAATTTTTCTTCCAGCAGCTCTTGAACAACATTTTCCTATTTTCTCTATTTCTAAAAGGGATGTTGGGGGACAAGATGATGCTTCTGTAACATTTCAAATTGTTAGCTAATTTCTGCAAAACATAAAACATTCTTACAGACTAAGTATACAACAGGAAAAGTTTTAAAGACATCCCTTTGTGAAACACACACTGATATACTTCTTAAAAATAGCAACCAGAAGGGAAGTGTTTGCACACTTTTACATTTACCTGAATTCTCCTGCTTAAAATATGCAAACTATTTTAAAGGGCTACAAATTCCTCTCCATTTTATTTTGGTTTCTTCATCCAAATATATAAGATGTTTTAACAAGGCCTTTCTAGCTAAAGAGCAGAAATTTTTGTCAGCTTTTTGCTTTAAAAGTACTGCATTCTGAAAACTGCAGCTCCCTCTACCATGGCTTTCATAGAAGCTTTCAAAGACAAGCAAAACAAATAAACATCACCAAAAAACCAGCATTGTATCAAACACTCCTCTGTAAATCTGTCCCACAAAGAGAATAATTTTTATATTACCACACATATTCATGAACTCCATGCACATACCTGTTCTGTCAGGCAGGACTGGCTGCTCCCCACAGGCAGGCAGAAGGACAGGAGCACAAAGAGCTGCCCACACCCTTATATACCCCATGCCAGGTGGGCTGGGATGGGCACCAGGTGCACCCACTTACCCTAACAAGGCTCTGCAGCAGCTGTGGGAGAAATGGCCAGGGGAGAGGAGTTGGGAAGGGGGGTTTGAAGGTTGGGACTTTTGTCTTAGTGTTAAGGTTGTGTGAGGTTGCACCTGGGTTAATTGAGTTCACCTGAAACCTTTTTGCTGTGCCTCTGACCCAGCTGGGTCCCATCAGCCAGATTGGCCCTGCAGGTGCAACCCATGGCACAGCCCCAGAGCTCCTGCAGCCCCTCAGCCAAAAAGGGACCTGGAGACAAATACTGCACACGTGCTGGGACAACTTCCAAATCACTAATGAATCCTGAATGCTTTCACAATACTGAACTTGCTCCTATCAGCCACACTGCTTCATGAACAAATATTAAAGTTGTAGGAGAGCACTGTCAAGATGTAATTTCAATTTAATGTAGCATTTTCCAAAGCAGAAATCTTGACCCTGACAAACTCACCTCTTGATTTAGAACTTTCTAATGAACACCTGTAAACATATCCAAGGGATGATTGGGGTTTTTTAATGTGGTCACCAAAATGCAAAGCAAACAAATGTGCCCCCCTGCTATAGAGCTAAAGCAAAGAAAGTCAAAGCTTCCAAAAAACAGCTGCAAGAATATTGAACATTAGCCAATAGCACATTTCCTGTAATCTAGTTCTCAAAAACACTTCAGCTAAAAACTCAAACATGTTAGTTGAAACAGTAATTTCATGAACTTGCAAGTTTTTGCCTATAAAAATAGGTGATATTTGACAAATTTTCAAGACACTGAAAACAATTTTTTTTTAATTGGAAAGGTTGGGCAAACTTAAATTAAGGGTGATGCATATGTTGCTCTAATAATAGTTGCATGCCTACAGCTGAAGAGTCCATCCTTTTAGAAGAAAACATTGCTCCACAGAGTACATTGCACAGGGCATACAATTTAAGTCAGCTTTAAATAGGAATTTTGCCTCAAGATCTACTCCACTCCAGCTTCTGGTAGATGTTTTTTCTGAAGAATATATTTTCTATTCTGTGCAACAATTAACCTACCTTCCTTTTTTTTCCTGGAAGAAGGAATTGGTCAATTGTGGTGAGATTTCTGGTGTGGGCACCTTCACATGAAATGTCTTTACCTTGCTAAATAAAGTTGTGGAGCTCTGGTTTGGAGAGAGCACTGAATACACAACAGAAATTAACACTGGCACATCCACATACAGCATCCCCATGGACACAGGGAAGTAAAAAACAGCAGCAAAACCCTCTCCATCCTTTTCAACCATGAAATATCTGCATTAGTTATCTCCTGCTGGATCCCATTAACATCTGCAAAGAGAAGTAATGCCCAGAAGGAGAAAAGAGCCACGCCCAGGCATGAGCAGCCTAACCAGGCAAATACAGAACCAACCATGATTAGTCCAAACTTCCAGCCCAACCACCTGAGGAGCTGAATGAAGTCAGACAAAGGGAATGAAGTCACTACAGGGAATTTCCATCAGGTCAGCTGCCAGTCAACCAGCTGGAAAGGATAATTCTACATTCAGCATGAGGCAAGGCCACATTCTTGCAGCTCTTTCAATGATCCTATAAAAAGAATGATGAGAGAATGGAGTGAAAAATACAAATTCGCCTTCTTGTTCAAAATACTCACTTTTCTCCTCAGTATTATCCTTCCTATAGCACATCACTAACACTTCAATTAAGAGAAATTAAATTTCATTCTAAAAAAAAATTGTAAGGAATTCACATCCAGCAAAGGAATCAGTGAACTGCCCAAAATATTTAAAGCTTCAAGTTTTCATAACTGCCCGTCTCTTTGGGATTTTACTTCAGTGGAGCCTACAGATGCTCAGAACCTTAAAACAAACAGGCTCCTTCCTCCATGTTATATTGGAATTAGAGATGGAGTCTGGATTACACAGTGCCTGACTTAGCTGCTAAATCAAGAGACCTAAAGAGTAATCACACACAGATTTCTAAATTTAGAATAGTGATGATCCCAACTGGCTGAATAAAACAGTTCACAAATGTTACTTCAGTCCATAGAGTCTGAAAGATGGCATCTGCTGGTCTTCAGCAGAGGAACATTCTGTGCTTTAAAAGGCCAATATATAGAGTGCACTAATAACACTGACAGAAACTAATCTATAACAGTAGGTGTAGGTTTTCAATTTCTCATGGAACTAAAAAGATTAGGAATTTTTCTTTAAAATAAAAATTAATTCTTGGGGGTGAGGAACAGACATATTACCATTCATGTAAAATTAATATACAAATATTAAATGTGCTCACTAGCACAACATTTCTGAGTTATGTATTTCCAAAGTTCTTCTATGAGCTGAACTTTCCTATTATCTTCTTTATCCTGACTTGAATAGCAAAGATTTAAAGAACTGGAGAGAAGTAGATTAAGAAAAATAAAATACATGCTTGAGTCACAATATTCTTTAACCTTCAATCAGACACCTTGCAAGAAAACTGGGCATGTGAAGATCAGCATGTGAAAGATAGCATCCATTAAGGTTTATGCTGCAATGGCTTTAGGGTTCATGAATAACAAAAAATGAGCTCAGTCAGGAAAACTGGTTGAATAAAACTGAGACTAAATACAGTATCCACACAAGGCCTACGAAATCCACCTTCCTGTGAACTCAGTTAATGCTGTTTTCCTATTACAAAAGTAAGGAATTACTATTTGTTCAATTTTAAAGCAGATAAGTGAGGAAAATCTACATTTTCCAGACTATTATAGTGAGGTAACAAGTCTGTCCTTACTGGGAAATGTATTTCAGGCATGGAATGGGAATAAATAGCAATTAAGCACTACCTTTAGTGAATTCTAGCTCAGTACACACACAAGGATCTGTAGAGCCAAGAAATTCATATTGTAACAAAGGGGTAGAAGTGAAAAACCTGGAAATTTTTACAGCTTATGTAACCAAGTATTTCTTTTACATTCAGCAGGTGAACCCCAACATTCAATGAATGCAAACAGGATAAATATTCTCCAAAGGCTTGGTAATCCAAAATAGCAGGTAGTAAATGAGCAGCAGAACCCTCCCTGCCTCCCTGCTCAATTGTCAGCTCTAGGAATACTCTGGCATCAACTAAAGGTGCTTGCTGAGCACATCTGCATGGCCAGGAAATGTCTTCAGTGGTCCCAAACATCAGCTCATGGCACTTTGTCCATGATTACTTGGTAGATGTAGGTGACTGATTTAAAAATACAGCTCTGAGGAAAGTATCTGAATGAAAAATAACCTTGAATTACATCAGGTAACAGCCAAGAGTCTTTGTAAAAGAAAAAGATATGCTTTTCTGATAATGTCAGAATATAATCTCCCTTTTTAAGACTGCAGGAAAGGACTCCTGTTTGCTAAGATGACTAAACAAATAATGAATGATTTTCCAGTGCTTTCATAACTTTTGTTTGAAAATACACATCAGACATTGAAGCTCCAGCAGTTATAAATATGAAGAATCTTGCAACAGCCTTGTAACTAAAATTCTCCCTGAATAATAATCTATATCTTTACAATACTGACCCAGGAAATCCCAAATACAACACCTGGAACTACAGAAACCCTTTAATAATATATTATCTTTGTAGGTAAAAGGAAACATTTTATATAGCTCACATGAAAAGGGTGGATCCCACTCAAAATTTATATGAGAAACAAATAAGTCATCAGAGAGAATCACAATTCAGTAAATAAACTTCACTCTGAATCTTTGTGTTTTCTTTTTTAACAGCTCAATTTTTTCATTCTGATTTGATTTTTTGTGCCAATGTGGAAATGCAGAGCTGCCACCCAAAAGAGCTGTAGAGAAACTGTTTAAAACAAATGGGCCTAAGCACTGAATCTCTGAGACACTGAATTGTTTGGATTGTGAACCTTAATTTGTACAGCACCACACATAAACAGTGCCAAATGTGAACAATTCAATATAAGTCACACTCAGTTTCTGAAAATCTTGAATTCTAGTTTGAATTCTGCGAACATTATTTAAGAAAACATATCCATATTTAATGAGGAATTCTTCTTGATTTATCCTTGAAAAAAAATCTCATCTTGAAAAACTTAACAGAGGCTTTAAGACACTTCTCCTAAAGTAAGTTACCTGAAAAATCAGTGCTACTACACATGAATAAACATTGTTTTTAAAAATCATACAAAATTCTCTGTATTTCATCTTTATAAGTGTGTCTTACTAAGTTCTACCACTGGGACAGTAAAAAAAATAACAGTGATACATCTCCATCTAATTTTTTATGTCTTTCTCAGTGTTGTTATAGGGATAACATATTCTCCCTCTCAACTTTTTTTTTAATTGTGGTAGCACCACTGGGAGCAGGTGCCTTGAAGTGGGGGCACATACCAAGCCTGACCTCCCTATGAACAGCTCTAAATTCCCTGATCTTGTTATGAATATTTTTTCTTCAAATGCAAAGCTGCAAAATGCATGAAGGCTAAAGTAATTCAATTAAGTATCTATTCTGAGCTGGAAAGGACCATTTTGTTAGAAGCAGTGGAGCACTAGTTTAACCCTTGTGCTCAGAATTCCCAAGCAAGTCAGCACATTAAGCCAGCTCTTCAACTTAAGAACAATTACTGTCATTTATCAGCCTGAATAGCAATAATGCACAAATCGACAGCTTTCAAGAGGCAAAGACCCAGCTAGGTGTAATGATATGCAAAGCCACAGCACTCTGCATTTTGAACTGTCTTCAGCCCATCAATACATCTCCAAGTACCTACAATTTATCAATACAAATGTGGTACCCAATGAAGGCAGGACCAAAAAGATAAATATGAACAGGGTGGAATAAAAGGTTCAAGAATGTTTGAATTTTATAATGATGAAGTGCAGATCACATTCTTACAGCATTTTACATGCAGTGACCTGATCACATCACATTTCCCTCAGTAAGAGGAAACTTGGATAAGAGATAATCTTTTCTTCAGGTAGTTGTAAGCAGCTGCTTTGCTATTTTGCCTTTTTATGTTGTTTTTGTTGTTGTTGATGTCGCCTTTCTTTTCTGTTCTTTCTTTTTTTTTCCCCTGCCATTTCTATTTCAAATGTGCATCTATGCAGTAGCTACACAAGCATGGTTACTTCTACTGAAATATATAATTAACATATCATTATTTTATCTCAACAAGGCATAGCTCATACAGAAAGCATCATTTGTGTCTCATTACCTTAAAAACTGATTTTAGTAGCAATTGAAGGACTAAAGGAATGGTTGAAATTATTTAATAGCATAGATAGCAAATAGCATTCAGCTCATGAAAGTCTCAAGCCTATAAAACTGATTTCCTCTGTACCTGATCTAATTGTGTGGGGGGTTTGTTGTTGACTTTTTTGGCTTTTTTAGCATTACAGCTTCTTTGTGAACAGAACCTTTCAGCAACCAGAGTTATTGCAGTGCTCAGGTATTCAGATTCCCTTTCTCATACAGGCAGGTATGGGCACTTGAATTACCACGTATACAGGGAATAAAAGGATTTCTATGTTTTACCATGACAAAGAAAAAAAAATCAAGATTATAATTATTTCACACGCAAGTCTGCAATTCCACCTGAAACATTTTGTTTTATAATATCTTTTTATTTTCTAGTCCTTACTTTCTATTACTATACCATGTAAACTCTTACACATAGTCCTGCCTCTATTCAAGATTTCAAGGTGGTTCCTTGAATTAAACATCTACTTTGAAATGTATTTTGCACAGGGGATATCACCATGCAAGACATTTTTTTCTACATCATTTTCCTCTTCCAAAACTTAATAATTTTATAGAAAGTACTAAGATGTCCAGATGGATAAAGTGAGGGATGAGCAGAACCAAAAGAGCTTTTGCCAAAGAGAAAAGAGTCTTTTAGGTAAAGAACAGAGAGCAGGAGCTCTGAGCTTATTCTGAGCTCTGCTACAAACTTCTCATAGATGAACACATCACAAAAACCTGTTCTTCTCCAGTTTCCCTACAGACAGCTCCTTTCTAACCACAGGGTAAATCCTCTTCAGGGGACAGTGACAGATCCATGGAAAACACAACACCCTGACCTATGGACATCTGTGAGGTATCCCTGAGCAGAGGACTGCAACAGCATTGTCTTCATCAGACAGAATTCACTATATCATAGGGGGATATATAGCTCAAACTTGAGAGGACTTAACAGGAGTCTTCACATTGTTTAAACTACTATTTAAAAAATATATATCATTTCCTTATTATTTCATCTTCTTCTGACATTTGGGAGGAAGGTGTTTGTTCAAATGCTTTGACTTTATTTTTCAAAACATGTTTGTGCTCCTGGCAACTTTTTTCACAAACTTTTACCTTCTTACCAAGGGAGCTCATTCCATGTTCCTGAGCATATTTGTCTTTCAGGCAGCAGCTGCTGGAAGTGTGCAGAGGTGCAGAGATCCAACATCTCAAAGTGTGAGATGAACTGAGCTTAAGAGATCTTTCCACTGTGACCTTCATTCCACTGCTGATTACAACTGTTCTCCAGATTGGCAGACTTACCAGTAAATTATATCAGTATTCCTTCAGAAGTAACTCACTGTCAAGAAGAAATAATATGTAGGACCTTCCCATTTCAAGGCAAAACAAAGAGAAACCTGCCACTGGCAAAGACAGCACAGTTCAGAGAACTTCAGAACTGCTGTGTTTGCTCCAGCATTCTGCTTTCAGCTCACTTAGCAATGCATATGGAAGAATCCACCATAATGGAAACATAATAGCATTATTTTCCAAGAAGGTGAATGGGAAACTAAGCAGAACACAATGAATGCTTATTTTGATTTATATCTCTCTTACTTGTTACTGCTTTGGCAACACTTATGATTTTTCACAAGTCTCCTGTTACTTGGTATTTCTTCTCATCTAACCACTCCTGCAGCTCTATTATTATATTTTAAAAATCTCATTTTCTCTTTTTAAATTATGTTTCTAACATTCAGTAATTATGAGAACACACTGCAAGTTTCAAGCCAAAAGTTTCAGAATACAAAGGGAAACAAAAAAGAACATAAAATGCATTGTTTTAAAAAAATGCTTTAAACCAGTATGATTAGGTTTTTTATCAGAAATGCAGTGGTCATTGTTCTGGAATATTCCTGTAAGTAATGGCTGTACAGCTACAGCCCCAACAGAACTTTCATTTCTTCTCTTTCTAACATGTTTGTGCCCAAACTCTCTGCTGTTATCAAGCTCTATTACTCCTGTCTAATAGCAGCATCAGAAATGCAAATTTGCTATAAAAATCCAAGGCACAAACAATTAAATTGATAAAAAATAAATAAATTATTCAGAAGAAGAGGAGAATACACTCAAATAAAAATGTAAGCTGAACAACCTAAATGACATGTTATTGTGTCAAGTCCCTTTGTTCATTTCTTATGTCTGAACTGAGTGAGAGTTTGATCTTGCTGCCTCTAAATTCAAAACAAACTTCCATTTTTTCTTTGAGAAAGCACAGAAATATCTTCTGGAGCACAATGATATCTTCTGCTGAAAAAAAAATCAAATTTATCTCTTCCTTGGCCCCTGTAATAAGCAGAGACAAAATGGTAAGAAAAAAATAAAATAGAGTTTCAACGACCAATTAACTTATAAACTGTGGTGTACAAACAATAAAATGGGAGTCAAACCCTCTCAAACTGAAGAAAAACTTCTTGATTCTTGTTACTCTTCAAAGAATCCATGCAGTAATTTAGAAGACAGTGCAAACTCACAGACTGAAAAGAATAGAGGGCAAATCAGGGCTAATTCAGGGATTCAGATCCAATGTTGATATATTTGCACATGCTACAACCCAAATAGGAGGGTTTTCTTCAATGTCATCTTATTACTCTGCAAGGGGGGAAAACAGACAGTTCAATCACAAAATCATAATGCTTAAGCAGCATGAAATCATAAAGCTAGCAACAAAACAGGTGAAGCATGCTACATTTATGATTCATATGCTTCCTTTCACCCTAGCACAGCATTGGTTTGCTCACAGCCCTAAATGGCCAGTCCCTGCTGCTCTCCCCAGCACAAGAGGAGTGAGCAGTATTGTCCTTTTGGGTGTACTTACTGCACTGCACTCCATCAGGCAAAAATAATGCACATGAATACTTGAACTGTTTAGCCAATTGTACACATAGGTTACAAGACACTCGAAATAGGATTGCTGTTTAGACATGTACATAAAGCTGAATGCATACAAATAATCTTTACTGTCACATTTTAGATCCATTGAAATTGGTATACAGTTACAAGGTAGTTGGGTGGGTTCAATTTGCTACAGACATCCAAATCCCCTTAAAAATTGATGTGAACCAATATAAAAAATTGATTGCAAAATCATATCTGTAAAAGAAAGTCTAAAAGAAAGTCTAAAGAAAGTTTTTCTTGCTCATTTACTTTTCTCATAGTTTCCTCAACTATTTTGTGATTTTGAGATGATCAGTGTTGATATTCTCAAGCACATGAAGGGCAAGTACAGCTTGAAAGATGTGTCTCCTCCTTAAGACATGTGTAAAAATCCACAGTAGAAACAATTCTGAGAAAACTCTCTATCTCATGCCTCCACATGATGAAATAGGCATTTCCAGCTAAGATATTAAAATTAGAACATCACAAAAGAAGATGGGGCATTTCCTCTCTGTGATAAGGCTGGACTGAACACAGAGATGAGGAGGAAATGAAAGGACAGCTCAGAGCACCTCAGGTGGGCTGGAGACTTCTTCCCTCCCTGCAGCAGCTCATCTGTGTAAGGAACTGACCTGCAGAATTCAATCCACCTTTATTATCCCACATCTCCCTGAGACAAGTCAACTCCTAACAAAGGAATAGTATTTTCTGGAGTGACTTAATAATCTAAAAGAAGTGAACTCGGCTCCCAACTGCCTTTTTATAAATTTCAGCCATGTCTCATACACTGGCATTTGTTCATTACAAGGTAAATACACCTGCTATACTGCCATCTGTTGTCAATCAATAATCCACAGCATCAACAAAATTTCTATGTTGTTTTCAAGATAACATCGTTGCTCTCAAAAATTATTTGAACCAGCTTGTCGTGTGTAACGTGAATGTAATAAAGATGTCTTTTTCAAGATGTACTTACAATATTCTTTAGCATATGAAACTTGTTGCAGTCAAAAAAAAAAAGTTAATGATACAGGAACTAATGGAGTATTTATTTGCTACTGGCACCTGCATATCATTTTCTGAATGCTAATTCCAAGATATCTTTTAGTATTTTCTGCCTCAATCAAAAATTCTTCCATTTCTCATTTCAGCCAGAAGACAGAGTCACTGTTTCCTTATGAAGATCCTCCCCACACACACTATCCTGCCTAGTTCCTAGAGCTATGGTAGCTTCCAACCAGCTAAATGTTAATAACCACAATAGAAATTGCAAGCTACTCAGAATTTTGAGGCCCTGATTCTGCACAGGACCTCACCATTATCTTAGGTGAAACTCCACTTCAGCAGCTTATGATAAATCTCCCTAGAATACATCAGGGTAGAGTGTTTATGAATTACTTCTGTCATCTTAGTCAGTGTCTTTCCAGTGACAGCCTTCACCTCAGTGAAATTTCCACAAAAGTAGAGGCAGTCTTCACAAACAGAGTTTAATGATCACTTGTCCTGAGAGGAGATTTCCCCTCTGTTCATCAGGGAACTGGAAACTCTGGAATTAGAGCTTGCTTCCTAATGCTAGATCTATTGCCAATTAATATCCAAGAGTACAGCACAAGGAAGCAGTGCTAAGAAAAGCAGGTAACTCATGGTCACAGGTTCTTCACAGACAGTCACCTGGAAATGAACAGGTTCCTGTCACACAGGGTCAAAACACAACTCGAGATCAACAGGAGCTGGAATTAACTCACCAATTAACAACATACACTGTACTTACTGAAATGGCTGCACAGGAGTAAAATCTTGGCTCACAAACTACAGCAAGCACAAAAAGACAAGCAGAAGGCAAATGAAATACAGATTACAGGAGAATGAAATACAGATTACAAGTAGCTGACACTCTTGGAGTTCTGTGTGTACTCACCACAGTGAGCAAAACCTTCTCTTTTAAAATGCTTCACATGAAAAGCAATTTATCAACCATCCCACTAAATCTGAGTTCCACCACACTGTGAGGAGATTACAGGTTCTTCTAAAATTAATTTTAGTTACATATTTAACTTGCAATCACAGGCAAGTGTTTCAGCAGTCACACATCATGTGATTACACCTGTAGTGACATAACAGAATTCCCTGGCTATCCACTGCTGATTTGGGGCCCTGCCTGGCTCTGACAAAATAGAGAAATCTAAAATATCAGGGTTATCCTTAACTTCTGGATTAGCTGCAAAGTTGTATTCTAGGGGCTTTTTCTTGCTTCAAAGCAAAGAAAGCAAACCCCCACCCAGAATTCAAACAAACGTGACAGTGAGCACTCAGGAATTCACCAACACAGACACCCAAGCTGTCTGTAAAAGGAAAACATTTTGCAGGTATTTTGTGAATTAGTCTGATCACTGGTAAATTCCAAAAGGTAAATGCAAGAGGAAAATTATTATATTTCATTTCCACAAAATTTTAATTTAGACAGGTTTGCAGAGCATTTTTGCATAAGACGCAAATTCCTATAACTGAATACATTCTGCTCTTTCCAATTTTTCTTAAAAAAAATACAATCTTATTTGTGTAAATACATACAAAACAAAATGTATTTTCTCAGTGATCAGATATTTCTTTATAAAGTTTTCACTGCTACCTAACAGGTACAAGTTTCATGCACAAAAAATCAATAGTTTAGCTTCTGAAACTTTGTGTTTCTTCCCATGAAAGACATCCACCCACATTTAGGGTTCAAAAGGTTTAAAATGTTTCTGCAGCATTACCAAGGGTCATGATGGTAACAGCAGACAAGGTAGGGAGATTGCACTGCAATTAATTATTACTTACAGTACATAGTATTAAATTAATTGAGCAATAAAAGGTATTGCTATGATTTATCAGAGTATTAAAATCTCATTCACTGGATTTTTTTTTCCTACTGAACTACTGAATTCAGTATTATAAAGCAAGGATTTTACCTGTTCAGTTTAATTAGGTGATCCAGTTTTGGAGCAAATTAAATGGAATTCTTCTGTATATTAGTAAGAAGAAAATAGAAGTTGTGTTATCATTAGGAAAACAAAAATCTAGGGTATTTTTAAAATACATCCTTCATCTTAAATTTATACAATTGCAGAAGTGTAAAAAAAAAGAACAAAAAGATTGTTTAGGAAGTCCAGCATTTGGGAAACTCAAAAAACCCCTGGACAAATGACAAAAAAATGTGAAGTCCAACTTTAACAAAAGGAAAACAACTGGTAACCAGATAGGGCTTTGTCATCATTATTTTTTATAGTTTATGAAGAAGTATTAACTGACAATGATATTGCATTTCTGTGTCAAAAACCAAGTTTATTTCTGCTCCATCACCACTCTTCTAGAAGATTTTTTTCCAAAATAAGCCATCTCTATTAAAAAGGGAAAATGTAACTAATATCTGGCAAACATTTAGATAGCAATATTCTCGATATTTTTCCAGAAAAAAAAATTCCTGAACTATTTTCAATTTCCTATCATTAATACTGGTTTTGGGACTACTACTTTTGTGCTAAAACTGCAGAAGCAGCCAGTATGGTACTGAGATGTAAAGACCTGAATTACTGAGCTCAGCACTTTTGCCTCCATGTGGAATGCTCACAAATACATTATGTGTAAGAAAAGCAATGTATTATTGCATAACATTCTTAATTGCATCTCTCCCTGCAGGACTCCATCCAAACACGGCGTGTTGTGTCTCTATAAAAAATATTTTGTAGAAGGACTTTGGAAAAGCAGAGAGCTGGTAAACAGATAACCATTGCACATATAGTTACAATGCATTATGTATTTAATAACCTAAATTTTTCAGTTGACAGTGCAGATTTTTAGTGAACCTGAATGGACAGAAACTCCACATGTTTATATGTAGTGCTATCTTTACCTGCTCTTATAAAGATAAGCTATTAGCCCAAATGGCAGATACTATTTCCATGCTCACAAATACTGCCTAAGTATTTCTTCACTTAAAAACATATTTAGAGTTCATTGCTTTCCAGATTTGAACTTATATAAACGTTGGAGAAGAGGAAAGTTTTCTGAACTACATTTCCAGGGGAAGTGGGTGAGTTTGTTCTCCAAAAGCACATTATCAGCCTGGAGGAGAGAGACAAAGGAACATGGTAGGTGAATGCTTCCCAAGACTGCTGTGGGACATCACCTCTCATTCTGATAATTTCCTGACAGTCTTTGCTATCCAGGTCTATGTATGCATGTGAAGAAAGAGAAAAAAAAATCTGATTTTTACAGGTAAAGTAGATTCTTAGGACTTGTGTGCAAAATCAGAGAGACAAATTTTTCTATGCCCTAATGTCTACCAGAAAAACTGTGAAGTTTTCCTTTAATTTCCATGACAGCAATTGGGAAATAGGCCTTGTTCAACACTACAGGGGGATCCTCTCTGTTTTCCAGTCATTGCTTTCTTCATCACTACAACCAGGCAAGGACAATCCCAGCAGCACATCTGCTGTGAGTCTCTGACTGGTGTGAACACTTCCTTCAAATGCCACATTATCAAATCCTCTTTAAGTTGGTTTCCCTTTGAAAACCCCAGCTTGGGCAAAGGGAAAGCAAAAGAGGTGGTGAAGAGGAGGCCAGGGAGATGCTGGTGGCTGGATTTGTATTGGTCCTCCCAACCTTCCTACTCAGTGGAAGCCTTTCCATGGTACTGTCTAATTATTCATCTGCTGTCTTTAATACAAGATATTATTGCAGCATTTCAGCTGGAAAGAGAGGTTGGAAAAGCATCTGATGTTATGTCAGTCACTGCAGGAAAAGTCCTCACTCTCACAGTGCTGATCTAGAAAAAGGAATGTCAGTCTTGTTAAGAACCTTATAGAATCCTTAAAAAAAGCCACTGCATCCTTGTAGACAAAGCCCAAGCTCATTCATGTCAGCAGCAGTCCTACAGGAATAAAGAAATTAAGAGCTGATTAGTGTAAAGCTGATCAGTGCTCTGTGCCCAGGGACTGGCACTGCCACCTCCACAGCTGCCCCAGCACAGGGCACAGCTGAGCCCTCAGCACCCCTGGGGAACACATCTGGGAAAGGAAAAACTGCCTGGCACTGAGGGGAGGGGTGAGGAAAAGCAGGATGGAAAGCAGGAGTGAAAACACAAGAGCAGCCCCGAGAGCATCGAGCCTGGAGGAGCCCCTGGCTGGGGCCGGGGCGGGCAGAGGAGTTTGGGAGGAGTGAAGCTGAGCACAGGAAGGAGAGGAGGGGAGCAGAGGCGGGGGTTGTTTTTATTTTGTCTCTGTTTCTCACCATTCAAATCTGTTTCATTTGGCAATAAATTAAATTAATTTTCCCCAAGTCAGGTCTGATCTGTCCAGGACAGTTACTGGTAAGAGACCCCCCAGTCCTTGCTGTGACCCCCAAGGTTGGCAGCAGGACAAGGTCAGCCCCAGGTGAGGAACACCACCCCTGACTGCCAGCTGAGGGGGGAATACAACAAAAAAAGTGGGAAACATAAAGAAGACGGAATACTAGATTTATTTGAAACCTTATCCCTACCTGGGCTATTCTTGACTATCCCTACCTTGGCTATTCTAAGTTCTGCAGTCACTCTCTGATATATTTGGATATTTTGATCACACATCCATTCTGCCAATATTTTTTTCAGTGACACATTTGGGCCTCTGTACTCACTTAGTTCTATTCTCAGCACACGACCAGATCCCTAAATATAATCCCAGTCTGTCTGTGGGTATCATGCTGTGCAGCTACAACAAGCATGCTGTAGTGCAGTAACCCTTTCTTCTACCCTTGAATTGAGTAAGCACCTGGAAGGATCTTTATCTAAAAATGCTCAATTTCTTTTATTGTGGCAAAATCCTCTGTATATCTATTTGTAGGGAAAGATGTGAAACTGTATGGCTACAAATAAAGAAACATGCTTTCTAATAAACATTGTATTAATCTGACAGGGTTTATACAAAAACAACTAAAAAAAGAAACTAATAAAATACTTCAAAACCATATTTTCAGGAGCTATATGCTAAATAACCTTATGACACCTCCTGTCTGCTACACAATTAGCCTCCATTTCCACTAAATTTTTTCCAGAATCACACAGCTGGATACAAACTAAGTAAATGCTACCTGTAATGCCAGGCCCATCATCCTGCCCAACATATGGAAAAGTGATGGGGTTTTTTCTAGTTTTCCCCCTTCCCCATTTAGTTCACACTTTCACATCTTCTTCCTTAGGTAACCATAAAATTCTACCAAGAATGTACAGTAGATTTTTGGCCATTAGTAAAGACACTGGAGGCTCCTGAGGAGCACCAGTGTGATTCTTACACCCTCAGTTTGTGTAGCAGTTGTGATATTGATCTAGCAGTCCACAAAACACAGCTCTCAATGGTTACCATAATTGAGCAAAACACGTCCATTCTGAAATTATTAGTACTATCACAGGGAGATTAATTTCCTTTTGATGTTCTTCTATCAGGAACTCTACTTTGATTCATTGATGTCACAGAACAAATTAGTGCAGTACATAGCCAAGAGTCTGATATTAAAATCGGACATTATTCCGTTGCTGATATCAAACAATAAAGTAGCAGATGGCTGGGGTTTTTTTTCAGAAATGGCTTTCATGTCAGAGTAAAGGGCTGCACAAACCAAAATTATTTCTTTTTCTGAAAGTTGTTCCTGTTGGTTGCATACCTGGATCAAAATCTTCAATGTCTGAAAGGACTACATTGTATGATCAAAGGTCAAACATTAAATGGTACAGAGCAGACAAGAGGTTTCATAAGCTTATATGGTTTTGCTCTTTAGCTTCAAAGTGGCAACATACCATAATATCTGGTGAAGAAACAAACTCTGACCAAACTGTGTTTACTTTTGGCCAAAATATTTGCCAAACATTTTAATAACATTGTGTTTTATATACAAAATTTACTTATGTCACATGCTAAACTTGCCTGGAATAAATTACTCCTTCATAATTAATTGAAAGCAAAGGTATTTACTCTGGCATCAAAACTGGATTTGTAAGTGCAAGCACAACTATTCCAACGTTCTTCCTGTCCACACTCAACCTGAACTTGCTTCTCCAGTGGATTAAAGACAAATGTTAGGACTTACCATTTGTTTCAAAGGTGGTAAATATGATTCAGGGTCCTTCCTCGAGCACATCTTTCCACGATGCTCCCAGGGTTGGAAGGACATCTGCACCTCTTTATTCAGCACAGCTGCTGTTCAGAACTGAAGGATTTGCACACCAGGCCTGGGGACAATCCCTGTGCTGAGGCACAGCCCAGCTGTGGCTGACATCTCCTCCTGCTGACTGCCAGAACACATGGGCAGTGCAAGGAGTCACTGTCTGTTAGTACCCTCAAATGAATGAACGAAACAAAACACAAAGCACAAAAGTTTGTTTCACCTTGTGTTCAACCCTGAAAATGACAGGTAACAGTGCAGGGTTTGTGCATCTATTCCTGCTCAGCAGCAGAAGGAATAAACATCAGATACAGCAGAATCCTGGAGTTTGAACTGCACAGATAGGGTCACAATATGTACCACATTCACTGTGTGTCAAGTGGTTACTTCAATGGCTTTGTACAGTACAGTTTCCAGGAGCTTAGGAGAATGAGCAAAATAGAGCCACTTACTTTGAGCTCAGCCCATGGGTCTGCCAAAGAAAGAGCAGGGAAACATGCTTACATATTTAGTAAAAACAGAAGAGTCAAAATACAGACTCTAAATAAATCTATAGAATGTCTAAAATAGGAATAATACTTCAAAACTTTCATTTAAAAACACCTCAACAGAGGAACATGTGTGCTGCTAAGTGGATTAGCAGTAATACAAGTCCTATGGAACAAAACAGGCCTTCTAACAACTTGCAATTTGCATTTCCCCATGGAAGACTGGTGATTAGTTTTACACTAATTGCAGCATCCTCTTAATACTATCCCAGCCAGGTTTCACTGGCAACCAGAACCACTTTTTTCATTACCAATTCTTATTAGCTGTTATATGTATCTAATGCAAACATATGAGTTCAGTTGAGTTTTTCCATTATCCTCATTCATATGGGATCTTTTGGAAGCTTGGACTACTCATGAAAGAGATTGGGGGTGGGGGCTGGAGAGGATTAGCCATGGTTTATATTATCTGTCCCAGAGAAAGTATCTGTGCTTGGCTTTTTAAAGTCATGTAAACTCTGGGCCATGATGTCAGCCTTTAATACTCCCACTTGTTAAAAGGTAGACACTTAAATTCATTTAGAAGACCAAATAAATTCAAGTAAGTTAATAACACTAACCTAGGTAATTTTAGAAAGTTCCATACAGCCAAGGATTTTCTTTCCTAAGCAAAATATTTAACAAGTTCTTAGCACTTTTCATATATCCATCTCCAATTTTAATGAAATCCTTTGAAAAAATAAGTATCCAAACAGGATAAGTGTTCAACTTATTTTTTCTAAGTTATTGTGTCTCTTTCTCTTCCATAGCACAAAATACCTCAAAAGCTGTAATCATCATCATTCACCATGTTTAGAAAATATCATGTTCTAAATGTTCAATATAGTGAAAGCTTCTAATAAAGCTAAATTAACAAATTCTCCAGCTTTCAGGGTTATCAAATTAAATCAAGGACAGTAAGATGGTGGGCAGTGAAAATGCATTTTGTACTCACTGCAACAAACACCTGGCTCTGCAGTAGCAGACCAAGTTCTGTGTTTTATGCAGAACACAAAGTGGTTTGCTCAGCTTGGAAACTGTGAGAAAGAGCAGAAGCTTTCAAAACACAGAGAAGTAGAACTTAGTGCTCTTTCCCCATAAAGCTGCAGAATGCAGGTCCCTCTCAGCTGTTAAGATTGAAGAATGACTTGGAGTAGAACAATAATGTCAGAAGAACAGTGAAGTGCACACTAGACAGCCATAAGAACTTCATTTGACTTGTATTGGCAATTGATTTAAATGGAATTGCAACCACCCATCAAGGTCAAGAGTGCTTTCTTGACATTAGGGACCTCTGTGTCAACTGTAAATGTACAGTGGTCATCTATTTTTTACAAACATGTTCAAATCATTATAGATCATGTTTTAGAATGATTGTTTTAATGTTCTAGGTAATGGGATTTTGCTGAATGGTAGTATTGCTTGCTGAACAGTTTGCAATTTATTCTTTGCTATACAAATTACTCCACAAAATAATAAAATACCCTTTATCAGATATTGCACAGCTTAACCAAAGAGATGGATCACACCAGGTACATTCCATTTTAGTTTAACAGTGGTACCACTAAGACAATGGTAAAATCACAACAATGTTGTGATTTCAGGACAACAAGATCTTGCTTAACATTAGTGGAGAGCATTAGGCAAATGTTACACTAACATTTGAGTAAAACCTAAAATATTGGTTCCAGGTCAAAATCTCTGGAATATCCCACCACATCTAGAGTAGATTGTTCTCCAACTGAATTCGAGGGCAATCTGTTTATCTGGACTTTGTATACTTACAGAGAGACCCCACTGTCACAACTATTTTCATATTTCTCCAAGAAAATGTGTTTATGTTGCTCTAAAGAAAAATAAAAAGCACATCTGCCTTTTGGGATAGTGATAATCAAGGTCCCTGCCAAACAGAGATAAGGGTTACCCTCTAAGCATCCTTTCTATATGGTTCTGTGAAATTACTCACTTAGTTTATGGTTAACTATGTTAACTATGTTCAGCTCATACATATTTACTGTCTTACTTTTATTTCTGAGGTAAATATATTTTGATGATAAAGAGCCATAAGGTTAAAATCAGGAAGAAAGAAGAAATAGGCTCACAGTGGATTACATTCCTCCCAGGAGTACTGCTGTTATCTCAGTTATTTTGCTTTTTTGGCACTCACTGCAGTCACGTCTTTGGAAATTTTGAAAAACCACAATCCCAGAATGGTTTGTGCTGGAAGGGACCTTAAAGTTCATCTCATTCCACCCCATCCATGGCAGGGACACCTTTCACTGTCCCAGGCTGCTCCAGCCCCA
Organism: Agelaius tricolor; assembly: GCF_023055355.1. Taxonomy (NCBI): domain Eukaryota; kingdom Metazoa; phylum Chordata; class Aves; order Passeriformes; family Icteridae; genus Agelaius; species Agelaius tricolor. The sequence goes on along the minus strand of NW_027269275.1, from coordinate 6,154,230 downwards.
GTGTCCAACCTGGCCTTGGGCACTGCCAGGGATGCAGGGGCAGCCCCAGCTGCTCTGGGCACCCTGTGCCAGGGCCTGCCCACCCTGCCAGGGAACAATTCCTCATTGCCAAGATCCAGCCCTGCCCTCTGGCAGTTTAAATCCACTCCCCCTTGTCCCATCACTATGTGGCCTTGTAAAAAGTCTCTCTCCATCTTTTTCAGGCACTGGATTTGCAGAAGTTTGTTCAAGAAACAGTGAAGTGTGACAAAGAGAAGATGACAGCATGGACCAGATCTGTGTCTTAGAGAAGTGACAGTATTTGTATTGGCTCCAGCAACCCTGGCACAGCCCAAACAGCATTTGTGTGTTGAAATCTCTGTTGCCTTGTGGTTTGTGATTCTCTGTTTGTTAAACTTAGTAAAATCTTATTGTGGAACTATAATTCAACTTACATTTTTGTTTATGTACTTCTATACTAGTTTATATTTAATACTTTTATTTGCTTAGTTGAAGAAGTTGTCAACAAACAAAACAAATGGAAAAAAATTAATATAAGTTTAAATAGGTCTAAATGTCATATCTTAAAACTTCAAAATAAAGACTGAATAAATTTAAAACTTAAATGAACAAGCTAATCTTCTTTTTCATTGAATTACATGGCATTATTTTATGTATTACATAAGCTATCTTTAAGCAATTATTGGGACTCCTTTAGCATCTGCTACATAAAGGATTCCTTCACACCAGATTTTAATTGATATAAACACACCACTATCATTATTTTTCTGCATTTGTTAGGGAAAAGACTTTTGAGTGTTGCTGCATCCCCATCATTCCACAGGATAACAGAAATCTAATTTGGGTTCTAGTCCAGGCTTGGGCTGGTCCTGCAGAGCAGCAGCTCCTGAGCAGCAACACCCCCACAGCATCCCAACACCCAATATGGCAACACCCCAGCATCCCAGCATCCCAACACCCCAGCATCCCAACACCCAATATGGCAACATCCAATATGGCAACATCCCAGCATCCCAACATCCTAACACCCCAGCATCCCAACATCCCAGCATCCCAACACCCAATATGGCAACACCCCACATCCCAGCATCCCAACACCCCAGCATCCCAACACCCAATATCCCAACACCCAATATGGCAACACCCCAGCATCCCAGCATCCCAGCATCCCAACACCCAATATGGCAACACCCCAGCATCCCAACATCCCAGCATCCCAACACCCAATATCCCAACACCCAATATGGCAACACCCCAGCATCCCAACATCCCAGCATCCCAACACCCAATATGGCAACACCCCAGCATCCCAACACCCCAGCATCCCAGCATCCCAACACCCCAACATCCCAGCATCCCAACACCCCAGCATCCCAACACCCAATATGGCAACACCCCAACACCCCAGCATCCCAACACCCCAGCATCCCAACACCCCAGCATCCCAACTCCCCAACACCCCACACCCCAATATCCCAACACCCCAGCTGCCTTCCCAGCCCAAAGCTGGCTTACAAGTTTGTCAATTCCTTTTCTTCCAGTGCCTCTATTTGACTAATTACCTAATCATAATTTGGTAACCTAACAGTAATTGACAGCACAGAAATGCAAAATAACCATGGCCTGAAAGCTGCCATGAGCAGAGTTATATCACCCAGCATCCTGGCTTTCACACAACTATTTCATTACCTGTAAGCTTCTCAGTAATGAATATGCTATTAAAAGGGTTTTTTAATTTTCATGTTTCTCATGTTGTAATTCTCCAATAAATTTCTCTGACTTCCAACATAAATAAGTTTCATTATTCCTCATTATTAAAAGAAACAAACACATTCTCCTTCACTGAAAGGGTGTCATATAATTAGATGACCTTCCTACATAAACTCATGAATGAAAAAAGACCTGACAAGTTGCATAAAAATATTAAATCAGACATTAGGACATTAAATATAGTTAGTCAAAACACAAGACATTATTGTACTAACAAATGCTTTCAGAAACAGTCTTTTACAATACAAGAGATCAAAACAGACTTTAGTTTTACTACATCATTAGACAAGTCCCAGATTTTCAACAATTTATCACCAATTTCTTCATTTGGTTGCTTTAAACACACTTTTAAAATATACTTGATAACTAGTAAAAATTGTATACAATGCAAATGACATTTCAGATAAGTTTTATTGACTTAATGCTCTGGTAATAAAATTATAACAATCAGTATTATTTTGATTTATTGCAAATTTTACTTTCACCTTTAATGGACTTGGTGCATGGCAGAATTGAATGTAATGCTGCTGCCACCTCAAGGTCACTACAGAAAACTGTGATGGTTCATTTTGGTCTCCTCCTATCTAATAAACAGTGGGAAGATTGAATAACTAAGAATGAACAGGCTCCTTTGTTTTCAAAAAGTTATTTGATGCTCACTATGTGCAGATCCCACGTGCATATTTGCAATGAAAAACTGATTTTCTGCCTCTGTGTACATGGAAGTACAGACACAGACACACAGACAGGACCTGCAGACCTGCAGGCAGGCACAGTGCTGAGGGTTAGAGAAAAATACAAACTTTGGATGCCAAGGATTGTTCCAAAAGTGACCCAAACCATACAGTCCTAATTTTACACCTGAATGAGAATTTAAACTTAGTAAAATTGCAAAGGAATTTCTGTCCATTACCTTTTCAGGGTTAATCAATCTTTCTTTCTTTCTTTCTTTCTTTCTTTCTTTCTTTCTTTCTTTCTTTCTTTCTTTCTTTCTTTCTTTCGCTTTCAGATAAAAATAAAAATAAAAACAACTCCAGTTTGCCACATTTATGTCAATATCTTGACAGAGATTTTGAGGGGACAAGTGCATAGTAAGTTCTGTAGCCCAAATAGGAAACTTGTGCAAATTTTCCTATTTAAGATTCTGTAAAGTAAATGAATATTTCAATGAAGAACCATGTCTTTACTATAAAATATCTGCAGTATTCTGTGTTTCTATGGATGCTCAGAAATAATACAAGTTTGTACTCCTAAAAGTTCTATGGAAGCATAGCAAAAGCCTCACACCATCATCCACATGACAAATATGTGGTCAGTTATAGAAATTTTGTAAAATTTATCGTGGTTAGGTTAATGTGACTGCTACCCTGAAGTTACCTGAAAAATGTCACACTCAAAAATTACAATCTACAGCTTAAAAGCCACCTCAAGCAGCTCTGTGCTTGATTAAAAAACTCTGTCTAATCCCATTTGGCAAAACACAGATTGCAATTCAAGTAAAAAAGTCTGCAGGAGACCAGCCTGTGGAATTTAGGAAAGCTGCCAGGACCACTCACTGAAGGACAGAGGACTGGTCCATGATTCCCTCTGATGATATGAGAAGTACCCAAAGCACTTTTTATTTCTTGATTTAAACTATCTGGTTTCCATGCTGAACAGGAAGTTTTAATATTTTTATTCTGTCCAACATTGATAATTAATACTGAAATTAAGTCAAGGATATACCAGAGTTTTACACTTGACTGGATTTCCAAAGTTTTGGTGCTGTTTTATCTTTTGGAAGCTAGCATGCAGTACATACTCTAGAGGTTCCTGCTTGCACCAGAAATTAGGGTATTGTAGTCCACACTGAGCAATTTAACAAGGAGGGAAAAGTAATGCCTTTTAACTACAACTGTAAAAAAATCACCAATTGAATCAATTATGGGACTATAAGCTATATTAGAACTCCAGGGAGTCCAATTCTTTTTAGGGGATCTCCTTTTACAGGTGAAATATTAATTTATGCAATGCATGATCTGATTCCAGGCTCACTGCAGCTTATCACTCACAAATGAATCTCCTGGATGTGTAAATACACACTGAGGACAGCCACTGGGGCATTTCTGAATGGCAAATGTAACAACTGGGATCACTCTGTACCTGCTCTAATGCAACACTTCACATTCTGAGAATTTCTCTTAAGAATGCAAAAGGCACTTCTGTATTTTCTCTGACTGTAACAAGACAAAAAGAGTGGTTCTTTGCTGTCACTGCTCTTGGAGTCTTTAGTGCATATGACTCCCCCTGCTCCAAGTGACAGTAATAAATCCCATCCTGCACTCCCTGAGCTGGATTACAGATGTAAAGCACTGTTTGGAGTAAGAGCTGGCAAAAATATCACTATCTATGCAAAGTGATAAAAAGGGAAAAAAATAATGGACATTACAATATAGTACATCATGTGGCAAGTCTCTGTGGACTGCCTTGATATTTTCTCTATAGATAAATAATATTTGTCCCTATTCCAAGTGGAGTTTCCTCATGGCAAATTCAGCAGTAAAATCCCAGACAAAATCTATGATTTTACTAATTTCAAACAGATCTCAGTACACAGGGACACAGACCACACTTGATATGAACCCAGGTGTAAGGGAGCTGCCTGTTCTGAGGGCTGTGAGAAGCCCTGGGAGGTGCAGACACCTCTGTGGAATCTGCAAGTTTATCATTTCCCCCTCCATGAAGAAGGAAAAGGCGGCACTCAGGTCCTTGCTCCCTCACACTCAGCTGCAGCCCTGGTTTATCCTGCTTTCCACTCACTGCACACCCTCCAACAAGAGACAGATGTGCTGCAGCTGTACTGTGACCAAGTCCACCACAACCATCTCCCAACAAACTCAGAGCAGTTAGGGGTGTGATTTTGGGTGATGTTTTTATGTAAGATTGAACATAGAATGCAGTTCTAATTATGTTTTGCCAGCATCACTGGCAGAAATAAGTTTTCACTTCCTTCATGGATGAAACCAACAGATACAGCAACTGTGAAAAGCATTGCTGTGCTAGTGTAACTTCTATATAAATGATAAGTTATATAAGTTGCTTTTGGTATAGCTGTATTTAAAAAAACTCCTTATTTACTGCAGAGAACATTTTAGCACCTTGCCTTGAGCCAATGTGAAGCTTTCCACAATGCCTCACTCTTTTCAGCTCATCTGGTTGCCTCTTCTGCTCAAAACCAATGAGAAGGGAGTATGTTGAAGATAATAATATTCCACAGAATAGCATGAGGAGAATTTTGGGAAAAAAAATACATTCTCTTATTCCTGAGAAAAAGTTGTAAATATAAGTAAAGAAGCAGATGAGAAAGAAATATAGAAATTTTTTTCTGTAAAAAGCAATTCCAAATAAGTGACTTATGGTCAAATAACTAAGATTCAAGGGAATGAGAGTAAGTTTGCAAATAATAGGACAGATGCTGTTAAATCATCTCTAAATTGCAATTACGTATTTTACATATACACTTACTTGCACACATAAAATTAGATTTACATAGAGCTTAGAGGTGGCCCTGAATCACAGGGTTTAAATCTGGACTCAATCCTATGTCTACACTCCCATAAAGCTGGGGGAAGCAGGGGATTGAATACAGGGAGTTTTAGTCTCATTTCCTGTACAAAAATCAAGTAGATGTGATTCTAGGAGACAGAATAAGTCATATAGGAAAGCAGAGGCAAAGTGTTTTCCCTTTAATTCACAGAAAAGTATACCTAAAGTACAGAGTGAAAAAAATCTCATCATTTGATAACATGTCATGGAAAAATACAAGGTCTAAAGTAATGATTCACTGATTTGCAGTGGTAGCAGTACTAAAATAATTAAAAGACAGATCAAGGGGAAACAAAAGACAAAAAGATAAGAAGTTAAAAATGTCATGGTTATTCTCTGAATATATGACATATATATCAGATTCACAGCTTTTTAGCAAATACTAATAATTTAGATTTAGTAAACATATTAGTAACCATCTTCTCAAAACTAGGAGATACGAATCTAAATTAAATTAATATAAATCAGCCCCTAGATGTCATTGTTGCAGCTGAAATATCACTTAATACAGAACTTTCCTAATTCACAGCAGAAAAGGCTGTGTAAAACAAAAGAAACCATCTAAGTAATATAAATTCTGCTCAGCTTTAATGCCTCACTGCCAAAGCACAAAGAGCTCTGAGGCTGTAACAAAAAGATAACTAAAGCTAACTACACAAAAGGGTTGTGTGAGAGGTTTGGGGTCTGGCAGCAGAGAAGCCCAAAGGAAATTGCACTCTAAGCCTTGGAGCACAAAACATCACACACCTGTGCCAAGGGAAGATCCTTCCTAACTCCCATCAATGCTGGCCTCAATGCTAAAAATGTTATTTCACATAACAATCTAAATATATTGAATAATATTGAAACGTTATTTCAATATTGACATCTCTGATTCTATCTGGAACAGTTGTACATGTTCTCTCATTATATACAAAAACTTGGGTTTAAAATACTCATTTTAATTCTTGCAAAGTTTTGTTTTCTACCATCCATTGTAGCAATGAGTTCCAGAGGTTGATTACAGTTATATATGAAAAAAAGAAATCTATCTAAAACTAATCTAAAAGAATCTAAAACTCCCTGTACCTGTTTTGAAAGTGCAACCATTATTTAGCTTCCCAGAATAACTAATTAATATAATGATAGAAGGAGTGTATTTCAAGTGCAATTTATTTCCTTTATACTATTTATTATCCATATATGTCTATCATGTTCTATGGTATTGTCTAAATGCAGAGATACAGTGTTCATTCTTCCCTGCATAATTTCTCAGTATGCTAACAATTCTCAATCCACCTGCAGGATTTTCTCTCAGAATACAATGTAGTCCCATTTTATAAACAAATAACACAATATCATTTTTCCTAATTCATGTTCTTACCATTCTTCTCTCATTCCCTGCATTTCCTAGGTTATGCATCACCTTTACAAACTTCTGTATTTAGAGGGTCAAAATGTCCCTAAGGCTCCATTTCACAATTAGGGTTGCCACAATGCTGGTCTGATAAATCAAAGTATCTGTACAATACTTGTACTCCTATGTGAAAACGTGCAAATTCTTCTCAAACATTTCATTTTTCATGTGATACTGAGCTCTATTTTATGCACTCTAAACTCTTTTTTTACCCAGAAACAAGACAGCTATGAGCAGATACAGACTATATGAAACACATTCTGTCTGCCAAAAAGAATTTTAAAAACTAAATCCAGGCTTCTGTGATGTAGTTAGTCTATAAAGACAGCAGAACATTCCCTGCTTGCCAATCATATTGTAATGCAATAGCAAATTCCATATTTTTATGGTGGATCTACCTCACAATAAAGGTCAACTCCAGGCTACCAAGAACTGAAACTTAGGTGAAATATTAAATTAGAATTCTCCTTCTCCTCATGCCACTCCAAGTGCTCCCACAGCACTCACCCAGGAAGGGATGCACCAGCCAAAGCCTCCCTTCCCACCAGGGCTCCATGCAAGGTTCACTTCTCTTCCACACAGAGCTACAAATCAGTTTATTTAATGCCCACTCAATACAGTCAGGGACTCCAGTTATATAATACATTAGAATAATGTGAAAATTATAAAGCTTTTGGAATGGTTTGGGAACTGCCAGGCATGAAAATGTAGAAAACTCAGGGGCTAAATTGGATTTTTCATTGACAATTATATAACTCATTGCTGGTACAAATCATTAATGAAAACAAACCTAATTGTTCATTTGATGACTGAAAAGAGTTTCAAGACTGAGGCCACAAAGAATAAACAAGCACCTTATAGGAAAGCTCCAACCTGTAGATTTCTGTTCTTTTAAAAGTGTACACAAAAACCTGTGCACATTTTGCATGTTTTCACTTCAAGATTGCATCTTTGCTGATGTAGCTCGAAATTCACCTGGTGTTTGTAGACTATGTGTTACTCTTTTAAATTAAGCTTATAATGTTTACCATAAAACTCATGCCACCGACATTCTGTACATATTTACAGTACTTAGGAAGCAATTTGGTATAAACTTTTACAAAAACATCAACATTCTGAACATATTATCCTCAAAGCAAGAGCTTCATCTCTACTGCTCACGGAGAGGTGCCTCATCCAGATTTCATTTGGTTTCATGTCTCCTTCAACTTGAAAGCAATGAAAATGAAAAATAGGAAAATAGCTTTGTGAGTTAAGAAGCCTTTCAAATTAATGTAAAAGTGTAAAATCTAAATCTGTCTTTCTGTACAATCATATCTGCACAGAGAATGAAATCTTTAACTTAGTCCAGGTTTAATTACAACAAAGAAGAATAACAGAGTCTATGGAGATGATTACTCATTATCAACCCAGTATTTTTAATTCAGATCTATCAGATCCTAGCATATTTTGATTAGAAAAAGGAGGGTGAGAGTCCTGTATGTACAAGAGTGATTCAATTCAGTGACTGATTAATTAACCTATGACATATACACAAGTGGAAACAAAGCTTTTAAAGGAACAGGCTACATGAAAAATAATCATTTTCTATAAAAAGGCTCTACTTAATATGGCAGAAAAAGCTGAACCAAGTTGTCATGATTATTATTACTATCTTTGACACTGTGAATTCTATACAGCTTAAAGTTTTACTTTAATTTTTTCAATTAAATGCATTTAATAGGTGTTAAGAAGATAGGTTGTACCCTTGCATTTTCCTGACAGCAATTTATCTTTTATAAAAAGTCTTATCAAAGGCTTACCAATTTTTTTTACCAAGTAAGAGATTGTAGGATATTGAATTGTCTTAAACTTTATATAATTAAACAGAGCTTCATAATTCAAGGAGTCAAAGAGAAAAATTAAAATTAGAGATGCCTATATAAAGGATGGTCAAATCCACCTCTTGAATAATACCTGATTTGACAACATTTTAGAAAGATCATATACTTCAATAAGATCATATATCCATGAAACAATATAGAATCATTAACAAAAAGTTCAATCATTGCAAAAAGTTCCTACAATTTCACCAGATCCCTCCAAATCCAAATCTCCACATCAATACGCTTCACTCTCCGTTCTGGAAATGAAGATTGGATTTTATTTGCCATCACCCAGCCACTTCTGAAATCACTTTTGAAGCTCACCATTCCCCTGACTTTTCAGTCGACACGAAATATCTCACAAATTCACCACATGTACCACTCCTGCTACCTAGCTGCCAAGGTAGCCCCTGACACGCCGTGTAAATGTAAAACTCTTTAAATTTCGGCCCACTTCAAACTGCTAAACCTTCTTGACAGCTTTACACCCAAAACGTTGAGGTTGGGGAGTTTTTAACCCCAGGTGTTTACCATCGAAAACCGTGCTGGGAAAAAAAAAACCTTTTGGGAGACTCTGGGGTTTTGCAGCGCGTGGCGCTGCCAGCGTGGCCCTGGCTCTGGCGATGTGGAGGGCGCTGGGCTGGAGCGGCCGGAGCCGTCCCCAGAGAGATGCGGGGAGCGCCCGGAGCCCTCAGGAGCCCTCGGGGAGCGCCCGGAGCCCCACTGAGCCCTCAGGGAGCACCCGGAGCCCTCAGGAGCCCTCGGGGAGCGCCCGGAGCCCGAGCGAGCCTCAGCGGCACCGGCCAGCCCGGGCTCGGGGACAGCAGGGCTGCGACACTGCCCTGCCGGGACGGGACACACCGACCTGGCTCACACTGCTGCCCGTGCCACCCGGCACGGTGACACTGTCTCACACACACACACCCTCCGGTCCCCTGTCCCGTGTCCCTCGGCAATGTATCACACACACATTCCTGCCGTGTCAGCCGGCACGGTGACACTCTCACACACACACACACACACACACACTTTCCTGTCCCCCGTCCCCCAGCCCTCTGTTACACACACACATAAACACACACACATAAACACACTCACTCACACGCCTGTGTCCTGTCCCGTGTCCCCCGGCCCTGTGTCACTGTCACACACAGACACTCACACACACCCTCCTGTCCCCCGGCCCTGTGTCACACACACACACCCTCCTGGCCCCTGTCCCGTGTCCCCCGGCCCTGTGTCACACACAAACACCCTCCTGTCCCGTGTCCCGCGTCCCCCGGCCCTGTCCCTGTCCCTCCCCGTCTCCATGGTAACGGGAGGCGGTGCTGACGCGGCGGCAGCGCCCCCCGCCGGTCACCTGACACGGGCCCGCGGGTCACGTGACAGGGGCTCCATCGTCGCCATCTTGAAGCGGCGGCCGGAGGTGAGGCTCCCCGGGCTTTCTCCGTTAGTGCCGGCGAGCGGCGGCGCGGCCCGGGCCGGGGCCCGCGGGCGGCAGCGGCGGCGGCGGGCGGGCAGCAGCGGGCGGCCGGGCGCAAGGCAGGGCGCCAGGCGCGGTGGCGGCGGCGGGCCGGCCCCGGGGCGCCGCGCCGCAGCCCATGTGCGGAGCCGCGGGCGGCAGCGGCTCCCGGCGGAGCCTTCCCGGGCCCGGGGCTTCCTCCGTTAGCTCTTCTCCCCTCCCCTCCTTTCCTCAGCCCTCCTGGCCGCCCCGTCGGGCCGGCTCCTCGCTGCTCTCGGCCGCAGCGGCGCCGCTGCCCCGCGCCCGGAGCGCTGCCGGAGCCGCGCCTGCGGGCACGGAGCGGGGCGGGCAGCGCGGCTCGGCCGTCCCGGTCAGGGTGGCCGGCCGGGGAATTTCCCTGCCCTCGGGGGCCGCGATACCATCGCACCGCGCTCTGCGAGACAGGTTGGGCAAAGCGTGCTCGGCTCTTCCTGCCCTGGAGGCGTTCGCTCTGCCTGGCCGCGCTCGGCCCGCGGGGTTGGGCTGCGCTGGAAGCGGCAGCTCCGAGGCGTTTTGCTCGGGGCTGCATCTTCCCTGCGCGTCCTTCTGGCATCTCAGACATTGCTTTTTAATTACTGTGTGGGTGGTTTGGACAGCGCCCTCAGGCACGTGTGGCTCTTGGGGCTGCTCTGTGCAGGGACAGGAGCTGGACTCGATGGTCCTCTGTGGGTCCCTTCCAACTTACTCTGTGATAATTTGTGTACAGTTCTTACCATCCCTCTAAAAACCTAAGTCTGCAACAGTAAGAATTAAACTCTAAGGAAAGAGTGACATAACACATATGTATCTGGTAACAGGGATCAGCTCCAAGCATCCCAAATAATCCAGGTGAAGGTCCTCTCTCTGTTTGCCTTTTTGATATAGCAACAGTACATGGCAGCATATTTCCTTTATGATCTTTTGTCAAGGATTTTTCATCTTAGTTGTTATGCTGCTTCCAGGTAGAGAAAATATTTGCCTATTTAGCATTACTTTAAAAGTTTTAAAAGTACCGTGGGTAATTTAAGGTAGCATCAATTTTCCTTAACTCATTTTAAAATTGAAAATATTTCAAGTAGACATTACTGCTTTGAGCATTCATTAAATCTGTGTTCAGGGAAAAAAGCAGATTTAATCGCTTTTCACAATGGTTTTGAAACATGTTACAGTTTGAAACAAGCACCAAAGTGTTTTTATGTAACTGAATTAGGGTTTTCAAATAATAGTTTTCAACTTGACGTACTTAACATGAGGTGCAGATGATACTAAAAGATTAACATTGCTTATATTGATAGGTCTGATGGTAACCTGAATTGTAAGTTGAATGGCAGATGAAGTTAATTTATGAAGTTCTACCCAGAATTTTTCTGTAGTGGGAAAGGGGCATCACAGACCCTGCTCTCAATGTGTCTGTGCATTATAATGCTCTACACTAAATCCACAAGTAGGAATTAGTGGATTCCTTGGGTTTTTAGGACCAGTTCTGGAAATTCTTTTTTTGGTCTCTGTATCTTTCTTGCAAGAAAAAAAAAACACATGAATTTACTTGGCATAATTTTTCAAGGATGACTGATAAATATCCCTCATGTCTTTATGTTTTCAGTTTTATATGTAGTATATAAAAACTTTGTATAAAATATATGTGTGTGTATATGTAGTGGCACTTGAATAGGTTATTTCTAGACATTTTTAGAGAAGGAAATTCAAATGTAAGACCTTTTGTCCAGCTCTTTCACCCCCCACCCCACAGCTCTGCCCACATCACAAAGTATGTTTTCATGTACATTTTTGTATATTGGCTTCTAATTTGACCTCAAACACTGCACATTATTGCCTGTAGTTTATGGTTTGATATTTTTAAAGGAGGGGTAATTGGAAATAGTAACTGCCTGTAGCTTTCCCTCAAAACAGAAAAGAATTGCTCTTTATAACTTTAGTACCGTTTGATTTTCCCTACAATTAAAAAATTGTAGCTGCAATTAGTAAGTTTTCTAGAAAATGACATTTATAATGAGAAGTATGATTTGACATTTGAATGGTCTTTAAAATAGTCATAGTGAAATGACTAATGCAAGTAAATGACAGAATTACTTTCTTTTAACATTTCAAGGAAAAAAATGCTTATTTTTGTAAATTATATTGCTGCAAATTGTCATTTGCTTTAGGAGCACTGATGCATCCAAGTACATTAGGAATATATTTTCATATTCTACTGTGCTTTTAAATATCTATATACCAGTTGCTGTCAATTGATATTTGAATGTTTAGCATTCAAATGTGTAGTGCTTGTAAGGAAAAAGAGAATAGCTGTAACCCTGTTGTTCAGCTTATATTTGAAAATACTTGTCTTACCCTTGTACAACTTGGAGGCAGCCTGTTGGAGGCTCTCTTGGAATTACTCTGTGCAGCTGTATTGAAAAGCATCACTAAATGTCCCCAATTTCTTTGGTTATTTCTGTAGCCATTCTGAAAATTTTTATTAGTTTAGTGGATTTGGGCGTCCCTGTTTGGTAGAGAGAGCAATGTAAATAGTACTGGGCTGTGTTTTCATTATTGTGCAGGTATAAATCTTTCTTTTTGTAACCCCCATTGTCCTAGGTATTATGGAAGAAGGAAGCAGCATTGCAGTATTGATGCCAAATATTGGGGAGCAGGAGGCTGTGCTGATTTCTGAAACAGTCATTGGCCCAACACTGCAGAGCAGTGAAGACCAGAGAAAATGTAAAACTGACCCCCTGATCCACGTTATCCAGAAGCTGAGCAAAATAGTTGAAAGTGAGAAGTCACAAAGGTGCCTTTTAATAGGGAAGAAACGTTCCCATGCTGACGCTTCTGTGCAGCCCTTGGAGGCAGCTGAGCTCTCTGAAATCCCAGCTAAAGCCATCGAGCTCTCTGTGATTGCTACTAAAAAGACTGAAGAGTTACAAGCAGATTATATTGTGACTGAATGTCTTCCACCAAGCAAAAAAAAGGTGACGTGCTATCAGTGTGGTCTCTGTAATTTTCTATCCCCTTCGCTTTTAACTCTGCAAGAACATATAAAACAACATGGGCAGAAAAATGAAGTGATATTAATGTGCTCAGAATGTCATTTTGCCTCCAAAAGCCAAGAAGAACTTGAATCCCACTTCCAAAATCACCACGAGAACAGTGGTAAAAACAGCATCCAGACAAAAGTGCAGCAGTGTGTCAATGTCACCAGTTCATTTCTGCAAGGGCCAGTGGAAGGAAAAGTCAAATCAGGGACTGATCAGACAGGAAATGTGGAATGTAAAGATCCAGCTCAGTCTGCTCCTGTGCCTGAAATGGGTAGGAGGAAGTGGTACACCTACGAGCAGTATGGCATGTACAGGTGTTTAATTTGCAGGTACACCTGCGGTCAGCAGAGGATGTTGAAAACACACGCTTGGAAACACGCGGGGGAGGTTGATTGCTCCTACCCCATCTTTGAGGAAGAAAATGAAAACACCAGCTTGTCAGAGACAGTTGTAACTCACACACCTCAGAGTGTGGATACAGTTGTCCTCTCTCTGGAAAACAGTGAACTTGATATCCATAGCGAGCCTTCTCTTCAGCTTCAGATTTGCAATTCCGAGCAGCTGTCGTGTAAATCGCCCGTAGGAACAAATGTAAAAGAGGAAGAGATATTAAGTGAGTCCGTGGTGCATTCTCCTACTACAGAGGTTGTAGAGGGGACGGTATCAGATACAGAAGCAGACAATATGATAACTGACAGCCTGCTTTCATCAGCACAGAAAATCATCAGTTGTAGTCCAAATAAAAAGGGTCACGTTAATGTCATAGTAGAGCGTTTGCCAGGTGCTGAAGAAAGTGTTTTACAAAAGCCATTCTTAATGAACACTGACATTGAAACAGAAAAAAAATTGATCTCAGAGGAGTCGTCTGTTACCTGTGAAGAACCTGCTGAAGTTTATCATTCAGATGCAATTCAAGAAGTAATAATAGAATGGAATAACACCGAGAAGAAAGATAATGAATTAACCGCTAATAAAAATGTAACAGCTGATGAAAATGTGCCTCCTGCACGAAGGAGGACAAATTCAGAGTCATTGAGACTGCACTCCTTAGCAGCAGAAGCTCTTGTTACAATGCCAATCAGAGCTGCAGAACTGACACGGTCCAGCCTCAGGGCTCTGACTGGGGAAGATGCTGTGGATGCAGGTGCAGGACAGGGAGGAGCTGATGGCCCGTGCATGGCTCATTCCAAAGTGGTGTCCTCACTTAAGGATCCTTCAGAGGAGTTCAGTGGCTTAAACCAAAGTGAATGTGCAATAGTTGAGATAAAGAAAGACAGACCGGAGTTATCAGAAGCACCAATTAAAATGGGCATCAGTATGTCACTGCTCACTGTCATTGAAAAACTGAAGGAGAGGACAGACCAGAACGCCTCTGACGATGACATCCTGAAGGAGCTCCAGGACAACGCGCAGTGCCAGGGCGGGGGGGACGCGGCGGTGGCGGGGAGCAGCCTGGTGGAGTTCATCCCCAGCGCCGAGCGGCCGTACCGCTGCCGCCTGTGCCACTACAGCAGCGGCAACAAGGGCTACATCAAGCAGCACCTGCGCGTGCACCGCCAGCGCCAGCCCTACCAGTGCCCCATCTGCGAGCACATCGCCGGCGACAGCAAGGGCCTGGAGAGCCACATGATCAACCACTGCAAAGCTCGCATGTACCAGTGCAAGCAGTGCGAGGAGTCCTTCCACTACAAGGTAAAGCTCTGCCCCATGCCTCTCTGGAACCCCTAAATAACCTCTTTCACTGCTTTCTTAATTACTGGTGATTCCTTATTGCAACCTTGCTGGGGTTCGGGGTGTCCCCAGCAGGCTGCACGGGGTGCGGATAGCACCATCCTGTTCAGGACAGACCAAGCTCCCAAGGCAACCTTAGCAAGCTTAAGTGATATCAGCTCTTTAGTGATTATCAGCTCATTGTGATTTCAGCTCCTCAGCTTGCTTGGTGCCCAGGCAGGCAGACACAGGGAGAGAGAGGAGAAGTCTGTGTGGGGTTCCACAGGAGCGTCTTTATTGATTCTTCTGTGAAGGTTCCCAGTGACAGCTCTTCTGCCTGAGCTGGGCAAAAGCAGCTCTTTATCTAGGGTACAGAAATTGTCCAATAGCAAGGGTTAGAGGAAAGTGACCTAGAGTCTTACAGAGAGATAAGCAGGGGTCCAGAGGCAGAAGAGGGGCTTCTAGCCCATTCACCATGACTTGGCATTTCCCATCCTAGGCTTCTGACCGCCAGGGAGCCCTTGCAGGCTCAGGGCCTGCTACAATCCCTCTGTTTCTAACTTATTTCAGTCTGACATCCTGGCTTCCTTGTAATTACCATTAGGGATTATTGCCAGCAGCACGTGCTGAATATACAGTTCAACTGTAATTATTCTGCTTTACCCACTGAAATAACCTTGCTTCCTCACATAACTTTTTTCCTGAGAATTGTCTTACGGACATAATAATACTGTGTTGTTTTTCTGCCCACACATAGCAACTGCAGAAAGAAATGGAAACATCAAAGAACTTAATAGCTGAAATTTTAAAAGAATGCTCAAACATGCCTTCCTCTTGTGAGTGTGGCACTTGGGGGTAACATTGAAGCAGAATTTATTTTATTTTTTCTGTGGTTTTGTTGCTCTGGATGTTCTGTAGAACTTAGATTTGAAAGATTACATACCAGAGCAGAATAATACATTTCTGTCATTTTCCTAATTGCTATTTTAAGCATTCGTGAGTGAGTTCCTATGCCCTCAGCTCAGTAGTCAGGAATACAGAACAGATTGCATCAGTACTCAGCTGTACAGCTGAACCTCTTGGAAGCACTGGTCGTGCAGATTTTCCCATATTTATTGTCATTTAATCCTACTTTGAAAAAATACACAGGGTAGCAAAATCTCTCTCTTTTCTTTCTCCTCCCCAAGCAAGTGGAAACAGGACTGGTGTATTCTTAAGTCAGTAGGTAATATGAAAATTGAGGTAATTTTCACACAAGCCTCTAATCTCATACTACTTTTGGAGTACAGTAATTTTGGAGGAAGAACTGTGGCCACTTGTCTGTGGCAATGTGGACAGAAGGAAATCTATTTTCTAAATAAACACAAATCATAGAATCCTCTCAGTCACTCTCACCAGTCCTTTATGTTACTAATCCATGTTACTTATTTTTCTTTGTAGTAAAATTACCTAAAGGATAATCTATAGATACGTTAACATACATTTCACATCAGTTGTCATTAAAGCTTGAGTAACAATGTCACAGATGATTGCAATATCCCAAGTCTGTGTGTTTGTCACTGTATGTTTGTAATTATTTTTTAACATTAGGAACTGTTTTTTCAGAGCCAGCTGCGAAATCATGAAAGAGAACAACACAGTCTTCATGAGCTCTTCTCCACAGCCACAGCTAACAAACTAATAGTTTCCAACGAAGCAGATGATAGAGAAGGTACTGTTTATATTTACACTTGAAATTACAAAAACTCACTCATAACATTACTGGTTTGCTGTATTTGTGTAACTGGTTTTAAGATCTCTTGTGCTGAAATGCTTTCATGCCTGTTCATTACCTTAAATGTATGTTCTTTCCAGAGGGCAGAATTTACCATAGTCAGTCTTGAGGTGGCATTTATTGTTAGCTGATATATTTTTAGCCCCAGTAATTAAACCCTTCTTGTGACAAACAACTTATATGCAATATTATTCTGGATTTTTAAGAAGAAAATCTTTTTTCCTTCCTTTCCTCAGCACGTATAGTGTTTTCCAAATGACCTAAACAAAAGAAAGGCTTTTTTTTTAAACTCACCATGGTAATGTAGTTTACTGTCAGCATATGCATACAATGCCATCCCTTCTGAGTTTAGAAATTTCTGTTTAATTATGGTAATGTCCAAAATGAGTCATTTATTTTAGCCCTAGCGAGGCAAATGAAAAACATTCTAAATATGCAACCTGTATCTGTAAGAGTTGCCTGGGTAACAGTAGGTATGCATTTTCATAGAGACATAGAATGGTTTGGGCTGGAAGGGACTTAAAAGCTCCTCTCTTTCCAAGCCCTGCCATGGGCAGGGACAGCTCCCACTAGATCTGGTTGCTTAGAGCCTCATGTTTGTTTAATTGTGTATCTGCTTCTAATTTAATAGGGTTTGTTTGCAAAACATAAACAAGTAACAAAAGAACAAAACAAAAACAAGCCAAAAAACCCTTGATGCATTAAGGTAATCAAATAGGGGGAAAATAACCAAATTGTGAAGTTTAGGAGAAAATGTGGCCTTAAAATCCCTTGTGTGTCCTGGAAAGCCACTATGTATCATTGCAGTGTGAATGCATCCTCTTCTCTGGTGAGTTACAGCTACTGAAAATATTTACAGCATTTTTATTTTGAAGGCAAGACTGTAATTATTAGCATTTTGCAATTTTAGAGCATTATGGATAAATACTAGTAATTAGATAGTCTCTGAACAACTGTGAGCTGAAGTATTCCTATTTTGTGCACAAAGCTCTTTTCTGTCCTATCTGTGCTCTCTCAGTTGTTTAGACAGCAAAATGTGCACTCTAATAGTACTTAGGTTGCTGTGGTAATTTCTGGGTTCTACTATTTCCTCTACAGCTGCTCAGTGAGTGCAAAAGTTGTTGAAATGGATGCAATTTCTTGTGGAAAAAGGCACTGACCAGCAGGAGCCAGGGTGGATGGGCAATGGTTTGCCCAAAACAACTTGGTACATGTCAGACCAGAATGAGTTCCCAGCTTTGCCTTCTCAGCTCACATTGCCTCCTTTTCTGGCCTTCAGTATATGAGTTTAAAGTTAATTACCTTATCAACCTCAGGTAGAATGACCCTTCCCAGCTCCTTTTTGCTCTTATCAATGCAGAAGGCATTTAAATTTAGGAAATTGATCTGTAGTGCAGAGCCCATCCCAGGAGCTAAGCCTGAGAGAGCCGTTCAAAGCCAGGGGGAGACAGGGAAATGGCCAGGGAGGCTCTGCTGGGAGTGGGAACATTTCCTGTTACATACTGGGGGCTTTCTGCAGGAGCAGCAGCATAAATGTTTAATGGCAGTGATGGGAAATAAAACATTGTTACTTGAGTAAGTTACAAATATCTACGAGCACAGCTTGGACTGTTACTTCTGGCAGTGTTTTGTGTGCTGTAAACCAGTGTTCCTAAAGATATCCTGATACAGGAATAACTGCCTTGCCATGCCTGAAACGTGTCAGCTTTGGAGAAATGCTGTACTTTCTGAGCTCAACTCCTGGTAATGTGAAAATCAATAGTCCTATCTGCTTTTGAAATTAGTATGTTTAATGAGGTTGTTTTACAGTTTATATCCTGATTTTGTACTTTAGCTTCCATGAAAGGGAAGCCCCTGTTCAAGAAATCTGCCTGCTTTCAATTAATTTAGAAATGTTTTATAAATATTCTTTTCTTATTATTACCTTATACAAGTGTTCCAGCCATGTACTTTAATTGTTTACCCCACATGAAATTTAGTAATGTGGCTTGAATGAAAACAGTTCTCCTTTTAAACTTTTATTAACTCATACTGTGGAATGCTTAAATTATTTCAGAACCAATTTATAATCAAATTGCAGCACCACTGCAGTACAGCAATCTCTTGTCAAACAGATGTCATCCCTATAAAGCGACACAAAACAAAGAAGTTTATGGCACAGCATCTGTTTATGTGAAAGATGCCTGAGCTGGAACAGTTTCATTTCTTGTTTATGAAATGGTTAGTCCTAAAAGTCTCTTTATTCATCATGGTTGTACAATAAATTAAAAGGAGCATTATGACACTGGGTATGATCAGACTGTAAATGTCTAATAATGAAGGAATAGGGTAATAAGCAGCATTAGAGGAGCACCTGTTACTGCTGCTGCAGCAAAGATCTGTCATTTCCATATTCACTTGTAGGAGACCTGATATTCTCCATCCAGAAAGCAAAACAGGCCCCAAACCCACAAGAAATAAGCTAGTTGAGGGCATGAGGGACACAAATGCTATTTTGTAACAGCAAGAGAGTATGTGATGTATTATAATTTATGTGCATTTTCTGGAAGGAATAAATATAAAGTAGTGATTGGTATAAATAATTGCTCCTAAGTGTGTGCTGCTGGGTGTGAGCATCTTAGAACTATGCTGTAGCAAATATGTTTGCATAATGCCTTCAAAATCTCATTAGATACTGTTGGTTTTAAGCTGCCTGCCCACTGAAATACCAAATTTGTAATGGAAAATACATTTGGAAGCAGTTCATTCTAAAGCTGCAGAATTTAAGATGGAAAACCCCTTCAAGCAGAGCACAGCCCCTGCTCTCCCATGGATCTGCAGCCCAGTGAGTGTCCTTGATCCATTTGAGGTCTCCTACATGAATGTGTTTTCAAAAAGAATAATGCAGAAATATAAATTCCAAAGTCTTCAAGTAAATAATTAGGATTGTTCTGATAATTTTTACATTAAATGAAAAACAAATTAATAAATTTTGAGCATTTTGTAGGAAAAATTCCAATATATTTGCTTTAAGGTTGACTTGCAAAGAGTGCCTGCTGTGTATTACTTCCATATTTTTTCTTATAAGAGCGCTAAAGAGTGAGAACTGTGTCATGCTTTAAAATGAAATATAGGAAATATATTTGTGGTTATCTTGGTACACACAGAAATATTCCAATTTTATTTCCCTATCTTTGCATTCAGACTGCTATTTTATTTTATATGATATACTATATATTCTTCACAATAACCCTCTGGGGTTATCAGCCTTACCTAATTACTTTGCATCTTGAACCAAAAGTGCTAAATTTTGAAGTGAAAGTTTAATTAGTTGTAATTTTTCCTTATATTGAAGCTGTGTGACTGTATTCATCAGAATAATATGTCTAGAACCCTTTTTGGCATAATTCAGTGCCTGCCTGTGGGAAAAGAAATGTCTCTTTTAAAGAGTTTTACCATCATGACTCTTAATTGTTTTGATAATGAGAAAATTCAGCCTAAAAAAAAAAGTACGTGAGGTACAGCATGATAGGCTGGAATGGGAAAATTACCTGCATAAAAAATGCCATCCCTCTTCCCAAATGTTAATATCTTAACCCAAATCAGTCCCATTATTCAGTGAGGGAACAGGGCTGTTAAAGTGTACACACTTATGTCTCAAAAATATTCCAGCTGTGCACTGGTGGGCACACATTTCCCTGTGTAAGGAGTCATTAGCCTTTGTGTCTGAAACCATTAATTTTTCAAGAGTCTTTTTCATTCTGGAAGGAAAAAAATTACTTTTGTTACAATTGCTTTTTAGTAATTTGGGTAAATTCCAAATTATTTATTAAGACATCTGGTCAATATCTAATTTTTTTATCATCTCATATCTTTCAGAAAGTGTGAGTGTATGTTGGATGATAAAAAGGATTTAGAAGCTTCGGGAGGTCTTTTGCTTTTCTTTTCTGTGTTTGCCAGTTTGAAACTCATCCATTCTCAGTCCCAGTCTTTTCCTTTGATTTGATGCATCCTGCAAAGCACTGAAACTGCTGGGTTCAGCAGTCCCACACATTATCACCTTTTGCTGTGACACAGGACTTCACCCAGCTGCAGGGAGAAGGAAAATGTCCACATGGAGAAAAAGAATGTGTTTTCTTAAAATTTCAATAACTCCTGTAAATGGCAGGGCAAATGCAGAACAGTATGGTCAAATAAACCATACCTTTATTACCTCTTTGTCTGTTGCCTTATCAAATACTTGAAAAGTATTAAATATTTATCGACATTCAAAACTATTACTTTAACATGTAAATTCACGTTTCATAATTCAGTTGTGATGAAATAACAATCTGAGAATTCCTTACAACGCTGAGTGCAGCTCTCTAAAGTGTTGCCTTTGTTCCAGCAGGCAGCAAGTGCTCATCCCAGAAGCTGTTCAGGTGTGACGTGTGTGACTACACGAGCACAACGTACGTGGGGGTGCGCAACCACCGCCGCATCCACAGCTCGGACAAGCCGTACAGGTGAGTGCCTGCCTCGGCCTGCCAGAGCCACTGCCTGCCATGGCCTGCCAGAGGGGCTGGGAGAGAGCTGCACTGACACCCTGTGCTGCAAAGGACTGAGGGAGGCACGCTTGCTGCCCGACTCAAACCATGTCATTAAGATTTGCTAATGCATCTTTTGCTGTGGCAGTCTTCTGCCTGTTTCCAGTTTGAAGCATTCACATGTGGAGAGGGAGATAATTCTGTTGTAATACTGGACTTTGGCCAACAGTAATAATATATTTCTCAAAACCCTTGCACACCTAACTTCATTTTGGATTTGCTTTATTCTGCCCTTGTCACCAAGTGCCTCTTCTTTTTCAGTGATTCCTAACAATAGTAACATACTCAGGATCATATTTTATAGGTTTTCTACAAGGGTTTTATATGGATTTATATAGGAACTTGGGTACCTAAAATCACGTGTAATACTACTGCTGAGGTGCCCAGCAAAAAAATAAATCCTGCATTTTCCTATTGGTTGCTGCATAAATTCCCCCAAATTCAATCTGTGCTTTTACAGTGTGGATCTCTGTCCCTCTCTAGTGGCTACAAAATAGATCTGAGTCAATAGATTTTTGAACTGATCTTTAATGTAAATTCCTGTCTTTAGTGTAAATTCTGGGAACTCAACACCTTGAAAGGCTGAGCCAAGCCAGGGACTTTTTCTTTTGGATAAACAAAGCCTGAAGATGTGTTGTATTTTGATTTGTGCATTATAATGATATCCCATAACACCAGCAAAAATTCACAAGATGTTTACTCAGAGAGCAAGTGTGGAATACAAATAGATTGTTTTCTCCTCAGAACCTTCACTATTACCAGTATTTATTACTTAGTAAGGTTGGAGCAGCAGATACTGTAGAGTGTCTTGTATGTGGTAGTTTTCAAATTGGTGTTAGCAGCCTGTTTTGATTTAGGAACCCTTGGAAATTTTCCATTGGTGATACAGACTGCTGCATACTAAATACAATCAACCCATCTGCCTTGCTTCTCTTATTATTTTTTCATAAACTCCTTAGACAAATCTGAAAACCTGGCAGGATACTTGAGCCACATCTGAACACCATAATGATCCAGTATTTATGGTATTTCTCCTTCTGAAACATGAATTCCTCAAGCCTTCCATAGTGTCAAACAGCAGCCTACTACATTGCTGCCTTTTTGAGAGCTGTAAACATACTTTTGTCAACATACTTTTTGTCAAACATATTTGTTTGACAAAACTTGCTGGAAACAAAGCCTTAAAGGATATGTTTTTGTAGATTTGATATGTTCTGGATTTTAATACTGCACAATTAAATCCTTTCAAAAATATAGTGAGTATTCTCAGGCTAAGTATGCTGCAGTCTCAAACTGTTTCACACTATAGAACTGACTTTCTAACTGGACTTTTACCATTTGAAAAAAAAAGGGAACACCTGAAGTTCAAACAAATACATAAGAATTTTAGCTGAGCTTGATGATTTCTGTTTTAATGTGGTAGATACAGGAAGGTTGTGTGGTAGTATATTGATATTTATGAATAATAAGGAATTTGTGTAATACTTTGGGATCTAAATCAATGGATCTGAGTTTAGATCCAGACTGTTCTATGTATTGGTTTTATACAAAGATATTGTGACAGAAATGAAAAAAAGAAAAATTTGAATGGCATGATGTGACACGCTTAGGGCACTTAAATCTGAATATGTTGATCTTGTCACTGACTTTTTTTTTCAGCAATAAAGCCCTGAAACTTGGTGTTTTATTACTGGTTTGGCTTTTACAATGTCATGAGAACTTGCTGGTGCATTAAGTAGAGCACACACTCTCCTCTGCAGCTCTGAGGGTCACATTGTGCCTTTGGAAGGGCTGCACCCAGCCACCTGCACCCTCACTCCCTTGCACTTAGTGATGCTTACCCACATCAGGAGAGGGCCACGAGAGAGATTTCAGGAAGAAGCATAATCTGTAAGCCCAGTGATGCCTGCTGAAAGGTGGAGGCTTTTTTGGGCTGCAGAAGATTCTCACTGCCCAACAGCAGGTTAATGTCACAACTTGGAGTTCTGCAAATATGGTTAGTCCTCAGCTGCAGCCTTCCTGAGGCACCTTTGCAGCCTGGGGGCTGCTGGGGCTTGGAGCAGGGGCAGCAGTGAATGCTCAGATCAGTCACTTGTTGTTGTCTCTTCAGATGTCGCGTGTGTGACTTCGCCACCACAAATATGAATAGCTTGAAGTGCCACATGAGGCAGCACCCCCAGGAGCATCAGGCAGTGCAGCTCTTGGAACAGTTCAAGTATGTAATGGGGCTCTTAAAGCAGTGTTCAGATCCTGTTCCCTTCCCTCCTAGAGCCATTCTTTGCTCCACAGAGTTGTTTGGGGTTTTTTGATGGATTTGCCATGGCATTCCCAGGCTGATTAAGCGTGTCCATGACTTCCCTCTGTGACTTGTTCAGCTTTTGCTTTCCTGAATGTGGTGGTTGCACACACAGTGCCTATTGCAAGTAGTTTCTGGGCTGTGTTAATTACCTAAGCATGCCTGGAGTTGCATATGAGATTGTATGAGCCAAAACCATGCCATGGCACTTGTAACATTTAGCATTATAGACAGGTAAATTCCAGTATCCAGAAGTGTTCCCTGGCTTTCTTTAGTATCTCAGTCTAGGCACAGCCTTTGCATGTTCATGTCAGTTGGGATCCAGGTTGGCATCACCTAGTTAAGATTTAGTATGAACAGCCATGAAGGGATGAGTGTCCCTTATAGTCTGTCCATAGATATGGGTGGTTTATAGATATATGAGAAAGTTGGTACAGATGTGTGTAATTGCCTACTACTAATTTGTAACAAAAAATACAAGTTGGGAAGGGAAAGGAAAGAAAATTGGGAATATTCTGAATACTTCTTAGTGGAAGATTTTAAAGGCAATATGAAAAGTCTAAATAAAGCACACTCATATAGAGGTTCCTTCTCAAGAAAAGCTGCTTCTACAATTATAAAGTACTTCCACTGCATTTTCCCCAAATGTTCCTAGAAGCATTAAGTTGCATTTGCTCAGCTGTCATGCTTCCCATGGTATTGCTCCTGGTATTACCACGGATTACTGGAAACCTCCACACTTTGGTCCCTGATCCCCAAGGAATTAGTCTATCCAAAACTGCAAGAGAATTGTTTCCTCAGTGTATCAATGTAGAATACACCTGAACAGTGAAGTTTAGTAATTCAGCACAAATCAAGCAGTAGGCAGGTCATTCTATGGAATTGAAAGGCTTCTACTACTAAACTCAGTGGTGAATAATTTTGTTTCTCTGAGGAAGTTGCATATACTGTAAGTATATGATCATTAACTGTAGTGCAGCATACTAAAAGCTGTTGGAGTTTCTGTGTCTGATTTGAACTATATGTTTAAATAGTCAACAGTATTTGGCTCAAAAGATACTGTTCTCAGCAATGTAAATTTTATTAGGAAATCACCTGAGTAAATTAAGGAACTTCAAAAAATTAGAGTATTTAAAAGGGACTAAAAATGGATGCTGGGCTGTGGCTTCATTGATTGTGTTCCCAAATCACTGACCAAGCAGTGTTAGTGACACAGAAAATCATATGTATGGTGAGACTAGTAGGCACATTAAATGAAATTAAGATTATTTGTTGATCTTTGTGTTTTACAAAAAAGATATTTTGACTTAATGTTATCTATAAATTAACTATAAGGTCTGCCTTTTATCTAATGACATATTTTGTAACAGCCTCATTAGAGATATTAGGATTCCCAGTCTGAGAATAGACTCACCTATCTTTGAAAGCATCCATTTTCTTTGTAAGGCTCCAAATTAGAAGGAAAAGAGACAAATAGGATCCTAGAGAAGAGTGAGCTAGAAGGACACACCCATTGTTCCCAGCAGGACAGAATTACCTTGCTCCATAAGCAGGGTAATGTGCTGTGCTTTCACCTCATTTGGGAGAATTCTGCTGTTCTCTGCAATCTTCTGCTGAGCAGAGTTTGTTTTCTGTGTATGATTATTTGCAGGGCATTTAAGGACTATACCCTACTGTCATTAAGAAAAGTCATAAAGCCTTACTGAATTGTAGTGTATAATGTGGCCTTCTTGTGTTTCCAGGTTACATTTCTGAAAGATCTTAAAAACTTACAAAAACTGACTTGCATTGTGGTAATTTTAACAGACTCATCATAGTAACACACTGGGATCACATTGCTTGAGCAAAGCTGCATTCCTGGTTATAATTTATTAGCACAAGGTCACCTTCAATGGATTCTGATCTTGTCCATGGGATTTGGGGAACTGAAGCCTTCCCAAGTAGCAGGCAGCTGAGCAAAAGGGCTTTTTTATCCAAAAGACAAAAAGACAGATCCTGCTCTGAAGTGATGTCATGCAGTATCACTCATCTCCTTCATGCTGAGGTGACTCATTTATCATCTCAAAAAACACATAAAGAACCTCCTCTGATGTATATTCGTGCATGAAAAGGGTTATACAGGATTTGATCAGTCTTGGGTTATTTCTGTCCATAAATATACACTGCATCTCCCTGTCAATAGGATTTATTCTTCAGGGTTTTATTCTTTACTGCATAAGATGATGTTTTACAGGGAAATAGAAAATTTAGTCTTGTGGTAGCAGAGCTGATGGAAAACTCTATGGAGAAACTGATCACCTGTGTGAATCCTGATCTGTGAATCTCTTCAGAATCTGGCACTGCCCTCACAGCCTGCTGGTCCTGCTTGAGGGGCTGGACTGGAATGTGTAACCTCAAGAGGTCCCTTCCAGCTTCAATAACTCTGTGATCCATAATAAACTAATACCTGCTATATCAGGAAAGACTTCTTTAGTTCAATTGACATAATTAGTGCTAATTACACAGTTCCTGCTTGGTTCAGAGCAGGGGCAGAGAGAGCTCACCAGCTCCCTGCCAGATGCCCTGTTTCTACACTCAGCACAAGTACTGTATTTCTGCAGTGTTAACACAGTTTTATCAGGCCAAACAGATAAGATTTCAATTCAATTGTTTAGGAAATTAAAAAAAAAATTAGAATGTTCTCAGATCCTAAAAATAGTCTTATATTTCAGGATGAAACTTTGCAAACTAATGTGACCCAGTTATGAAGCTGAAAATGGAACCAAGAAGAAGGTTCACTTGGATCTCTCTGCTTACTCATCCTTTTGGAAGAACTAAACCATTACTAAACAAAGAAAATTTGACTTTGAAATGTTTCTCTTTTTCCCTCTCCATTTTCCCCCAGATGTTCTCTCTGTGGATATGTATGTAGCCATCCTCCATCCCTGAAGTCCCACATGTGGAAGCATGCAAGTGACCAAAATTATAACTATGAACAAGTGAACAAGGCTATTAATGATGCAATTTCACAAAGCAGTAGGTATGTCTGATTTACTGTCACACCCTATTATCTTTCAAAAGACCCAACCCTGACCCAAAATGAAGTTCCTATCTAAAAGGAACAGCTGTATATTTTAATATTTGTTTTGGTTTTTATTATTATTTCAGGTTTCAAGGACAACTCACTGATAAAACCCTATTAGAAGGCACAGATGAAAGTACAGTACCTATACTAGGAAGTTCAGACAACCTGGTGTCTTTTACAGAGTCCATTAACCAGACTACAAATGAAATTTCAGGTTCTGATGAAAATGAAAAACCTACCTTGATGAATACCTCATGCAGTTTAGAAAAGAACTCCACTCTACCCCATCTTGGCACAGAATACTGTGTTCTTCTCTTCTGCTGCTGCATTTGTGGTTTTGAGTCTACCAACAAAGAAAATCTGCTGGATCATATGAAAGAACATGAGGGTGAAATCATAAACATCATTCTAAACAAGGACCACAGCATGACTCAGAATACAAACTAGGTGAAGCAGTAAGTTAAGAGAGGATTTCCTAGAGTGAATATTTTCTTTTTTTGCTATTTTTTGCCTGAGAAACTTGCTAAAGAGAAGAATTGCAAGCAAAACTTGATTTCCCATCCTGAGTTCTTGTTTCAGTAGGAGTACAGTGTTTGAACCAGGGACTGATGAATCATTTAAGAGATAAATACAAGGTGTGGAGAATAGAAGGATCCATTTTAACCTGTTACTTCTTTCTATGGTGCCAAGAATGTAGGATTGTTGGTTTTTTTCATTTCCTGTCGGGTACTAGTCAGTAATAGTGCATTAGCACAGTACTTTAAAACCCAAAGGTGTGAAAGCTTTGAATCACTTGAAAAGCTTTTTTCTTCCTCCCTCTGTTGTTTTCCAAGTAATTCAGCAAAGAAGGTTTTTACCCTCTTTTTGAGAGATGATCTGGCAGCAGATCAGGTAGAACTGTTACAGTGTGATCTGGCAAACCCCCCTGCCTGGAAGGTGGGGAGAGGGGAGGTGGCCAGAGCATGTGTGTGCTGTATTCACACCCAGGAGTTCCATTGTTCCCAGTCTATTTTTAAGGCTTTACAAGCTCCCAAGTCATTTTCCAATAAAGACTGCCATCCTTTCCATTGATTTACAGCAGCAGGAGGTGAAGGGTCTAGAAGCATTCTGTTAATAACTATTTGTTTGATTGGATCCTAACTACACAACTGCTATCTTTTCAACTCATAGTGTGTAACAGATTATTTTTATACAATAACCTGTTGTTTCTTCATGGTTTTCTTGACACCATGAAGCGTATAAAAAAAGAAAAGCTTATAATGTCACTTTCCATTTTTGGTGATTATTTTGCAGTATGGATGAGCAATGTTTTTAATGAGAACAAGATGTTAACAATAATTGCCACAAAGTGATGTAGATGAAATCTATGTAGATTCCAAAAGATGTAGGTGAGCACAAATTGGGATTTTCAGAAACGCCTGCCTGCTTTGGCATTCTTAGAAATGCCACTGGCTGGCCAAATTTCCCACTTGTCTGTCAGAGCTGTAACTGTAGAAATAATGAGCTGAAAGATAATCTTCCTGTAGAAAATCAATCATATTTAAAAAAAGAAATGGCAAACAATGTCTTAAGCCAAAACTGGATACAGTTGCTTACTGAATAAATTTTACTAGTGCCTCTAGTATGGATTGATAAAGGGAATTAGAGATTACTTTGTTGTCTAAGAAACACATAGAAATCTCACCCTTTTAAAACCTTCAGCTTCTAAAATTACAGTGTGGGTTTTTTTGGTTTGTTGTTTTTATAGTTACAGCAGTTGGCAGTAGAAGATACTCATCTGTATATCAATGTGGAATATTATTACACTGGCTAGTTTCCTGGCAACTTTGTTGAGGTTATTGATTAAGATGGCTACTTAATTCCTTTGCAAGATTCATTAAGTGTAGTATCACTTCCAAAGAAGCCCTTTGGCAGCCAGATTACACTTCCTAGTTCAGGCATGTATTCCTGCTTCTAATGAATGGCAGATGCACAGCAGCTTGCCTAGTGCTGACACGGGCATGCAGTGACCTGATCTTTAGTAGCTCAGTATTTATAAAGTTCCTTACTCTTAGGAAAACAGTGGTTTCTGGTTCCTTTATTTCCACCCTTCTAGCAGCAGAAATCAGCTGCAGCTGTAAATGTGAGAGGCTGGCACATGGAGTGTCTGTATTGTGCTAGCACTGCCTGGAAGTGGCAACCAGGAAAAGAAAACAGTACCAGAAGTCACAGCTTCATGAAGCAGCACAAAAGGCAGAGGCCAGGGTAAAGGCACTAAGACTTCAAGTGTATTTGAAACTTGTTTTCAAGAAATTTCCTCAATTTGACTTCTTCTTTTGGGTTAAATAGGTATTATTTTGTTTATAAATTAAATAGCAGAAAGTACACATTTGACTTGAAGAATTAGTCAGGATATAAGGTCAAAGCATTTTTGTGTTGAATTTTTGAGATACTTTAAATATGTATTTGAAGTTAATTATACATTATTTTCAGTTGATACTTATTTTTCATATTCCTACAGTTGGATTTTACATTTGAAAAACACATTATTTATTTACATGATCCCAAATTCCAGAGGAGATAATGAAGTTTAAATGGGATATTCATATTGTCATACTGACACTGCTATTATACCTTCAGTATAGAATAAATGTGAAAATACTACATCATCTGGAATATATCTCAACTTTCTCACTCAGAAGTCCCATTTGTTTGAAAAATTAAAGGACAGTGAGATCCCTAGTAATGCTAAACTACCAGTCAGTATTCACAGAAACAATATTTACCACACTGTTATTTTTGTGTAATTCTGTTAAAGTTGCTCAGCTAGTGAAAGATAAAAAAGGAAAAACTTGCATTCATAAGCTAAAAAGGAGATGGCAGTGAACCAAAATTTCAGAAGGCAATAACCTTGAATGCAGAAGAGCAGCTCTGGTGTGTGTGCAAGGCACACGAGCAGCGTTTGTGCAGCGCCCCAGGAATCAGTGTCACAGATCAGGATGTGACATCCTGATCAGTGATCATCCTCAGCAGGATGTGGCTGTTCACTCTTGTTCTTTGCCATCTTGTTGCTCTGTTCTTTTTGACCATGTGTTCCTGTAAAACAGAAAGCTACTTGCCTCTAAAAACCATTATCAGTCCTGACAAATGCCATCAAAGAATTCTTTCCCATATGCACAGAGATTTACTTTTTTAGCTGTCTCCATGCTGCTTGCAATTAGTTACCCACTCACAATTCCCAGGGACTTTGTCAGAAGTCCTGCATGTGAAATAATTATAGGCTTGGTTTTTCTGAAAGCAAATTGTTTCTCAGGTTACCTGCTTTCAAAAGTGTATGGCTGGCCTGGTTGCATGTTTTGTAAGGGGTTTTAAGCACATTTCAGAGTCACTGACACTGCAAATTTCCCTTTCTTTAAGCTTTTAAACTATTTTTGTCTCTTCGGTCCCAGCACTAGCAGGTGATCAGCTATTCACGTGCTGTTTGTTCAAATTAGATTTTATTCTGTGATACAAACTGTACCTTGCAGCTTTGTTTGCAATGCCTCTACTTCCACTGAAGAGCAAACTTCATTCGTACTTGGCTGTACTGAAAAATGGGTGCATATTTCATCTTCCTGATTTATGCTTGACCTGGAAAAATAGAGTGGGATTCAGTCAGAGTTATTGTATTTTCCTCTTTCATAAGCACTTATTTAATCATTTGAAGAAATGTACAGTTGGTGCTCAAAGTAACATTTGTTAAGATATATTTAATAGAAATTTACATTTGCATTTGATATTCATGGACATGGGTACATGTATTTTTTTAAGAAAAGGTATTGTAACACTATGGCACTGCTTTTATAGCCAAAGTATAAAAAAATTTAGAAAACTGACATGTAAAGACTGCAGTTAATTCTGATACTGTATCTTATGAAATAGGATGAGTTTTGTTTTATAAAGTTATCCAGCACATTAAGCTGCATGCCTTAAGCTCTCTCTAGGATTGTGTTCCTGATAGGCAACTCTTTGGAAGGATGAAGCAAAGTCTGTAGTACTACTTTAACTACCTTCTGGAATACTGTACAATGGTAGAATAATTTATTTTGCTTTACAGGAGTTTGTCACGTATTGACTTTAATATTGTATTTTGGTAATAAACTTTTTTTGTTAAACTCTTTAGTCACTTTTATTTGGCCTCTATGAAATATGAATATAGAAAATCCAAACACTGAACCAGTGTTTAAAGAGAGGGAAATCTGTTAAGTCAAAAAGTATTTGAAATACTTTACTGCCATTTCTTACTGTCATATGAAATTATGAGTATTAGTTGTTATTACTAGTTTAAATACTGCTAATACAAGTTTTATCAAAGTAACTGTGATGAAGAAATATGAAACTATTAAGTCAAAATATTTGTAAGCCTGCATGCAGTTAGGGTGGCACCATGCTGAAGAACTGCAAATTTGAAATTCATCATGAAACTAGTAGGAATTTTTTCCCTAATTTAAATAAGAGTGAAAGCCTTAATCAGCTTTTTTCAGGTGACTGGCTTTTGCTTTTCCATCACATAAGCTAAAACATATCTTGAAACCTATTTTTAAATATACAGCATATTTCTTGGCCTTGCTGGAGCTTTTCTTCCCATCTTTCTCAGGAAAAAATAAAGTCAGTTGGTGTTGCTGGGGAGAAAAGAGAGAGTATGGCCAGGATACCCACTGCTGGTATCAGCATGGTTTACAGTTACATAAACAAGTAATCTTCTGCCATTTTCTTGTTGTTATTATTGGGGCCCTGGGCCAAATATGTTGAAATAAAGGCTGGAACTACAAATGGGTTTAGATGCAACACTACAGAATGCTGTGTCATGCACTTTTTTCACATTTTCTCTAATGCAAAACCTGGGGAAAAAAGCTCTTTGTAGCAGGATGTGGCATCCAGGTATTATCCTGTTCACTGGGCTAAAACATCTTCCCCACTTGAGCTGAACAGAGCCCAGGAGCCTCCTCAGAAGCTTCTCCCCATAAATAACGTGGCCATGTGTGATCACAGCTGGGCACCGAGGGTGCTGTGAGGGTGGGAACAGCCTGGGAACTGCAAGGAAAGGATGCAGAGCCCTGGCACACAGCAAGGGGATTCAATCCCTCTGGCCCTGATCTCTGGCAAGGGTTTGGGGCTGGAATTGCTGCAGAAAGCTGATGCAGCACAGGGAGCCTTTGTTCTGCATCCCTTCCAGGCAGGTTTGGAGAAGAGCTGTCACACAAAGGAAGGGACACACCCTTAGAACTGACCTAACATTACCTGGCTCATGAAATCCACAACTGGTAAAGCCAAGATTTTTTTTTGCCCAAAAGTTTTAAAAGTTGAGAAAAGTGATAACCCAGAAATTGGGCATGTTTGCCACAAACCACAAGGCTGCTGAACAGCAACTCAAAACACTGCAGGTTTAGACTTAAACTTTACTGGGGCAGAACTTGAGTCCTCCTGAATTTCTAGTTCATGGTAGCTCTTTCTACAGTAGAATCCAGGAGAAAACACAAATAAACAGAATTTAAAGTTTCTTCCAACCATTTCCTGTTTGTAGATGTTTGGCATTTGTTGGAATTATGGCTAATTTGGTGCCAACACAAACACTCCACTACTTTGATCTAGTTGGGAGACAAGGAGCAAACAGAATATTGTTAAATATCCTTTTGCTATTTTGGCAAGTAAGCCAGCATTGCAACAGTATTATAACAATACAGTTATGATATAATCATCAGTATTACTGATTGCAAGCTACAGTTTGGTGACTTAATTTACATTTTATAACACAACTTTTAGATATTAATATCCATCTGGAAGCTCTTTAGTTCTGTATACTCATACTTGAAACATTACAAATCCATTACATCCATGCATGGGGTCATAAAACACAGGAGAATTAAGACAACTCCCCCTTCTCTGGGATTTCTAAAAGTCTTCACTGATTATGTTTTCTAAACCATTTCTGTAACTGCTTGTTCTTGTAGAATTTACTTTGCATTTGCTTCTTTACAAGTAGTGGAGAAGTAGAACTGTTATTCCAGGAAATATCTTCCACAGCATGCCCTTCTTAGAAATGTAAGTACATTATCTGCTTCACACAAAAACCTGCAGGCACTCAAGGTGTTTATCTACACTGTAAAATTTCTTGTATGTATACAATGTGTTCATTTCAACAAACACATGACATCTAGGATGTGGCAGTGACAAAAGGAAGGTAAATCTATTGCCCATGGTAAGGCACATATTTATTTAGTTTTCATTCTTATTTTAAGCATTCCTACAAATGTATGACATGCCTTATTGCTCAAAAAAACCAAACCCAAAAGAAGTTTGGCTGTAAATTGACTTACAGTAGAAATGCTTAAATTTTTGGAGGACTTGATCAGAGGAAGATAATTCTGTGGGTTCTAAAAAATACTTAGAAAACAAAATAAGCACGCAGAGCAGATACTGAAAAATTTCCTGATTGCTAGTGTCAATGGCTTCAAAGTTCAGAATGACCAGGAGGATTACTACATCATTTTCTTGCTGCCTCTGAGCATGCTTTCTGTGAATTTCGTGGCTCTTCCTGCTCGAAATACTAAATTTTTCAATGAACAAAGGTTGTGGAATGAGAGAGAAAAAAAAAAGTAGAAGTACTGCTGTACTATAAAATTGTGATGGAAAATCAACTAAATACTGTCCTGAAGAAGTGAACTCTCCCCGACAATTCCACAGAATTTGTATGGATTATTGGGAAATCAGCCTCCTGTGATAGGACCTGGAGTTGGTTTGCGGGTTATGGCTTCATGGGCATGGTTTTTTCTACAATTACTAAAGACAGTGCAAATAAAACTTACAATCAAGACTTACTGCAGGGGTAGGTTGTGCCCATTAAGTAGAACAAAGTCTGGCATTGCCGTTATCTTCCAGCTACAAAAGGTCTTTTCCCCCTCTAAACGTTTATGGTGCAGTTAAGCAAGAAATACAGTGGAGCTTATAACGTGTTGAACAGAACACGCAGCTCTAACTTCAATTGTAAAATCACACATAAACGGAACTAGATCAGGGGGGAGAGGGGCGGTGGGAAATACATTTTAAAAACACTACAAATAAATTCTAGGGCACTATTAGAGCAGAGCATCCCCCGACAGCCGGACCCTCGGGGAGCGGCCCCGCAGCCGCTTTCCCATGGGGATGCGAGGCTCGGAGCGCTGGCCGTGCCTGCCTGTGCCGGATTTCCGCCGCAGCCCGCCCTGGCCCGTTCGAACGGCGATGGAGCGGCAGCCGGGCCGGGGGCCGGGCCTGTGACGGGCGCCTGTGCCCGCCCCGGCTCTCGGTCTCCGCCCGGCAGGGCCGAGCGCCCGGCGCCGCGCCCGCCCCTTCCCCTTTCCCTTCCCCTTTCCC
This sequence comes from Agelaius tricolor, assembly GCF_023055355.1. Taxonomy (NCBI): domain Eukaryota; kingdom Metazoa; phylum Chordata; class Aves; order Passeriformes; family Icteridae; genus Agelaius; species Agelaius tricolor. The sequence goes on along the minus strand of NW_027269275.1, from coordinate 6,120,316 downwards.
TTCGCTTTCCCGTCCGTGCCCGCGGCGGGGCCCGGGCGGCTCCCGGAGCAGCGCCGGCAGCAGCGGCCGCAGGTACCGGGGCCGGGGAGCGGGCGGGGGGAGCCGCGCGGGGCCGCGCAGGCCGCGGGAGCCCCGGGCCCGGCCCTGCCCCGGCCCTGCCCCGGGCCCGGCTCTGCGCGGCGGCGGGGCCGGGTGCGAGCTGCCCGCCCCGGCCGAGCCGAGCCCTGCGGCAGCGGCGTGCGAGGAGCGCTGGCACCGCGGGCGGGGTGGGGACGAGCATCTTGCCTTTGTTAATTAATTAATTAATTAATTAATTGTCAGGTGTGCCACAGACCTGCTCTCCCAGAGCGTGAGCTCGCGCAGCTCCCCGCGTGTTTCGCCAGGTGTGTGAGGGGCAGGCGGAGCTCATCCGCTGCCAAAGCTTCGCACAAAGTTGTGCGGCTGAGGCGCCGGTTCCCCGCGGCGCTGCCCGCAGCAGCCGGGCCGGATCCGGCACCGGGAGCAGCTGTTGCTGCCGGGATGGAGCGGGCGGTGCCTCGGCAGGGACCCGTGGAGCGATGGCACTGCCCCGGTGCCCGCTGCCAGCAGCTCTGTGCAGCACCGAGAGCCGAGAGCACCCGGCCACTCACGGGGCAGGGGCTGCACGAGCTTTGGGGCTTGCGGCGGTCTCAGTTCCACGGCGTGGAAAACATCGAGTGTTCTTTGAATGCTGTTTCTAGTTTTTTATAACACAGGTGTTCTCTGGCATCATTTTTGCATCTTTTGACCCCTTTTTTGGGTGTTTCCTGAAAGTCAGGATTTAAATACTGGCTTCATGTTTTAGGCTGAAAAAACTAATTTTTCTGTGAAGGGCTTAGACTTTTTAAAAAAGGAGAGCCTGGAGTGTGTTTTGAGTCAAGGGCTAAAAAACTGAGGGCAGTCAAAATAACAAATGATTCTGAAAACCTATTCAGGAGTATGTGAAATGGTGAACATTAGTCTTTATAATTCTAAGGTAACGTTTTCTGTACTTTAATTTGCTGAGTGGTACAGATTTAAAGAAAAACCTTGCATTTTGATAAGACAGCCTTTATGTACAGTAGAGTTCTAGAAGTCAAAGTGTGTGATGTCAGTGAGATGTGGTTTTATTTTCACATATTTCATACAGTATCAAGTGAATGCTTGGGTAGGAAGATGCATTGCTTGTGTGTGTCCATTCAGGAGTCAGGCTGAAGAATAATGAATTAAAGTGACTGACACCATGACAACCGTAAGACAGAGAAGGGTTGGAAAAGGCACAGAAGCAGCTGAAGATCAGCCTTCAGAGGAGACAAATGTGAAGCCTGATGGGAAAATTCTGCCTGGTGGGTAATGAAAAACAAAGTGACATTATGGCTTTTCAGTAGTGTTTTGGTTTTGATCTGTCCTAAGCACAGCTCAGAGCTAGGCATGTGCCAAATGCATTTCCATACTTGAATATCACCAAAATTAATTGGATGAGACAGAGGGTCTCATGCAGATTGCTGCATGTCAATCTTACCTATCTCTGTTTTAAAATCCTAATTTAAATTGTTTCAATTTATTATTGGTGACACACTATCAGCTTGTGTGTAGCCATCCAAAGTTCTTCAAAGAATCCCAGTCCAAATCATTGGTAACATAAAAGGATTTGAAGACAACTGATAAAATGTACTTAAAATAGGAAGGTTGCATATAAAATCTGAATTTAACTGCAAACATTTGCTTTTTAATTTATAGGACACTGGTTAGGTAAATTTAAAAGAGCCTCATTAAGTGTCCAAATTCCAGGATCTGTTTAAGTAAGGAAATTCTGACAGCATTTTTGTATGGAATTATAACTTTAGAGCTGCCAAAGTTCCTTGTTTCTTGGGGGGATTTTTAGATTAACTTATTTTAAGGGATATTTTGATCTAAATTCTAAATGTTTCCCTGCATTTGGGCAGATGAAAGGAAGGTTCTGTTGTTGTTTCTGCACAAGCTCACATAGGCTATGTATAAAAGAGTAAGAGGTCACAGCTCTCCTGCAGCCCAGCCCTCAGCTCCATGGAATTGCAGTTGGAGCCCTTAAGCAGATGTCACACACAGTATGAAACAGCCATTTCAAAGATACAATTCCAGATCACAAATCCATATTAAACCTTACCTTAACATTGAAAATACAAAAGCCCCAGGGTTGTAAGTGCCCAGTGAAGGCCTGGAGGCCAGAACACATCCTTTCTTTGCCATCACCCCATCCTGCCCTTGCTCCTGTGGCAGCAGGAGCCCAGCTGCAATTCAGAGCATGGCACCATCATCAAAGGCTGCTTTGGCTGCTCTTCAGTCTCTTTGTGGGTGTTTACTGAGGCTTCTGAACCTTCTCTGTTGTTTTTTACAAAAACTGGCCAACCCCCCCAAAAAGGCGGCTGGTTTTAGACCTTTCTTGTGAATTTCTTGCTTTGTCATCAGTCATGCTGTATTGCTTGAATTTAAAAAGTTCTGGAAGATATTTCAATTCAGATTTACAAATTAGTTATGGCATTGAGCTAAACTTGTATAAGATCATGGTGTTCTTAAATTTAAAGTATGCCAATTAAGGCACACTTTATTTCACTTTGTATGTAAATAAAATACTCTGATTTTTCTATATGAGAAAATAAAAACAAAAGCTGTGTTAAATCCAGGTTCCTGTTACCTGCAGAATGTAAATTGTACTGGCATAGGCAATGGATCAATGGCTTTCCAAAATCTCCATAGGTTCAGTAATATGTTTCACAGTTACAGACTGAAATATTTTTCTTCAAGGTCCTCCAGGTGGAAAGCTGTGGAGCATACTCTCAGTAACTGTTGGTGGAATTGTTGCCATCTCTCTTGGACTTCTTACTTCTGTTTATGTAGCTACACTGCATGAAAATGACCTGTGGTTTTCCAATATCAAGGTAACAATAATTTTCCTTGTTTCTTCAGTAGTTTTGTGCAGCATTAATATGAGCATTATGAAATTTCATTTTTTTGGGTACTTGTATTGCAACATGCTCAAGACCAGAATATTTAATTTTCTAAAATTCCATTTAAAAAAAGCTGTGCTTCCCTTCCCACCATACTTCATCAGTTCTATAAATACCTGTCCCCAATTTTTTCTCTAAAAATATTGCTAGAGAGTTCCTGTTTGAGTTGTAGCTATGGTTCTTCTAAAATTTGTTCTTTATCTGCAATAGAATTTCAACATTTTGCTATATCTTTTTCTATAATCATCTTACTTTTTTCCAAAGCAATCTAAAATTAAAATAAAAACCAACAGTTAAAAGTATGCAAAATCCTGGCACACAGTTCCCGAATTGTATTTCCACTGTTGTAATATTATTTAATATTATTTTGTAATACAGTTTAGGGACAGTCTCTTGCTATTCAAAACTAATTTTATATAATGTCATCCTAAATGTGCAACCCTCAAAACATATTTCTGCCATTCAGTAATGTCAACCCAACCATTCCCAAGACCCAGGGCTGACTAGTTTTTTCATAGAATCACTGCAGAGAAAATAATGCAGCTGTACCCACAGCTAAATTTAACCAGAGAAAAGAACAGGTGAGTCATTTCCCTTTCAAATGCCTAAAATCCATTCTGCTAGGTCGTGTAGTGTATTGTTCAAAGAGTACATTTATTTAACTGGAATACTTGCCTTGCAATATGTCTTTTCTATGCTACCCTTTTTGTGGCCCAGAAATATTTATATTCCCCTAATACAAATAATTTGCATTTCCTGCAACAATTGCTGTTGTATTATACCTATAATACTTACATAGAGAGGTTGTACTCAATATATGGAAGGTACACCTTGGGTTTGCCTTTTCCTTCCACAAGCAAAGAGTGAATAATTTCAAGGTGTTGGATATTTCAGTACAAGCAGCATGGGCTTGTGGCAATGTATGAACATCACGGATGCATCTTTTTTATTCTGTCAGACTGACCCAGAGAAGCACAGAGTTGACTGAAAGAAGCTGCTCTGTAGTTATAATTAAGTTGTCCCCTCAATGTGTGAAACAGTTGTTTTATTTGATAATTATTGTTTTCATTTTAAGTACACTGGAATGCCCCTAGATATCCAAAACTGAAATAAACCCCTAGATATCCAAAACTGAAATAAACCCCTCTAGTTTTTTGTAATCTGGACTCTGTTGTCTTTGTAGCTGTTATTTCATCCCATGGAAGTGATGGATAGCTGGTAACCCTGCAACAAGAGCAATTTCAGCCAATTTGAGGGAAAGATTCTAAAAGCATTAAGTTCATCTGGCAGCAGGGTAGAGGAGAAAGAGCTGCAGACACTCCCTGGTCTCACAGTGTCCCTTCTTCAGAGGGATGTGATCTCCACCAGAGCATGCATGTGGAGATTGCACAGTGCTCACTTGAAACAAAATACTGCTTTAGGAGGGGCAGGGGAAGAGAAGGGTGCATATGAAGAGTCTGAACTTTCCTGCAAAGCTGAGGCAGGGAGGCTCATCCCAATATCTGTAAAACAAACCACAGCTGTCTCTGTGCCTGTGTGTAGGAGTGTGGTCTCTCCAGGGATATGTACATGTTTTCCAGCACTTCTCAACTGGCTAATTTTTTCATTACAGCACATACTTTATACTAAGAAAGAGAAGACCTTCAAAAATCACATGGAAAATAAGTGGAAAAGGTGCTTTCTTCTCTAACATTTTATAGTTTGGCCAAAGCATCTATTTTTGCAGATATTAACTGAACTTTCCAAAAGTTTGAAAAGTGTAAATTTTATTTTAGTCCTTACCCCTGCCCAGATTCTCAGAAGGGAGAGCTGCAGTGTAATCCTTGCCCCACAATTATTGCCTGCCTTGATTAGTGAAATACAGATGTGATCTCATTTCATTATGTTTTCATTAAACATAACATGGAATAAATGGATGCATTACAAATGCACATCCAGTGTTTTGTTAATCCCCATGCTTGTGAAATACAGTAGAGCAACATCACTGCTCTGCAACATAGAAAAAAAATTCTAAATCAGTTCTATTTCCATCTATTTTAAACTACTAGCTTCAGTCACCCTGAATTGGTTGTAAATGGAGCAAATTTGATGATTTATGTTGTTGAAATCTGATACAAAAATTATGTAACAGTTACTATTCCCCTGAACTTTGTTCCTTTCACCCAATAAGCTACAATTAGTCAGATGATCAGAATTCATGCCCAAAAAGATCTGTGTAGCAACTTAATTATTACAGAGATGTCATGGAGACCTGTTTTGTCATCTTTCCTTCTGTATGAAAGTACTTTTCTATTTGAAGAAGATCTGCAGTGTTTTCCTGACACTTCTGCACTAGGCAGATATTTGTACCTGCACCTTTTAGGTGCAAAAGGTGGAATTTTGGTTCTGAAGACCCCACTGATACATGAACACCACAACTGCATGTTTAAAAAGTAGGCAGTTGTATTCAACCCTAAAAATGGGAAGTAAAAAGAGTTGATTATGCAAAGTCATGATTCCTAACTCCTAAATAATTGGAGTCAGGACTTGCACACACACTTGCAGGGATTGCCTTTCTGTAATTTCAGTTGCAATTCATCGAAAGCCAGTTCAGATTTGGGTGTCTTCCAGCAATGGTTCACCCAAGTAGAAAAACTGTCTGGTCGTTGTTCAACTGTTGTGCTGTATTTTGAATATTGCTTTCAACAGTGCATTGATTTCAGCTGCTGCTCTGTGTGTGAGCCTTGTTCTTGTTTGCTGGTAAATGTGCCTGCTATTATCCATTAGCCATGGTCACAGGAGAAAGATGTACCATTGTTTTCTTACCAGAAAAACTGAAAAAGCACATCTTGAAGCGTGGTTTATGCAATGAAGGAATATGCAGTGAAGGAAGTACACAGTTGTTCCTTGATTTTTTTTATTTCAAGACTTCCTGAAAGAATGACCAAAAAAAAAAAAAAAAGAAACAGAAAAGATTCAGCATATCATGATACCTAGTCAGGAGCTGTGTTTGTGTCCCCTTCCAGCAGGGATCACAGGTTACAATCACTTAAATTGATCAACTAATTATTTTTTAAAAATTTTGAATCTCTTCTCATATACATTAAACCAACAAACATTTCTGTTTGTGATGGTGGAAGTCAAAACAGATTTCTTGTCCAAAAATCCTTTCTCAGTTTTCTGTAAATGTTCTGGCATAACACATCTGAAATGGCTTGTCTATTTTCAGTGATTTGCAGTAGCAGTTTAGTGGCTGCCCCTCCAGTGTAGCATCTTTTGGGAACAGAATCTGCCATGCAAATAGCAAAATGAGGGGCCATTTCTCCTGTCAGCCATTGCTTCTTCAACTGCAAATTCTGAAGACACTTTGAACAGGAATAAGCTAAGGCCATGTAGCAAATTCATACTGTAAGAAAAACGGATAAACTTCAGAGCATTCATTTCTTCTTCATCCCTTCTAAGAGTTTAGATACTGATATTGATTTTTCCTTTAATAAAATTGCTGCTTGCAGGAGGTCAGGAATGAAAATATAAGATTGCAAGTCTTTCAGCATAGGAATGCCAGGATTTAGTTTGTGAAGTGCTCCTATTTTCCCTTTCAACATTTTGAATGCAAACCAAAGATCATTGCCCAGAGAATCTGTGGCTGCCCCTGGGTCCCTGGAGATGTCCAAGGCCAGGCTGGACATTGGGGCTTGGAGCAGCCTGGGATGGTGCAGGGGGTGGCACTGGATGGGCTTTTAGGTCCCTTCCAGCCCCAGACAAAATGACTGTAGAAAGAAAAGCAGGGAAACAGTTGATGAGAACTGCACAAAGTGAATGCTCAGGCATGAAGGGAAGGAGGGCAGGCAGGGCTTGGGCAGCTCTTCTGCACAGCAGTGCCTGTTGAGGTGCTAGGGGTGCTTTACTCTGGATCAGATCTGCTCTGGAGCACACCAGAGAAGAGATGGACTTCAGGTTACCATCCTTTCAAAGGATGAAATACATTTGCTGAAGGCTTGTTCTCAACTAGGAACATTGACAGCAGCTGTGTGTTGAGAAAATGTTCAAATCTTCCTGGTCTTAACTTGAAAAACTAATAAATAGTTTCAATGACACAAATTTTGTTTTAGCAATCTCAAAAAAAGAAAAGTAATCTGAGCTTTATTTATGCTCATTATTTATAGAAAAACTCAACTCAGACTTTGGCTGCTTGCTCAGCATTCTGAAGGCCTTGCTTAAGGAGTTTGAGGAATCATAAGCTCTAAAATTTTGCACTGCCCTTGAGAGAAAGTCCTTTGTATTTGGTTGTGAATGCTTAATATTATGAGGATGCAATTGCATAAATTGAAATAATAAGCAGCTCTCTGTGTGTCCCAGAGGAATGTGTTCTTTGTTTTTCCCTTGGAACAGTGATAACTTCTTTGTTACCACCTCACAAAGTGAAGATACAGACAGATAAGCATGTGCTCTCACAATGTTTACCCATAAGTCTTCATGTTTTTATTGACATGGAAGGCTAGGAAAAGTATAAATTGCTGTAGAACTGGAAAAGTATTTTCAGTGAATATAACAGATGTTATCTTAGCATGAAACAGATGTAAAACTCACTAGTGTTTGTCTCATAAAGTATAGCATTTGGTTGAATACAGCTGGTGCCAGGATTACAAATTAATCATGTTTGAATGCATTTTTGCTAATTAGATCCCCCTCTGTGACTCCTCTCTCCCCCTTAATAAATTCCAAATGTTAGCATTCCCTTTTTTTTTCCTTTATGAGCATTTAAGAGTCAGCCACTTTTTGGTATTAGAAAACTTTCCAGTAGTGATGAATTTGAAAGTAGAGCTTGTTTAAAATCCAGCACTCTCAATTTGCTAAGTATGTGGCTTTTGGTATGATGATGATTTATATGTCACAGGGCACCTGGAGGGTTTAATTGTGAACTTAGATTAAATCACCTGTGGTTTTATCTATTGACTTTTCTCAGACCAGAACTAATACTGGTTTGTCAACAAGTGACTTCAATAAAATGTATGCTTTGAGATAAGAACCTGCACTGGGCAGCAGAGGAGAGAAGAACCTGTGGTTTTTTTTCAAGCTTTATGTTAGCTCTGAAATAGAATTGATTCTTCTCCAGCATAAGAGTTGGGATTTTATGAGAAAGTTGAAAGTCTTGGGGTTCTGTGCAAGGTTGCATTAACAAGATTGGCATTCATAAAAGTCTCTGGAAGAGTAATATTCTGTTATTTCAGTAACATTCTTTTGTAGAGAAAGATGAATTCATAAAGTTATTTTTATAAATCACACAAGTTTTTTAGTGACTTGCATATACCACATACAGGGATTTCACTGGATTTTCAAACCTCAGTATAAAATTTTTCTAACTAGCTAGAGACCCTTTCTAACTTGCTGCTTAGGAGATGCATTTGCTGGGATGTTATTATAGAAACTACTAAAAAGATCACTGATAATAGAACAATTCTGTATAAGACAATTGTTAGTTCTCATCAGATTGCTTGTTCATGCCATCTTTGTTTTAATGTGGTTGCCCAAAGCTGTGGATTTGTTAAATTTCATTAGGTCTTCACAACTAATGAGGTAACAAAAGGAAATGCATTTCAAAGCAAAGAGCTTTCAGATCTTACTCGACCTCATCTGCTGCAATACCAGCTAAGAAAAAGGCATGGTTTGAAATGTACCTGCATTGAAGTGTACCTAATAATAATTTAAACGATTTGAGCATTTTTAATTAGAAATAAGAAGTTCACCTAGCCCTAAAGCCAAGTAGAAAGTCCCTTTTCCTTTCAGCTGTAGGTTAAGAATGAGAGTGGTGCCAGCTGGCTTCCTGCAAGAAGCGGTGTTGAACAAGTGGGCAGCAGCATCCCCTGCCAGCTGAAATATCCCTGACATCATGGTGCAGCCCCCTCACAGCACACTGAATTAATTGAGCCTTCAGCTGGCAAAGCCATGGAGCACAGTGGGATAACCACATCTGGGAGAAAAGGTTAAATGCACAAAGCAGGGATATGCAGCTTTACAGCCCAGCTGTGGCCACTGTGCCAATCTAAGTTTGTCATGTTACAAAAAAATAGTGAAATGCCCAAAGTATTTCCAAGCAGCATATCAGAATCACAGAGAGCTTGTACTTTCCCCAGTTCAAAGAGTCATTGACACCCCAGCTGTTTGCCTCTCACCCTAATTTGTCCATGTGTGTTCACCTTTGGTTGAACTAAGTTGCTTAGGATGTGAGACCCAAGGACTGAAGCCTCTCTGGAGGCCAGCTTCTCTGGTGCTGCAGGAAATGGAGGTGAAGGCAGCTTTGGATGATGGTGAAAAGCAAATGGAAAGTGAATTTCCTGTTGAACTTCACTTGCAGGAGGTCGAAAGAGAAATTTCATTCAGAACCGAGTGTGGACTTTATTATTCCTACTACAAACAGATGATTCAGGCTGCTTCCATTCAGCAAGGTATTGTAAACTGTAAAGTAAGTTTTGCAGCTGACTATTTGTAGGTTTGGTTGGGGTTTTTTTCCAAATATAATTGAGAACAAGGCACACCATAACTATGAAAGATAGTGTAACAATTGTACTGGAGACAGATTTATTCTGTTCCTGTGCCAGGGAGCCACTAAGTTATGGACATAATAAATTTCCCAATGATGCATTGATTTCTGTGCCACACCTTCACATGCTGATGAAGGCAATCACTTTGAGGGACAGCTTTCATATCTGTTCAGGTTTCAGCTTGCTGGTTTATTCGGTTTATACAGTTTATTACTTTCATTTTTATTCTTCTCTTGCTTAATTTGAGGTATGAGCTATTTCTGGGAAGGGGCAATGTTTTTTGCTGTACTCCTGGACAGTAAATGACACAAGGAGCAGCTTCCAAGGAAATCATACACAGTGATGGGGCTTTCTCAGACAGTCTCATGTTTTCTAGATATTTAGCTGTTTCTCCTTAGCAATTTTGTTTATACTACACATTTTTCAATAATAACTTCACCTGTGGTTAAAGTAGTGCCAAGAACAATTCTCAGGATCCAGAATGTACCACAGATTCTATGCTGGGGATGGAAGTATAAAAAGAAATGTTTTATACACTACTAAATATATAGTACTTGAATTAGCACTGTGAGTCACATTAGAAGCAGGGAAGCTGAAGACCTCAGAAGGTCATGTTGATTCAGAGGTAATATGGTCTGAATCGTTGACTCAAAGTTTGCAGTGTCTGATGAGAGATCCTAAAATACCTTTGAAAAAGTTATTCACTGTTCAAATGAAGATGGAGGGGGAAAATGACAATCTCCTATTTCAATTTCTCTTTATCATTAAGGTTTACATGGTTTAGTATATGACAATAAAACTGAATCTGTGAGGACAATTAACATACTTGAAAGAATGAATGTTTACCAGGAGGTGTTTCTCAGCATTCTGTATAGGATTCTTCCAATTCAGGTAGGCATTTATTTTGGCTTTAGATTGTAAGTGCATTATGAAGATTGCGCAGTGAATCATAGCTCCCCTTTGTAGATATTTTCTAATTAGAAATATTCCTGATACCTTTTTAATTTGTAAAAGCAAAACCTAATTCATACTAAGTATAATCCCCCCCTGTGAATGTTTTAATGTCAACATCAGTATTCTTGTGTTTTACAGCAATACCTAGAGCCTGTTTATTTTTATATCTACACTTTGTTTGGACTTCAGGCAGTTTATGTCATTGCTCTGTATGTAACAAGCTGGCTTCTTAGTGGAACATGGCTTTCAGGGTTGTTGGCAGCTTGCTGGTATATTACAAACAGGTAAGTGAGATGAAACATTTAATCTTTCTAAAATTTTACCTAGTTTCAAAGGTAAGGCATTAAAGCTTTAACTGCATGATTCATTAGACAAAACATGAAACTATAAAGCCTCTCTCCAGTTAGCCAGAAAATGGAAAGAATATTTAAAAAAACAAAAAATAATTAGAAAATAATCAGAAATGAGCTGATGTATCAGACTGGGTTTTTAAAGGTTCTGGAAGTTTGAGTAGAAAATTTTGTCTTAAGTGGTCTCTGAAAGTGGACTACACCTTTCAGATGTGCCTGGAGCTCCAGGTGATGTACCCTGTCTTCTCCAGCCCAGGATCTCTCAGGTGTTAAAGACATCTGCATGAAAGCCCTCCAGGTGTCTCCTCACTGCCCCACACCTGCCTCCAGGCGTTCCTTCACACCCTCAGCTCATCTGAAGTTCAGCTTCTCTCTCCCCTTAATCCCATAGCCACCTCCTGCACTAAGCCTCAGAGAAAAAACATGGTAATTGAGCTGTTCTAGTGCTTTATCACTTGAAGAGTTACCAGTTTGGAGATAAAAACCTAAGAACTGGCTTTATGCCAGAATTAAACTGCTGGCATGAAGCTAAGACTGGTGACATTGGCTGTTACCTGTAAATTACTCAAGAAATTAAAAGTACAGACTTGGTTCTATCAGAAATGTTTGATATGTTAATGAGCAGCTCTAAAGGAATTTATCTGCAAGCACATTCACTACAGAATAATTACAGGTGTAGGGAGGCAGGGTGTTTCTTTCTCCAAATATAAAAGGAATTAAAAGCCACATGCAATGTACAGTATTTCACACATTTCTTTCATAAGGTCATCTCTTCCATTTACAGAATATCTGGAGCAAATTTGTCCATCTTTCTAATAATTGGTGAGCAGTGAGAGCTTGTTTACTTTATGCAATATAATAAGTGCATAGAATGGATTTGGATAAAGACTTTCTGTCCAGATTAATTACATCTGAGGCTACTGAGTAATTCCATTTAGACACGTTCTTCCTCCAGCTAAGCATGTTTCAGATTTGTTGCTTACTTGCTGCTTTAGCAAATATTTTCTCTACACTGGGAGAAAGAGAATTATTGTTTTAGCAAATATTTTCTCTACACTGGGACAAAGAGAATTATTCTTTGTTTTTAACTTTTAAATCAGGTTTTGCAAATGACCGTTCTTTGGGGAATTCTTCCATCACATACTTCTTATGTTCAAAAGCTTCAAAAAATGACCCAAAGCTCATAAGCAATTAAACTGCCTTCATGCTCAAGTCATTGGGATCACAGTGAAAATTATATTCTGTTTATATTTTTGTATGTTCATTTCCAAACCAAAAAATGAAGTAACATGACCTGTGGTGTGGAAATCCACAAGCTGGATTTTGTGAGTGCTTTTAGTTCGGGGTGTATTTGTCATTTCTAAATTGCCCAAGCTGGGCTTCATAAGTAAGATATAATCCATAGTATATATTTTTAGTTAGTGAAGCTGAAGTACATCATTTGAGATGCAGAAACAATGGATAACTTGCAGAACCTTCATAGTGATTTATTTTCAGAGCCAGGTGTGTTGAAGGAACTGCAGTGTAGAGCCTCCATTTTTATAAATAAAGAGTTAAAATCACACAAAGATGCCTGTCATTGCAAGCTGTCTGTCACCAAGTGTTGGCTTGATTTTAAATCTGTGAAACTCTCTGTTTTGTACAGAGTAGATACTACAAGGGTAGAATTCACCATTCCTTTAAGGGAGAACTGGGCACTGCCATTCTTTGCTGTTCAGATAGCAGCCATCACATACCTACTCAGAGCTCATTTACAGCCTGCTCAAGAAGTGAGTATTTCTGACAAGTGTGACAGGTAAACTCACTAACAGAGAACTGGCCTCATCTGCAAGAATTAAAGCAAAGGGGTGATACAGTTTCTTTGACCAACAGCTCTTAAGTTACCACTCCTCATTTTGGTCAAGAAACTGCTCTTTATACCACAGTAAAACAGGTATTGCATTTTAATCTGGGGCCTAAACTATGCAAGATCTTCCTGTTTTCTTGCAGATGGTATTACAGTGATAAAACACAGGCATAAGTCAAGAATTTGTAACTCTAATAAAATGTTTGTTATCCTCTAAGCTGTTATTGCAGTTAGAAAATTCAGTGTTTTAAAAGTGATTTAAAATAAAACCAGATTAAGGTGGGCTTTGGTTTGATTTGTTGGTTGTTGGGGTTTTTTTTTTTTGCTTGATTTTTTGTGTTTTAACCAGGAAAACTATAAAATAAAGCTTTGTTCCCTCCTTGCAGAGGCTCACACTCATGGCTGTGTTCATAGCTACGTTTCTCTTTAGCCTGACTTGGCAATTTAACCAGTTTATGATGCTGATACAAGCACTGGCATTGTTCATCCTGGACTGCTTGGACATGCTTCCCACAGCAAAGGTAACCTTCTCTTTGAAAGAACCTACTTTTGTTTCTTTGCCTTCACAAAGCCAACAGTTTTAAAGGTGTTTTCCTCACCAGTGGCCTGGATGGCCAGGGTAATACAGATGGTGCTGTGTGCCTTGTGCTTTGAAGTAATCACAGTGCATAAACTCTGCAAGTCTAAAAGTGAATGAAGGAAACAACACCATTTCTGGTTTTTGATCACTTGAACCTAGTTCATGCCTATTTAATTTTTGCCTGCTTTTGTTTAGACACTATTTGACACTTCCAAACACCATCCTAACAGTTGATCTGATACCACAGCTTCAGCATGGCCTCTCAAAGTTGCCAGAAGAAAAAAGTACCACAGGGAATCTTTGTGCAAGCTGAATTCAAAGCAGTGTATGAATTTTGCCTCAAGCATTGTGCATCCTCCTTTGGGGCCAAGCTCTGTTCACAGGAGGAGGATGCAGAGCACCAGGTTGCTGGGGAGAAGCAGTTGTCTTCCTGCATTGACATTCACCACAAAATAACAGCATTGCCCCTGCTGTGTTGCTGAGATGGATAAGCCAGAAAATAAAACAAGTCTTACTAAGAAGGTCAGGGATCATTGACAGTCAATCTTACAAAACAGAAATGTACTGTAGAAGATGAAAACACTGTCTTTGACATTAACATAGCTGTGAAATTCTACCAAGATTATTTTAGGCATGGTGAAAGCTTGCACTGGTTGAAAAAGGTTCTATCTAACTTTAGGAAAGGAGGATGAAGAGTAATTCATGTAAATTCATTTTAAATTTGAAGCAGACTTGAACTTTACTGATTGTATTAATTTAACTGAAAATGAGTATGGGCCCTGCATATCAAGATAAATGTGGCTTACTTAAGTTTCTTAACTCTTTATTATATCAGCAGCTGCAACCTAAAGTCAACATTGAATGTGACTGGTCAGCTGCCTTAAAAGTCAGCAAATTACCAGCTTCATGCTGAGTTATTCCAAAACAGACTCACCACACCACTGTGTCTGTACTCATTTTCAAAAAAGCACTGCTTAGAACTGTTGGACTTTGTTGGGCTCTCTGATACTGATTTACACCACTGCTGTAACACAAGACTGAACTTGGGATCTTAATGTGAGGTAAAATGTCTGTTTTGGTGCCACTGTAGAAAATCAGCTGGGCTTTAGTGCTTACATTGAGCTGAACACTGATAATAGTTTAGCATAACCCAAAAGGGATTACTTGAACTATTACTGCAAAGTTTGAGAAGGTAGGTGATGTTTGTTTGCTGAGCTGCACTGAGCCATAACTCTTCAGGCATAAAGACATCACAGAGGCTACAGAAACACTTCTTGGACTAAAGAAAATAAAACCATCTTCCAAATATTAAGTAATTAATATTTTCCTCACACTGCAGTTATAATCATCTATAATCAGCAGTTAATCTGCTTGATTATAGGATCAGGCTTCCTTAAGTATAAAATGGGCATAAAATATTAACCTAAGTAGCTCAGGACATAAATATAAAAAGGATACAGTAATGGCTTTAAATGTAATGATTCACTGCAAGATGATACATTATTTGCAAAAATAATTGATGTTGAAATAAATTATAAAACATATTGAGAGAAAAGCACCTATGACTGTAAAGTTTTGTAGGCATAAAAATCTCATTATTGTTACAGGTTACATGGCTGTATATCATTCAGATTTCTGGGTTACTGCTGGTCTGTGTCCTACAGTTCTTCAATTCTATGATTCTTGGATCATTACTTATAAGTTTTAATGTTTCTGTCTTAATAGCGAGAACAATCCAGGTAGGTACCAAAATATTTCTGTAGTACTAAATAAAGATTATTTTAATATATATGTGTGTGTGTGTGTGTGTGTGAATGAGTAATTTAGATGCATTAGAATTTTCATTTAGTAATATTAATTATAGGAATTACTACAGCATACAGCAACCCAAACATTGCCTGATCAAATAATGAACTCCATTACACTAACTGCAGCTTAACCAAGCACATCAGACATCATAATTCCATGATTGCTATTAACATTAATGATTGTGCAAGCTGCAGTTTGGATCCTGAAAAAAAAAATTGCATAAATGGACTTTACACCTGTTTCAGCAGGACTTGGCTTGAATTTATGGATCTGCCTCCAACAAAATAATCTGTAACAACTAGGACAGCTAGGCTCATGTCGAGTTCAGCTTCCTGAAATCCATTGTTTCTTCCAAAGATTAGGGTTTTTTAATGTAGTTACAGTTCTTTTTTTTTCCTGATTCTGGCATTGGTGACAGCCTCTGACCCCATTAAGGCATTTACAGGGCCATTCCTATTGTCTGCACCTATTCCCAGTTACCTGTGAGCAGCTTACCTGGATCTGCAGCTTGTAACTGGAAATTTGCTCAAAATCCTATCAGCTGACAGAGCCAGAAGATCCCTTTGCCATGTTTAGTGAAGGTGTAATGAGTAGGTATTTCAAAAGGCACACAAGATTGTGGAAATTAGGGAATAAACTCTGTAAGTACAGTAGGGCTGCTGCCAAAGAAAGGCTGTTTGGTTGCTTCCAAAACTCTGCCACATCAAAGCTGTTATGACATTGTCCCTTCAGTTTTGTGCAAGAAGTACATCTTCATTCTGGGTACTTGGTTCTGTGTCTATTTTTGCTTAAATGACCCTAATGCAAAGTTGGTGCTGCTCAGGACTAGCAGATGAGCTGTTGCAAATAGCCTGTGATGCTTTGTTCCAAATACATTAAAATAAAAAAAGAACTGAAATACTAATATTTTCTTCTTTGTAGAAAAACCTAAAAAAGGGTGGCTTGCTTAATAGGCTTGGGAAACTTATCCTCCATGTTCTACTAGTCTTGTGCTTGACTCTCCTAATCAATAAATTCATTAAGGTAGGCAAATAATTTTTAATATCAAACATTACGCATTGTATTATGTTAAAAAGCTATTTGTTAACCATCTACAGGAATATCATTAAACAAAAACTGCAGTGAGATTTTTCTGCATCTCAGAAACTGCATTTTAGAAATTAAAGATAGTTTTGCTCATCTTTGGTATATGGATTTGAAAAGTTCTTAAATTAACACCAAATAATTGGTGTTAACTTGGAGCTCACCTGTAATTTTATATCAGTTTTAGATCTATACTGCTGAGCATTTGCAACGTGTTTCACTGAATTTTCTTTTCAATGAATGCAGTTAAAACTGAATGCTTCTTTGATTGCAAAGCACCCATCTTAGTAAGCCTGTGTTGCTTTACAGTTTCATTTAAATGAAGAAAACTGCTGTTTACTGTGCAACATTTTTGATATTTAAAATATAATTTCCTTTCTCTTCCCCCCTTTGCAGAAAATTCTTAATCTTGAGTCAGATGAGCATATATTCAAATTCCTGAAAGCAAAATTTGGATTTGGAGCAACAAGGTATGATTTAGCTGCAGTTTTGCTTTTTTGTTTGACTTCTTTAATTGAAGCCTTCAGGTTGTTCCTGTTTCAAATGTGTGCAATAAATCACAGTTTTACCTCATATTTATATTATACTTGCCCTAAGAATAATCTGCACAACTGTGACTTTATAATTTCTCCAGAAGAAAGGAAACTTTGATCCTTTTGACATCAAGTTATGAAATGCGTGATGGACAAATATGATTTCTTTTTTTTCTAGAGATTTTGATGCTAACCTGTATCTTTGTGAAGAAGCCTTTGGTTTATTACCTTTAAATACTTTCTCAAGACTCTCCAGTACATTACTTTTTTACGTCTATGGATTTGTTCTCTTCCTCCTGACAGTAGCAGCTGTAATTGTTGCCTTTCGGAACCTCAGGTAAAAACGGTTTTAAGAAAATTCCCATTTTTATCAATTTTATTTTCTTCAGCTGGCTGAGGAATTGACAGGTGAACACAGCAGCAAATACAGGATTGCTTTGCACAGCTACTGAGGAGTGGGGTGTAGGAGAGACATCAGGCAGAATAAGTAACTTCCTGTTGAATCTGAAAATGTAACCAAAGGAACATCCTTCCCTACATTCACTCAAGCTCTTTGCTACTGAATTTTGCAGTATGTACAACATTGGTTGGGTTTTTTGGGATGTGGGAAAGCAGGGGAAGGATGTTTTTACATAAAACATTGTTAGTTTCTTTAGTTCTTCCCATGTTCCCTGTGCAAAGCACTCCAAATCACAGATTTGCCAGGTGTTACCCTCAGACTGCCCAGAAATGAGCTGGAATAGTCTGTGCTGAACTTCTGTGTGAAGGGGCAGGAGCTGTAACTGTGCATCACTGCTGGCAGTTCCCAGAGCTTATCTTTGGGATTCTGAGGTATCTACAGAACACAGAAGAAAATCAAACAGAAATGTTAATCAAAAAAAAAACCAAAAGGTTCATTATGGAGCTCTCAGTTTTACTTGTACAACCTGGGCAAAAGGTAGAAGGAATCATATGAAACTTGATTGAGCAAAAATTCAAGGAGTGTCACCTGACTAGTGTCACTATCAGAGATTCTAGGGAAGACTGGATAAAAAGGAGAGAGAGCAAGAGAAATGGAGAGTATCCAAGACAATTACATTACATTGCAATAGTAATTGTCAAATGTCAGTCATCAGTAAATAATTTTGGTAGTATTCAACCAGCCTCTTTAAAAACTTACTGGATCAGTCAGTTTTAAAAATAAAGATTCTGCAGCTCTTATTTTCTGCAACCCTAGATGTAATCCCAAACATGTCCCTAATTTTTAATGCATTTATCTCACTTATCCCCTGCTCTGAAGAAAATAGGAAAACCCCACAAACTGAAGCAGCTTTTTCTTTTCTTTTTTTTTTTTCTTTTTCTTTTGAAGGGCCCTCCACAAGGCTAGACACCTCAAGCAATAACCACTCCCTTCAGGGCTCATTTTCCCTAACTCTGCTTCCAGTCTGTGGCTTTGGTAACATCAGGACAGACCAGCACAACCCCACAAATCACAGTTCAATTCTAAATTCTTCACTCATCAAAAGCCCTCTGAACATGGGAGTAGCTGCTTCCAACAAGAAACCAAGTTTGCCATGCTGTAAAGAATTTTATCTCATTCTAATCCAGCTCATTTAAACCCATTGCATTTCCAGAAATCTGCACATGGAAAGAAACACCTGATGCTGCATCAAGTTGGTGGCCAGGCTAAATTAGACCATAGATACAATAGAAGGCTGTGGGCTCATAGATAGCAGTGGTTGTTGTTTCTGGCCCCAGAAAGATTCTGTGCTTTTTGAAATGCAGATGATTATGTGAAATGTGTTACAGAAATTAATATAGCACCTTTTTTTCTTCAATTAGTGGTTCAAATCAAGTCCATTTGAAGGACAAAATGGAAGAATACACAGTGACACTGAAGCCTGATGCTGCCTACAGCTTAGTTCACACAGTTCTTTTTGGATGTCTGGCATTAAGCACAATGAGGTATATTTTTTTTATTCTAAGGGCTTGTTCAGATAATTGAGTATATTTTTATAAGAGTGTAGAATATGTTGACCACAAACTGATAGGATCATGAACATTCTTTCTCTCCCTGGTGTATTTCTACTTGTAGACTGAGGCATTTCCCAAAATTCTGCCCGAAAGAATGGAAGTTTGGGAACAGAGATGTTCTCAAGAGAGCATAGCACAGTGCAGTGTCAGTCCTGTACTCAGTTACTGCAGAGGCATGAAAGGCCAAGAAAACTGTGTTCAGATTCCTCTAGCCATTACCTGCTCTCCCAAGCAGCTTTGCAGAGCTCCAGTGATCATGGAAAGCTTGTGTTCTTCCAGGATGAAGTACCTCTGGACATCCCACATGTGTGTGTTTGCATCCTTTGGCCTGTGCAGTACAGAGGTTTGGAAACTCCTCCTGAAGTGTCTCCATCTCTACACATCCCAGAGGGTGAGCACTGTACTCAGCCTTTCATCCCCTGCATCTGGACCAAGTGAAGGCTCAGGGCTCAGTATTGCTTGTAGTTCTCTCAAACCAGGTATCTCTGCTGGATGTTTGTATAAATTTAGGAAGTCAAATGGATTTTCTGGTGGTTTCTATATTAAACAATTCCATTGGAACACACTAGATGGCAATATAGATGTGGCTGTGAAAAACAGCCATAATTTTCCTAAAAAAATCTCCATATTAAGAAATCATCAGCAGTCTGAGAAGACCTTTGCAGTCAATTATATTGAGTGACAGTGTTTTCCACCTTGTAGAATATAGATTTAAAGATATAAATCCATCTTTTGTGATGGGTCTTTAATAAGGGTTTTACTTGAAAATAAAATCAGAATATGGGCTTAAAATTCAATCTCTTAAATTCCACTACATGTTAAATATTTCAGATATCAATACATTAAAAATTAAGTCTATTTACTGTATCATCAAAATAACCAATTTTTTTTTAATTTCTCATAGACACAGGTGATTAAGTATTCTATACCAATAATTACATTACTGTACATTTCATTTAAGGTAAGAAATTTTTTTCTCAATGTTTTGGCATATTTTAGTTGCATGAAATTTTTCCTTTCTCCTAGAAGGGTTGTCTTATTAGTAACTACATACAAGAATTGTAATTGAATTTTAAAAATTAGGATAGCTGTGCCTATGAAATTGTCTGTGAAGGATCAGCTGAGCTAATTTGATCCAAAGTAGTTGTTCATAGATACAATATGATTTATCTGATTGTATGTCTAAGTAGCAGGTGTTATTTAAAGGCATAATTTTATGGAGAGTTGTCTCTTTTGGTTTTAACTAAGTTGTGGATAAAATGCAGATTGTGACATTGTGTCATGATTTATTGTAGGAGCAGAAATAATAGTAATCTCTACTGCTGTGCCTCATCTCATCTGTTTTAAAGTACAGAATTATTAAATGGTCAAGTACCTAGTTTGTCTTCTATCTGTTCCAGAAACAGAATATTATTATTGTCAAACACTTAAATTTAAATGCATAAAATATACCTAAATCATAACATGTGCAAGGTTATCAGTCTGTCATAGCAGTGAGATTTAGAACACTGATTTAATAGGCAAACCATTCTTTTAATCTGTGGCCACAAAGACAAAAAATTCAGAGTCTGCTTTGGTGGAGAAATTGTTTCTGCAATAACTAGTCTGAGATGAAAATACATCTGTTAAATAATTCCCTTCAGAAAAAGGCAAGATTAAATTTCATTGTTACAGTTCAAAAGGCAGTAGTGAAGTAGTTAAGAAAGCTGCTAATAGAGTTCACTCCAGTACTGTGTTTCCCCCTCTAAAACTGAAACAAAAAGTAAAAAAATACTGGTTTCCACTTAAATTGTCTTATTGTTCTGTTAGAGGACTCTTTTTGTCCACTCATGTGATGGTTAGGAAGTCATTTGCTATTTTCATCATCTCTGAATATGACAGAAAAAATGTCATTTCTTCTGACATGGGGGATACCAGGAGCATGACATTCTGATAGTCTAATGTGACAGATCACTAGGAATAATTTTCCTCCCACTCTTCATGAGCAGATGTAAAGTTCCTAAATTCTGTCAGATTCAATTCTGAAGTCAACAGAAAACACTGATTTCATGGGCTTTAGAGCAGTCATTAGTTGTGCTCAGTCTGCCTGAAAAGCATCATTTTTGTGTTTGTTCTAAATAGAGGAAATAATTTTTATTGACATTAAAAATACTATTTTTCAAATTTCTCAGTAGGAAGGAGAAATTTGTCACCTCTCAGTTGTTTTTTGCCCTGAGTCAGTTCTTGCAGTTGAGCTACCAGAGGATTGGATCTCTCTGTGGGTCTTTTCTGCAAAGCTGAAAGAGTTGATGAGAAGCCTGAGGGAATCACAGAATATTCTGAGCTGGAAGGGACCCACAAGGCTCCTGTCCCAGGTGCCCTGGCAGTGGTCAGACAAGAATTCTTACAGAAATCCAGAAAGGACCCATTGCTTCTGTGAGAATGTGGTTTTATATTCTCTCTCTAACACCTTATAAACAGACAGTGGAAGGAGGTTTTTGGAGCAGAGATTTACTGATCTTTCTCTTTTCCAGACAGGAATTTCTCTGTGGAGTTCCTGACTGCTCAGACTGCAGGGGAGTTTCTCTGTACCCCACAAAGTTAACTGGCCAGCAGGGCTGGTTCTCTTCAATTTGTAGGGGGCAGTTTGGTGTTTCATTATCTGTTACATTTGTCAGAAGAACTGTTCTTCAGTGCAGTTCCTCAAAATAGGACTTCTATGGGATTATTAACCTAATCCTGAATAAGCCAATGAAAGCCTCTTTTGAGGCATGTGGTTACTACAGCCCCAAATACATCACTTGAACAATAATTTATTGAGATGCAGATGCAGCTACAATGCTGGATTTCTTTCAGATTTCAGGCACAGGATGTTTTGAGACCTGTAAGACATCTGTATTCCTGTTTACATGTGATTTTCATTATTAAAGTGCAAACATCTCTCAGATAAAGTGAAAATGCTGAAGTATTTCCATGCCTACTTTAGCTGTGCTGCAGATAACACAACATATGCATAAAGCAGTACCAAGTAGTATTTATGTTTCACTTCTCTTACACTTTTTAGGTAGGTTTCACCTTTATCTGTATTTTGTATTTTAACTTCACAATAATGCTCATCAATTTGTGTTTGCATGTCAGTAATTTTGAATAAATTGTTGGTATTTAAGGTGAGTTCCTGAGCTCGAGCATTCTAATTCCAAGAATTGCCAAATAATCTTGATTTCTCTCTAAGAGTAAACACTCCATTCCTGTTACTTCTGCAGCTGCATTTTTATCTTCATCATGGCCAAGTCCTTTTGCTCCAAACATGGACATTTATCACAGCACATACTGCAACATATACCCATGATCTGAGCAGCCTTTGGCTGTACTGAACAGCTTCATTCAGGGCTAATTTAAGCCACTTGACAACTGCTTTCTTTTCCTGAAGACTTTGACCCCAGAGACAAGCACTGTTACAAGTTGGAAACCTCTTTCACATTTCCCTCTCTCTTCTGAGCAGTTTGTTACATCCCTTATGTGCTCCATCTGTTCTTTTTATCCTCTCCTGGTGTCAACAGACTTTTTCTCAATCTGACATACACTTGATTTATGAGACAAAGTTCTGTCAGTGTTATTGGTCCATATTTTCATATGCTTTACTTTTTATTTGTCATTCTCTTGTATTTGGAACTCCTGAAGTACCTTAGTTTTCTCTTGGCTCTACTAATCAAATGTAGTGCTACCTGGAAACTTTTCAATGCGGTAATTGCAAGCCCCATGACCAAAATTTTCTTCCAGTGGAAACTGCTTGTACTCACTCAAAACTTGCAGAACTATGACTTAAAAAAACTTTACAGAGGGAATGCCATGGAATAGCCCCAGCAGTGAGCAGGGAGCTGTGCCATTGCTTCCCCAGGAGGTTACAGGGCAGAGTGCACTGACTGAAAAGCAGAGCAGAACCCATTCCTTCTGTCTCCACCCTGAAGGACTCCAAGCTCTCAGAATGTGTAGCTATCCTGGGCACTTTAGTAATGAAGAGAGGCAATTTTGATTCATGATGAGACTCCACAATCTCCTTTCACAACAGCTGAATTTACTAATCTCTGGGAGAGCTTCTGAAGAGCAGAAATACATCTGTTGTGCTGTTGTACTTCCCAAAGCTTCCCCACAGTTGTGATGGTGCCAGGAGTACTTGGACAAGTGTTTTAAGTAAGCAGGTACACTGGTGAGAACCTTAATTGGCCCAGTTTTACCTCCTGCCCCCAGGCCTGCCATGTCATTACAGTTTTGGTGAAGGAATGCCTGTGTTTGCTAAGGGGCTCAGCAGCACCACATTCAAATTGCTTCTGAACTCTTGGATGAGCATTAAAATGGGATGATTAATGGCTTTTTAGATAATCAGGTGGGTTTTCTTAGACTTTCTCCTGTAGCATTTCAATTTTCAAACCAGCAGTCCTTCTTATCTAAAGAAAGCAGGTTTGGAGTAGGTTTTACCATAGCATCCTCTGTAGTAAAGACTGAGGCACAGCAATCTGTCATTAGCATTGTCATTATCTTCTTAATTGCTCCCTTCTGCCCTGAAATATTCACTGGCTTCAACAATAAACCCTTAAATAAATCATTGTTCCCTTAGCTTTTTGAGCAGGAGGGTTAAGCTTTTCAGAATCAGTTTCCATCCTTTTTTCTCGCCTCTGGATTTGATTTATGTATTCTTTGTCTATAGTAAATTTTTAAATGCTTTCCCCTGATGGCCTATTTGTTGTCATTCAGTCACAGTTTTATTTTTGCCTTCAGTAGTTCTCTTTTAATTTAAACTTCTGAAATACCATTAATAGCATCTGCAGCACATTTAATAATCTTTGCTTCTGATACAGATTTCCTATTAGCTTTACATTCCTTTCCAAACTTAGTGTTAATTCCTGGGACCTTTCCTTGTCTTGTCATCATTGACAATGGGCAGTTCTGGTCCTGTTGGTCATCTGGCAGGAGCTGCAGATCTCCAACTCTGAAACTGTGTGTTCATCCTGCAACGACAGCCACCTCTCCTTCCTAGGAAGGGTAGATAGTTACTCTTGTGTCTTGGAATTTGCCCATGAGCTGGACAAGATTATTTGCCAGCTAAGAGATAGTAATACATTTCAGCATCCAAAACTTGTTTGGTTCATTCTGTCTTCAGGTTGTTCTATTTTGTTTCCATTTTAGTTCTGGCCAGGAATAATGGATGAACTATCAGAGCTGAGAGAATTCTATGACCCAGACACTGTGGAGCTGATGAACTGGATTAAGTAAGAGGATTTTTTCTCTATTTCAGTTAAATGCTATTTGTGTAGATCTAATGTTCTTAGTTATAGTGTTCTCCTCATTTGTCCCAGCTCAGCAGTGAACCCTGGTGACCCATGAGGATAGTGAGGATGAGTGGGTTATCAGGAGGTTGCTGTGAGCAGCTGTGGAGAGCAGCTCCATGCTCGGGCTCAGTGTCCCTGCTGTGTTCCATGTGCAACAGGGAACCTGCTGATCCCTTTGCTCCCACAAGGACACAGTTTTTCCCAGCCAGAAGAGGTAAATTTGGAGGTGTCAAGCTTTTCTCATCATATTATAGCAACTTTACATTAATAGACCTCTGCAGTGCAATCATTTTATTCTCCAGCCCCCACCCAACCTACTGTCCTTCTCAAATCTGTAAATGTTAAAAAGCTTGGAAAATTTGTACTCTGCACTCTGTTTGTTTGACTTGAAAACAATCTAAGTTGTTTCTGCTTGTTAGAATTAATCCCAATATGTGTTCCAAACTGCAAACAAAATATTTTTAATTGAACTTGAACTTGTTACAGCTAAGCATAGGAGCAGTCTTTCAGGAGTGTGAGTTAATCATTCCAACCCCACCTCATCACTTCTGCTTTCTCACAGAGCACAGGAAAGTATTTTTTAGGTGGAAACAGTTTGGAATACTTGATGTAAGAGATGCTGAGAAAAAAGGCCAGGTAGGATGTTCTCTGGAGGGTGTGAACTGAAGGGAAATGTTGTCTATTAACATAGAGCAGCCATTAAAAACTTTCAGGTTAGGTTTCTGAACAGGGAGATTCCTGGGACTTGTATTTATTTGCAACTCCGGCAATGATTTTTAAAAAAGAAAATTGGTTTCATGTTATAGAGGAAAACATTCTGAAAGTAAATCTGAATATACAACATTAAAGATTGAACTGTTTGAAGTATTTCCTTGGAGTATTTCCTTCATATGCAGTGAACTTCAGTGAAACCAGTCACCCAGCCTCTTCTCCCCATAGCAACATATTTACACTCCATAATGTTGTATTTCTTTAATCCATAAACTAGAAGGAGTAATTTAGAAGTAAAATATATTACAAGCCTTCACTGACTTATTTTGAAAGCAGGCCATGATTTTTTCCATCATTTAGAATCTTTGCAGCCTTATTGACATGTTTTTGTGACTAATGTTTACCAGCCAGTTCCATTTAGCACTACTGTTTTATTAAAAGATGGTAAATGTCTGATAGTTCAGGTCTCCTGTGTGCAATATATAGAGTTATATATAGATTTATACATAAAATATGCATGTGGAGTTATTCCCAGCCATGAACTGGATTTGACTGGCTCCAATGAGAATAATTTTTCACATGTTCTTAATGCTGAGAATGCTAAACTGGTCCTTGTCATCTCTTCATTCCAAGTCATGACAGACAATTACAGAGGGGCACTTTTTTACTTAGAATTTATTGTATTTAGAAATATTATTCCTGTGAAGAAGAGTTAATTATCTATGCTTTAAATACCAGTCAACAAAATTTATGGTAAGTTTCTCAAAGTGGGACAGATTTTGTTAAGTTTGATGTGTAAGAGAACACTTTTACTTTACTAACACTTGATGGTTGTGCTGTAGTTAATGACCTGTCAAGGCTGGTGTCAGGAACTAATCATTCATTATTAATACTCAGTATGAAAAGCTCTAATTTGTCATGTATAGCAGTGAATTAGGAATAACTCATCTGTCTTGCAATCTCTCCACAACAAGAAAACCCTTCTGTCCGCGTAGCTCTAAATGCATATTAACTTGTCCAAATACACAATCTGAATAATGGCCAACTATTAGTCTGTCCCCTGTGAAGTGTCTGCAGATGCATTTCTTACTCTTCCCCTCACTAAAATTGCCATAGCATTTTCAGGAAGATCTACTGCTTTGTATCTGTACAATTGCAGAGCACAATTTTTTACATAATAATCTTGCATATCCCAGTCTTCTGCTTTTTTTCCTACCCACCATCTCATTTTCTTAGCTTTTTTTCAACAAAAAAGTCAAGAATCCAATGCTCCAGGGATAGTTCACAGTTCTGTTCCCAGCTGGGAGGTACATTAAAATTCTTAGTTTTGGTCTCTCTCCCTAAGACAACAGGAACAACATGCTCATTTGTGAGATGGGGAAGAATATCAGTAGAATGAGCAAATCAATAGCGTGAACTTCCCTCTCTGTTTACTCCTGGTAAGTGCTAAAGAAGCAATGTCTTCTGCCTTTAAAGGGGAAATCTGTCTACAGTTGTGGAATATATCAGTAGCAGTTGCCAAAACTCACAGAAGTTCTTAAAAATCTTGGGCAACAGCCAAAACAATGGAAAAGTTAACTGAGACTGAGATTCAGCAGAGCATGGTTGGATGTCAGCTGTACCTGAACCAGGTGTGGGGACAAGCAGGCAAATTTTTATATGAGTGGAAACCCCACAAATTTCCAAAAAGTTCCTAAGGTTATGCAAGTGAAACACCCATGTTTCAATGGTGGTTCTTTCTTTTAGTAATTTATACTAATTTATATTAATGGCTATTTTTAATTTCAAGCCAGCTTTGAAGTTTAACTCTATTACTTACATTCCTGATTTTCAAGGGTAATCACACTAAAATCAACTCATGTTCCAGACTTTAAAGGCAATATTACACTTCTTTTTTTTTAATTATTGTTCTTAAATTCTTGGGCTTTTGTTGGACAGACGTGAATAAATTTCAGGCATGAACCTGAGAGTGCCTGAGAAGTAGGTTTATACCAGCTGTGTAGGTGCACTCCTTTATGTGAGCATAATCTGCATGCATAAAATTGAAGCTGGGATTCACATCTTGTTGCTCTTGCTTTGTGACTGTCGTTTTCCATTTTTGCAATTTTCAGTCTTTCCAAACCAGAGGGAAAAAAAAGAACCATGACGGTGTGCCTGAATATGCTTTACTGCCTATCATCTGCAGCTAAATCTGTGATGTTTCAATATTGCATTCTGCAAATAAAAAGATTTTCTTTTAAAGAAAAAGAAAAATCTATCATGGCATATTCTTCAGAATCTCCTTTTCTCAAATCCTTTCACTTTGTGGATTCATACCATACTCAGGCACTAGTAAAGGAATAATCTGTGACTTGTTAGATTTTATGGTTTTGAAAGTCAGCTATAGGGTTTAAGTCTGGAGGACTTCTACTAGAAACAGCCATTTTATTTCTGATGATGTAACCTGTAATTACAATGTTAGCCATTTCTTCCTTAGTGCTTCCTAAAACCAGCTCACAATAATTCTTTAGTATTTTAAGAGAAAGAATTACTACCACTTTCAGAGTCTGTGCAAGTACTTCCTGTAAAACCCTCTTATTTTTAATGAGTTATTCTTTCATATTTATATAATTCTCTAAATTCTTAAGTGTAAGGTAAAGAAAAGGTTCCTACACTATAATATAGTGCTTAGTTTACCCATTAGCTCAGCTGTAATTAACTTGTTGAAAGCTTAGAGCTTCAAAAATAAATGAGATTATTTGTTCAAAATGCCATCAGGTCTGCTTGGAATGGCATTTAAATTATATAATGTAAATCAGTTTGACCTGTAAGTCCTTGTCATTATTTAGTGACATTTCCTAGAGAATAAATTGTTTGCAGGTTGGGGCAGTGTGGTATGGAGCTTGGCAGAAAGCTATAAAAACAAATTATCCTTTCATTTTATACATCATTTGCTCAGACAGTTGTAAAAATGGTTTGGTTTTAGAGTAATAGAGAAGTGTCATTCAGGGGTTTGCACACAGGAGGTGCCCTGGCTGCAGAGCCCTGCAGCAGCACCCGGCTCAGGCAGGAGCATCCCTGGCATGCAGGAGCCACGCGGGCCCTGGGAATGCTCCTCAGGGCTCCCGTGGCCCCAGGACTCAGCAGTGGCACCCACAAGAGCTCATGGGGAGGGAATTGGACAGGGCAGAGCCTGGGGCTCTGTGTCACCTCCCAGGATCACCTCCCAGCTCTCTGCCCAGGGCACTGAAATCCAGCACTTGTGCTCCTGGCACTGCCACTGCAGCACAGGCAAAGAGGGGTTCCAGTAGCTCCTGCTGGCCTGGGAACACCTGAGCTGGCCAGTAAAACATGGACAGTGATGTGTCTGAAGGAGCATCATTTCCTAGGACTTCAAATCTGTAAATCTCAGGGAAACATCTGCCTTTACCTGCAATAACAGATTTCAAACTCCACCCCAGACCAAAGCACTTAAGGCAGTTGTTTGAAAAGCAAGCAAGGTTCACTTGATTGTCTTGAAGGGATAGGGAGAGCAGGAAGTGCTGGCAAAACTCTTTCTGTCTAGTAAAGAATGCAACTCAGCTGTATTTCACCCCTTCTGGGCAGGAGTGAATGCTTTTGGAAAGGGGAGGAAGGGAGCCCTGAATCTTCTGCATGATCCATTTTCTGAGGGGAGATTCACTGGGGGCTGCAGCTCCAATCTCTGCTCCCTGTGACCAGAGCAGGGTTGGGCTGCAGATCAGGAAAGGTTCTGATCCCCCAGAGGAGCTGGCACTGCCCAGGCTCCAGGGAATGGGCACAGCCCTGAGGCTGCCAGAGCTCCAGGAGGGTTTGGACACCAGGGATGCACAGGGGGGATTGCTGGGGGTCTGCAGGGACAGGGGCAGGACTGGATGAGCCCTGTGGGTCCCTTCCAACTCAGTGTGTTCTGTGATTCTACATTTTTGACAAGCATTTTTACCAGTAGGTTATTAGTAAAGGGCACTATCACCCTTTAGCTTTTGTTTTAAAGAAAGGAGCCTGCAGGCTGGTTTGGCTTTTTTGTTTGTTTGCTTTTTATCCTGTGGTTTTGCCTCTGGTCCTTGTTGGGAGGGGCTGTGTGAGTGGGTTTAAGAAAGTTTGAATCTGCTACAGAGCCCATTATAATGCAAATCTGCAATCAGAAGAGCAGGGTTGCCTTGGTAAGGCCAGTCAGGTTTTAAAATTTGAACTAATCTTGAACAACCACAGAAACCTACTTGTCACATTAGAAGTTGCCTGGCCCAGGCATAAACACAGGAACATGTTGAAGATGCTTTAAGAATCATCATTTTTGTTTGGGTGTCTGAGCTCTCCCAGTCCCTCTGTGAGTCCAGTCCTTTGCAGCTTAGTCCTACAGACTTGTGCTTTCCCACAGCTCCAGGGATCAGTCCTGCCTGACAGCCTGTCAGGGCCATCCCATTTGCACAGTACTAAATTCTAACAGGAATTAATTTATTTGAATGGAACATGTACTTCAGGACACTTGTGGCTTTGAATATTTTAAGTAATAAATAATTTCTTAAGAGATTAAATATTTTCAGACTTTAAAATGAAATTGGTTTTATAAAGTGCTGAAGGATTGGTCTATCAGGAAAGTTAAACTGACCTATTAAAATACTATCTCTGGCCTTCTTAGATGAGATTAATGTACCAGTGCAAGATTTTTTAGGAAGAGTTTGTAATTATTAATTCATTTGCTAAGCATAATCTCTTGAAAGGCGATAATAAAATTTAATACTCGTCTCAACATTTTCAAGCTGATCATGGAGCTTAAAGATGACTGAGTGTGTAGTGCAGTTTCCAAGGCTCCCTGAAGTGCACCCAAAGTGTCACAGTTACTGGAGTACTTGAGAGTGTGCATGGGGATGTTAGGCATCTATTCACATTCTAATTTCATTTTAGTTGGTTAAATGTGTGCTGCTCTCTGTTGGTTTAGTGTTCACAGACCCTTCCATGGTTATGTGCCTGCTAAGCACTAGAAGACACTTCAGTAGTTCCAATTAGCCTGATTACAGGAGTGTCCATTGCCTGGCATTTTTACTCTTTCTTTTTGCTCTGCCCTTCTGTTGTGCCTTTGCAAATGTTTTAGATAGTAAACTTGTTGGGAAGAAGGTGAGCAAAAATAATTTTTTTCATTATTGGTACTTGAGTGATCTTGAGATACCAGGACATCTTCTGCATCCCCCTGCCCCAGCTTTTTTACAAATGGAATGTCTTTTTTCATAGTTTCTCTCCCACAGTTGTCAGAATAGGAAGAGTAATGTCTCATGGAACAAAGTTTTTGTTCCAAGTGAATGGTGAATGCCAGGACAAGAACAGAAAGTTTTACCATTCAGATTAAATAATTCATTTTATATAAAGTACCTTATATCTATATCAGACTCAAACTTAAGTCACAATAAGTTTCTTGAAATATTATAATAATTAGAATATAGAAACCTATAAATATTCAGAGGCTTTATGAACCTGAGAATATATGAAATACAGAAATAGTTTGAACTTGTCAGGATCATGTTTTCCTTAGATTTCCTCATAGTGCTTAGTAAATTTTTTATTTGCAGTTGAGTATTATAATAATTTATCTGCTTGGCATTTGAAGAAAACAGTTGCTTGAACAGTTTGCTCCCTGAATAGAGGAGAAGCAGAAAAACACTTTTACAGTCTTTTTTTTCCTTCTGATCTGTCACAAGCATTGCAAAAATGCCCCTGCAGAGACTTCCTCAGACTTATCAACATTTGTTTAGGTCAAACACTCCAAACACAGCAGTGTTTGCTGGGAGCATGCAGCTGTTGGCAGGAGTCAAACTGTGCACTGGACGGACCTTAACCAACCATCCCCACTATGAGGATAAGGATCTGAGAGAGAGAACCAAGCAGGTAAGAGATTTCTGATTTTTTATAGTAATCCTTGCCCATGTCACTGACTCCACTCCAGAAAACAGCAATGTCCTCATGGCACACTGCAAAAGGCTTTCCTGATGGATAACTAATGTCAGGCACAGGGTTTAACTGCTTTGGGCTCTCCTGACCCACTTCTGGCAGCTGGTGAGTGTCTGAGCAGCTCTGTGCCCGAGTACCCAGCTAGCCCCAAGGGCACTGGTTTGGCTGCTGTGCTAGCAGTAGATCCTCGTGCCCACTTGGGCTGTTAAACCCACATGGAGCATTCCCTGATGCTCCCTTCAGTTCCCAGAGCAGCACACAGCATTTGATAGAGAAACCACCCTGAGAAACTGCACACGGAGCTGGGAGACTGTTTTCACCTACCCTTCTCAGGGCTTGAGACATTCTCAAAGCCTGACTGCACATCCAGTGATGTGTAGCCAGCAGCACCCTTGCCATAACACACATCTCCACGTGGAGATGTTACTGACTAAAGCATTTACAGGTTGTTTCTATAAGATTCAATTCACATGGTTTCTCAGTCCCAGTTCTTTGCTGGGCTCAGGACAGAGCAATCAAAGCAGCAGTGAGGGTGCTGTGTGTGTTGGATCTGATTCCCTTGTTGTGCAGATCTACCAGATCTATGCCAAGCGGGCTCCGGGCGAGGTGTTCGGCATCCTGCGCTCCTTTGGCACGGACTACGTGATCCTGGAGGACAGCATCTGCTACGAGAGGAGACACAGCCGGGGCTGCCGCCTGCGCGACCTGCTCGACGTCGCCAACGGCCACGTGAGTGCGACACTCGGAGCACAGAGAGACCTGGCTCTGAAACCCTGCTGCTGACAGCTGAGGGGGCTCCTGGGTTTGCACTGGGGGAAGGAAAACCTGCTGGGGCCTTTAGGCATTCCCAAAATGGCCACATTAACACTGCTTGCTCTTAAGGGTATTTGGGAATAAAAAAGGGGGATTTCAGCCTGGGCAGGGTAAGTAATCACTTCCTGATGAGCTGCAGGTCAGGAGCACACAAGCAGAGTAGACTCCCAGGTGTAAATCACTTCAGAGCTTCAGTTCCCTGAGGTGTGGTTCTGTCACCACTCAGTGTCAGGGGAGTTCTCAGGCATTTCTGGGGCTGAGCTGGAGCCAGAGCAGGCTGCACAAGCCCAAGCAGACCTGGGCCTCTGACAAAGCAGCTTTATCCCTTTAGAGACAGTAAGTCTTACTTTAAAGCTGTTTTTCCCTCCCACTTGTTTCATACTGTGAACAAACCTGGCCAGCCTGACCCAGTGAATGTATTGTGAAGGTTTTTATGAACTTGTTATTGCCTGGAACTGTGAATTGGCTGAAGAAATTTCACCCATCTGTTCCATTTCATTGCAGATCATGGATGGCTTGGGAGAGAACGAACCTGATTTGAAACCTTCGTTGTATCCTCGCTTCTGTGAGGAAATTAAAAAAAACCTTCCTTCTTACACCACACACTTCACCAGAGTGTTTCAGAACAAAACATTCCATGTTTACAAACTTGCCAAGCATAAATAACATTTCCAACCACGACTTCAAGCTCAGTATTTCACTGCTAGGACCACATTAGGAAATGCAGATGAAGTTTACAAACAGGTTACATTTGTAAGACATTTTACACTGATGGTTTTGTTTAATTACTGTGATTCTTTTTTTAGACAGTTTAATTTTAATAACATTATTGATATTGCCAAAATTTTCATAAATTCATAAATAAATGCTAGCAGGGACCATTTTGATTTAAATTCTGCCCCTCAGAATATTTAGGTTGTAATTGTTTCCCAGTTTAACTGATTGGAAGACAAGGGCAGCAGCCTGTGGGAGCACTGCCAGTCCCAGCCTGTGAATCTGCTCAGCAGTTCAGATTTTCCTCTCAAATGGTAGAAATTCAGTGAAAGCAGCCCATGCTGCTCCTGCCCTGAGTAAGCATTGCCTTTGTGAATCCTAAACATAGTCACAAAATGAAGTTTTGTCCTTTGTCTGATCCTTTTTGACAGATCCCTGTGCTCTTTCAGTGCCTCTTTTTTGAATTCTTTGGGAATGTATGTGGATATGAGTTTCCAATTTTGTGAGTGTGACTGCAGAATCAGTGAGTGCGGATTAAGCAAACAATTTTGAAGAAAAAAAATCTTTGGTCCAGCATTTTTAGTGATCAGAAACAAACTGGTTTATAACATTAAGTGTTTAATGATGGGAGTGTTATGTATTTTTAGTGAGAAAAAAGGCTGGAGCATGCTTGATACATGTTGCATGTTTGTATCCTTGTAAAATACTCAGAACAAACAAAAATCCAAATTTCTCAGTTTGGACTCTCAGAACACTTTCCTGTATATACTTTCTGAGCTACAGGGGATCCTTTTTCTCCTTGTATGAATCCCACTGGGATAGCAAAATTGGACAAAAGAAAAAGTCATCTCTAAAGCAGCAGGAAACCAGTATTTCAAATACATTCAGATAGTAGAGCTTTGTTTTGTATTATTTCAGACACAAAGCTCTATATTTTAGCACAAAATCACTGTGTCCTTTTTCTTTAGCCTAAAACAGAGACTACCAGTATTTTAAAATGATGTGGAAGATTAGGTGAAGCCAAACCTCAATGCTGAGAATTTTGTGGTTTGTTTGTACTCTTTGTCTTTTTACCAGCCTGAACTTTGTGCTTTGTATCGGATTTCTAAATGTTCTGAAGGTACCATATAACTTTTGCTGTGTTTTTAGCACTGCTTTGGTTTTAGATTTAAATCAAAAATCAAATTTGGAAGCCTCACCGTACTCTCCATCTTGAATTAGACATCCACTAGGGTCATTTGTTTCTTAAGAAAAACAGAATTGTAATAATCAAGTGCCTCTAGGCCCAGGTTGAATTAACATTTGAACACCTATAAGACTGTTTGTGGCCTGTGCAAATAACTCAGTTATAGTAATTACCACTGCAATTAATTTCTAGTGATGGGAAACTTAAAGTGCTACAGATAGCAAACTCCACATTTAATTTAATCAAGATGT
Organism: Agelaius tricolor; assembly: GCF_023055355.1. NCBI lineage: Eukaryota > Metazoa > Chordata > Aves > Passeriformes > Icteridae > Agelaius > Agelaius tricolor. Next base: position 6,086,722 of record NW_027269275.1, on the reverse strand, counting down.
GTAATGAGATTAGCTGTCACAACTGAGCTGGGCTCCAATTCCAAATGATTGAAGTGTTTTCCCTTTCAGTTGTACCAAGGTAAATTACCAAAGAGATGGAGATGGTTATGTCACATGCTCAAACAATTTTATATTCAGTAAATACTCATTAAACAATGTTCAACATCCTCCTGCCTTTCTGTGTGGCACAGAAGGCTGTGCTGCAGCCAGGCTGTGTTAAATCACATGCTGACAGGAGCTGGGTTGTTACACTGAGCAGCTGAAACTCCTCAGTAATTCCTAGCCTGTATCCTTTAATGAGGTTGGAGACCACTGCAGTTTAACATGATACAATAATAAAACATTTTAATCAGTATTAAAACTTTAATTAGGCCTGTAATGATGCATGGCTCTTGCTGCAAGCCTGGGTCAGTGAATCCCTCAGTGAGTGCCTTCAGTAAGTGAAAACAAGCACACAAAAGGTAAAAGATGTCTGGGCTCTATGGCTTGTTCTGGAGTGCAACTGGATCTCTCTGGAGAGGTGCAGTGACTTCCCTGTGGTGGAGGGGAGGGATTCCCAGGCCCAGGGATCGCCTGTTGTCCTCAGAATTTACTTCTAGGTAACAGCTGAGACTAAGAAATCCTGACTGGAAGAGTAATTATGTTTAAAGAAACTTCTTTCAAAAATGCAGTTTCTTATATTGCCAAAGGAGAAATTTAACCTTTTCATGGAAACTACCAAGTGCAATCTGATTTGTTTGGGGTTTTTATACAGAAAGATGCATTATGAGAGATGATCAGGAAGGTTTAGCACTGAGGGTTACTCCAGGGCCTGCAGTGCAGCATTCAGACACCAGCCTGCTTCAAACAGGGACTCCAGCAGGGCAGTTCCAGCTCCGAGAGAGCAGCTCCTCCCTGCCCCGTTTGAGACAAGGCCTGGCAGGGGCTGCACCTCCCACTCCTGAGGTACCCCCAGAGGGGCAGGGGCAGGGACAGGCTCCTCCTGTGCTCCTCGGGGGCCACAAGGACTTTGTGCTGCATGTGATCAGGGGCACTGTGGTACAAATTACTGGGTTTAGATTGCAGAGACAAAATGCTACCAAGGAGCCAGGACTGTTTTAGGAGAGAAAAGCCTTTGAGATCCATAAGTGTATTTTAATTTCCTGTTTCAGTGTTCTGCTGGTGGGATCTAACATAGTTATTTTATAATATGTCATTGTAAAGAGATGTAATGATTATTGTATACTAAATAAATTGTGTAATTTGAAAGTCACTTCTTTTGCTTGTTTTTATGTTGGGATGGGCTGAGAAAGACCTGGTTTGGGAATCAGCTTTGTTTCTGTCCATATGGAGGAAAGCAAAATATTTTTCACAAGCAAGTTTTGGCTTCTCAAGCTCATTACATTGTATATATATAATACGACTTTTGGAACCACCTTTGTGTTTTAACAGCTTGCTGGGCTTGCTTTGTTAGAAGCTAAAGGTACCAGCCATGATTTTTATCAGTCATCACCCCATGCATGTCAACCCCAGCAAGGTCAGTAGACTGAGGCAGTATATCCATGTAAATAAATATTTCTTCCTTTATTATTTGTATTCTATCACTATAAAATCATATATTAAATGCTTTGACCACCAGGGACCTGCTTGTTTCCTGACTGTAGCTCAAGTTTAGTGTTTTTAATGAACAGAAAGGTGCATTCTTTGGGAGTGCAGAGGCACCTTTCAAGGGCTGCATGTGCAGGAGGATGCCTGATGTGACTCTTGTGGCAGGAGCTGCAGGGCTGGAGATAAACCTGCCCATGTACAGGACTGGTCTAAAGGGGGCTGGGGGGAGTTTGTCACCAGCATTAATTAGAGATTAATGTAATTGATGGGCTGTGAGTCACACGAGAGGGGATTCTGTGCTCCAGGGAACCTCCTCCTTTAAATCCCCAGGAGATGGCCATGGGTTTTTGCATTCTTTTAATTAAGAAAATGCTCAACTTTCTTCTGCCCACCTAATCCTGCTTCTTTACAGCCCTGTTTTCCCTCCTAAACCTGCTGGTCAGTAGGTCAGACCTAAGGGTAATCAGCTTTCCTATGGCTTGGCTCCATGTTATGTACTTGGAATGTTATTTTAACAGGGGAAGAACACCAAGATTAATGTAGTTGACAGGCAGCCAGATTAAATACTAATATCCACATGATTATTTAAATTTCAGACCTTTACAAACATTTTATGCTAAATAAAATGTTCTTACTATATGTTTAAAGTCTGTAAAGAACATGGAAGAAGATTAATAAAAGTACTGGATTACTGCAAATCCCACTACCTAGGGACCCAATGGGTTTTTTATTCCATATTTTTCCTTCCCCCTGACCCAAAGGTTTCTGTGGAAAGCCAGCTGTTCTCCCTGGGAGCCATGGCAGTGCTGGGATAAGCCTTTCTGCAGAGGCACTGAAATATTTGTGTGTGCCTGTGCAAATGCAGAACAAGTGAGGATATGATTTCAGCAATTGCACAGTAATTAAAAGAGCAGCATGCAAATTAAAACAGATAAATTAAGTGAACTAATTAGTTATCTCTGGAAAGAGGAAGAGTAGGCTTTAATAGGGCATGAGAGCTGCAAATGAGTGTGTCCCATTACTGAGATTGTATGGACACAAGCTCCCAGAGGAGTTTGGAAACATTTCCTGCCCTTTGTTTTAGTCTTTTATGTTCTCTACAAGGTGGGGCTCACTGTCAGTGCAGAGCAGCTCTGGGGCTGTTTCCATGTTCGGTTACAGGGTAGGGCCACAGCTGTAAGAGGAAGCAGCAGGGCAGCAACATTGGAACAGCACTGAGACATCTGAACGTCTCTGTGCTCTGTGTGCCCATGTTTGTCACCTTTAGGGTTCCTGGGCACCACTGGTGCTTGTTGTCACTCTCACCCAGGGAACAGTTCCTCAGGGGTAGAGGAAGAGCTTTGAGGAGGTCTCCTTCCCCTGGGGAAACCCAAAGTGGTTTTTGGGTGGGTAACTGGATCCTGAGCCCACCACCAGAAGCTTTTCAGGCAGTTCAGCACCCATGACTCACATCTGTGGAAGCATCTGATCACAACTGAGAGAGAAATAATTCAACAGAGTCCACCCTTCAGTCATCCTTAAACACAAGCAAGGCACAGACACCCGGGACAGAAGGCTGGTTTATTATTTATATGGTGCCTGAGATAGGCAGGACACTTCACAGGCAAATAAAGACAGTGTTGGCCCCAAGGAGCTTACAGGCTAATTAAATTAAAACCAGCCAAAGCACCAGCATGTCCATAGGTATGGGAAGAACACAAGGTATGTAGACAAACTTACTGCTGTTTCAGGAAGGAACAGATTTTTGTGCATAATATATATATTTAGTTCATTTCCATACCCTGTTTGTGACTGCTGAGATGATGGGATACAGGAGCTGGCAGACTGGACTGGTGAACACTGCAAGATGTTTCAGCCAAGGTTTCCTCCCAGGCAAATAAATGGGTCAGTAAAATTACAAAATCACAGAGACTGTGCTGTCTGTGAGCCAAAACCATTGGGTGTGAGTAAAAACTGGATTTAGGTTTTCCAGAGGACAATGCCCAGCACCTGCAGTGTGTAACAGTGCTTAATGGTGCACTCAGGATTTTCCAGAGTGGCACAAGTGCATGTGAGAACAAGGTACTGTGTGAACATTTCTCATGTGGGAAACATGCAAACTGAGCTGGCCTGCAGACAGCATCCACCTACTTATGGGTTTTAATAGATGTATAAAAATAACAGCCAGACCTCTCAAAACAAGCTACTGAGCAAAGCAGTTTCAGTGTCTGTTACAATACATTGTTTCATGCTTTGTTTTAATGAAACATTATTAGAAACTAGGATATATTCCTATTATTAGCTCATAATATATAATGTACATATTTCATATAGTTTACATATTATAATAGATATAATACACATATAATACACAGAAGAAACAGCACAGCTTAAGATTTAGGTTTTGCTGCATTGTACTCCATTTATCTGTACAAGTGGTCTCAATTTAAAAAATAATAATCAAAATTAATTTAGTGGCACCTTTTCTCTTTCAAATATTGTCAAGTTTAAGAAAAATCAGGGATAGTAGGTGGACATTAAATGGTTTCCAAAAGGGACTGATTAATTTAGAGCATAAAATTCCACCCCCTGCTACTGCTGTTAGTTTTGCCCTATGTTTCTCTGTCCCCAGATATGTCCTGCAATGATTCTATCAAAAGAAATTTAAGGAAACATGAGGGACACAGTTGTAGATGCAAATGGCACAGTTCAGGCTGGTTTAGGCTCAGTTTAGCAGCTCATTAGGAATGAGAGATTGTGATGTACTGTGGTGTTTGCTACTGAAATTCCTGACCAGCCCCCTTTGAGGCATGTAGCCAGCACACCTGGCCTTTTCCTTAGGAAAATTACGTAGTTGTAAGCAGCTGGGTTCATGTGTTATGCCTAAATCCAGCTTCTGCCTTTGTATGGCAGCATAAAGGGATTTCAGCACAGTATAAGTGATGTTCCAGTTATCCTTCTGCTTCTTTCCTTTTCCTCTACCCCTGGCCTGGCACTTGCACTGTGATCAGTGAGCAGGGCTGTCCCTGGGCACTGTGGGAAACTAGAGGGATATAATACACCACGGACTTCATTATGTGAGAAAAAGACAAGGTGGTTTTTTCTTCAAATAACTGTCAAAGCACCAGAAGCAGCACATCCAGCATGCTTCCCTCAGCTCCAGCTCACCTCAGGCCAGGTGCACTGGATCCCTCAAGAGTCCTGTATTACTTTAGTGATAAAAAAAGACCTGTACTTCTTAACCACGGTATGTGAATACCTGCATACCCTAGATTCTCTCTTTATTCCTCCCAGTAGGTTTATACACCAAAATGCAGATGTCCAGCATGTCCCAAGGTGAGCTCCTACCCACCCTTGCTGCCCAATGTGCCTCCTTAGTGGGGATCTGAATCCCTGTTGTAACAAGGAAAAAAGGCCGGGTGTGGGAAATACAGAGCAGGAGTATAAAAAACCAATGTGCCTCCTTAGTGGGGATCTGAATCCCTGTTGTAGCAAGGAAAAAAGGCCAGGTAGGAGTAATACAGAGCAGGAGTATAAAAAACCGTGCCTCACCTCTGCCTCCAGAACTGCAAAGAGCAGCCTTGGGGAGCTACAGGTCTCCTGCCTCTCTGTGCGAGTACAGCTCCCTCAGTTTCTCGAACTTGGGTCCCCACTCGTGGATGTCCTCGCCGGCGCTGCCGCCGCCCAGCCCCGCGGAGCTGAGGGAGCTGAGGGAGCTGAGGCTGCCGGCGCTGGAGCCGGCGCCCTCGGTGCAGAAGACGCGCAGGGAATCCTGCGGCGGGCCCGGGGCGCGGCTCTCGGCCTCCCTCAGCAGCGCGGGCAGCGCCCGGCCCAGCGCCGCACCCGCCGCGGGCCCGGGCCGCGCCCTCACGGCGGCCGGCAGCTCCTTCCTCCTGTGCGCGGGGTACGCCGGGCTGCCTTGGATGGACACCTGCAGCTCTGCCATGTTGTAGGCGTCCTGCAGGGAGAGACGGGGCACAGCGAGTTAATACTCTCTGTAGGTCCCACAGGTTGGTGTTCCGGTGGGAATGAGAAGGAATGATGGCGAGTCAGTCTGTCCGCTGTGAGCACCTGAAGGGTTGGGGGTTCTGCCAGCTCTGCCAGCTGCAATGCACCTGAGGAAGCCTGAGGAACACCTGTGCACTCTGCACTGCTGCGGTCAGGCTCAGAATCGAGTCAGATTTTATCCAAAAGCAAATAAATGTGACAGAAACACCCCAGCTTTTGTTCTGAAATTCAGATCCAAAGTGTCTTATCATGACTGGACACTGATCCCACAAGTGTGGCAGAAGATGTAAGAAAGGGTATTCACAAACAGCATGTTAAAGAAATCTTTCTGCAGTAGTAGTTCAAAAATGTACTGTGATTTCTGATAAAATCTTACCAGTCTCTGGAATAATGCCTAATTATGTTACATGGCAGCGGCACAATTGTAAGAGCCAAAAACTACTAACTCCCAAAAAAGTCACTAATTCCCTCCCAGCTCAGCTGAAGTAAATGCTGTCTGGGAATTGTGCCACAGCCTCTGGCACAAAGCTGCCAATGCCAACAGTTAATGGCATTCAGTGATCAGAATCTTTGTGCCACCTGCAATGAACTAGTCCTGTCCCCAGCGTCCTTTGCCTCCCTACAACCCAAAGATTGTGTCCCTGGACTGATTTACAGGCCAAAGTAGAATGCAGACAGGTGGAGGGAGACAGAATTCATTAGAGCAAACAAATAATTATTTGTATTGCTAATACTGTTCATGGTAACAGGAGCCATCAGTGACAGAGATGTGGAATCAGCACTTCCCCAAAGATTTCTTTAGCTGTCCAGCATGGGACATTGTGCATAACCATGTTGTAAGAGAGTAACCGAGGTAATCTCAGTGAGTTTACTGAATTTCCCCTAGATGCTGAGAACAACTTAAATTCCCCCCATCTGCAATCAAAAAGCTGCCTAAGTGGCAGGATGGGGTTTGGGACAGGAGCTGCTTATTCCCATTCCTCCAGAGACTTAGGAGTGCTGGTGATGAACACCAAGACCTGCAGCCCAGATCCCTGCCTTAGGCACGTCCTAAGTTAGTGCAAGCCCCATCCAGCCCCACTCTGAGCAGGGATACCAGGAGAATCTGTGACATGGAGCAACTTTGCATCATGCACAAGTTAAATGGAGTTGTTCCAATACAGACTTGAGGGTCCTCCCTTCACTGAACTGGGTGATAATAAAAGCATCCTTCACTGCTACTAATTGTTCATTAAAATGACACATTTCTTCTGATAATAAACCCTTTTTGGCTGGCCATCCACAAACCCAACTCAAGCCCTGCCTCTGGGTCCAGAGCTGGCTTTTAACAACATCTGGTGGTCAGCTGAGTTCAGTGTATAATCAACAATGCACTGACCTCCTGCAATTTTTATGAGTTCCTAATTTCTCTGGGAGAAAATTTTATTAATTTCAGATGCAGAAACTCCTTCATATGACAACCCCTTGTCCTCATAGCCCTACCATCCACAAACATTACAAAAATGAAACTCTCTTATCCAAGCATGATCGTTTTGTGGAGATAACATTAGAACATAACTAAGATGGTGTAATTCTAGGTATTTTGGGGGCTGGTTTGTTTGTTTGGGTTTTTTTAAATCTAGACAAACAACTAGGTTTTAGCTTAAAAAGTTTCAGCTACAATCCCAGCAACTGTTAAATCTGAATAATTTAGGAAGAGTACACAGAACCCAGAGAGGTTTCACTCCAAGCAGTGTTTCTTCAGGCAGAGTAATAACCTCAGATGGAGATCATCAAGTCACTAATTTGGTTCCAATGCTTAAAATAAGGAGTGCATTTTAAGAACTCTCCAAAAGTAATTAAACATGTCATACAGTAACTGTAGATTTCCTCAAAGAGACCTTCTGGGTGTAAAATTGCAAAATATTGCAGAGGAAGTTAATCTGATTAAGGAAAACAGGCTTTATAGCTGTCTATGTTATCACATGGGAAATGTCTGTGTTTATTATGGTCCCACTAATTCACCAAGAAAATAAGGATACTCTGCAAGTGAGAATATTTTTAAATCACTGGCTTTTTTTGGCCTTCACACTGGTACCATGACTATTATTACCTCTGCAGAGTCACACCAGCCCCTGAATCCATGAAATGAACAGTTGGCAATGATGTTTCCTACCTTTCATAAATATAGAGCTCATCCATAGGTCAATAAATAATCTATTAAGAGTACTTGTTTATAAGTACTGTTTTCATACAGTTTTTATACACTGTTTTCCTTCCAAGCTCTGCCTTTCACTGACACATGAAAACTTTAGAACAGCCTGCAGGAATGTTAATAATACCTGCTTTGGGTAAAATCTGCTCTACTCTAAGTATAAACAGCTTGTGTTCAGTGGTGTATTTATCTCCAAAACACAAAAATGCAGAAAGGTTCTTCCATAACCACCACATGCTCCAGGGCCTCAGAGGAGCCAATTCAGCACCTCCCCTTCCCAACAAGGGAGGTGTGAACACCTGCTGTTGGGAGCAGAGTCTGGAAAAGCCTGGCCATGAGCAACACTCACACCAGGCTCTTCCAAGCCCTTGGAGCTCCAGCAGAAATGAGCCTTGAGAACCTCAGTGTCTCCTGAGCCCCAAAACCAAACCCAGCAGCTGTTCCCTACTGCTAAACTCACCCTACAGGCTGCTCTCAACATGCACTCGGGATCACTGGCTCTAAGAGAAATTAAAAATGGATAGGCACTTATCTCTGCTTAGGAAACATGCACCCTCATCCAAATAATTCATTTGCCAATTGCAGGCCTGAATCAGCAGAACCAAGACTGAGGACAAAGCACAAAATGCATTTTCCTTAGCACGGTGAGGCACCAGGCCCCTCTGAATTGTAACATAACAGTGATCCTTACTTCATCTTGCTCCCCACCCCCTTCTTCGTTGTAGTTGAGGATGTTTTCCCTGATGTCCTCCAGATCCTCGGGATGAGCAGATCCATGGTAAACGCCTCCGTGCAGACCCTTGCGCGTCCTCCAGTGAGCCCAGAGGAAGGCGGCGCTGAGCAGAGCTGTGGGGACACAGGAGCAGAGCACAGGTGATGCAGGCACCAGCACCCCCAGTGCACAGCAGGGGCTTCCCAGCAAGTGCCTGGGGTTTGCACTGTCCAGTGTGGTGAACATCTAACACAGAACAAGAAAAGCCTTTAAAGAGCATTTTGCAACACCCTTTAAAGCCCAACTCAAAGTTGGTTAAAGACCGAGTGGTGTCTCTGACCTGTCTCTGTCCTGTGTGGAGTTGAACTTTGTCACAGAAAATGCATTACAGAGGGGGACAAAGAAGAAATAACATGTTGACAGTAACAGACAGAATCACACACAAATGAAACACAAGAAGACACAAGACAGAAGAGGAAATTACTTTTAGATGTTTTTACTAGAAAACAAGAATCAGGCACATTTTGCCTTAGCATTCATTAATTTAAACATTTTTCTTAGATGCTGAAGTGCATTTACACAACTGACAAGCTTCAACATCAGATACTGAACATTCTGTAAATAGAAATTTGTGTGTCACTGTGCTACCAACTCTATAAAAATCAATAAAAGCTCAGAGTAAGACTTCAAAGCATTGAGTACCATAAATTAGCAGTGCAGTGAACTAAAGAAACTAGAATCTCTTACAGAATATTTACATGGCAGCAGTTTTGTGGAGCAGCATCTAAAAGACCTTGAGACTGAAACTGGCTTACACAGAGATCATGCCCTGCACTCCTCTAACATAGAGATCTATTATCAACCTCAGCTATCAGGGATTCCAAGAGCTGCAATACCACTTAGCTTCCCATAGATTTGCTGCTCATATTTGCATGGCAAACATAGTATCTAGCAGAGTTGGGGAAAACTATGGTATTTCCATACTCTTACTACAACTTCTGAACAAAACTGCCTCAGTGCTAACAGCCAGGAGAAAAATCCTCTGCCTTTACTCAGGCAACCTTCCATAACATTTGAATAAACAAGAAAGACTCCAAGATGTGATCCTTTCTCACTAGTAACATCCTTCTGGTTTTCCTCTTTAGATCCCAAACCTAAGCCTGAAAATGGCTGAGGAAGACAAAATCAGCTGTTTAGGAGCTGGGACACAACTGGCAAGATGCAAAGTCTGCTCCTTCCTGACCAGTATATTTCTATCAGACAAAGAGTTTCTCCTAGACTGAAAACTCTGTTTCATACTCAGCAGTATTTTAAACAATGCTTATCTGGTAGCAATTTCCACTCTTGCTGTTCAATTGCATTTGCTTCCAGTTACACATGTGAGCAGTTCCTCAGCAATGATGTGAAAATGTGAAGAAAACAAAACTGCAGAGACCTTCCATAGCTCACAAATGTTGATTCACTTAGCGATGGATGCACAGAGGGATGAGAAATCAGCGATGGGACTAGGGCAAAGGAACGAAGGCAGAGTTGGGTCTCCCTGGGGAGTTTCCGGCAAGAGATGAGGCAATGGCTGCTCAGGACAGTGGACACGTGCCTCACCACAGGTAATACAAGACGTAGTTGCCGTAGCTACCTAGGAGTGCCAGGAAGCAGACGCAGATGGCGAAGAGGGAGGTGAAGCTGAGGCCGGTGTCCTTGTGGAAGATGGCCAGGGTGATCTCGCAGTGGCGCCCGCTGTAGCCGTCGGGGCAGTGGCACTGGAAGGTGCTGGGGGACAGGGACACGCAGGTGCCGTCGTTGCAGGGCCGCTCGGCGCACGCCGTGTACACGCACTGCCGGCCTGAGGCGTTCTCCAGGATCATGTGTCCTGCAGGGCAGCTGCACACACCAGGGCAGAAGGGTTATTCTGGGAGGAAACAGCCGTGACAGGCAGCACTGAGGATTTAAAACACACTCTGGTGACATTTTTTGCATGGTTTCCAAAGCACTGCTGGGAGTTAAGTTGTGTGACAGGTCGTAGCCTGTCCTGAGGCAGCTGCAGCATGAGCTCCACAACTTCAGCCCCTTATATCTGGGGCTTTCAGAAATCGGGTATTTCCACTGCTTTCTGCAAGATTACCCTTGTGACAACCAGCTGGGTTGGCCTCTGCAGGTCTGGCTGGGCAGGACAAGCTGTGCTATGTTCTTTGAGTTTCCAGAGTTAGAGAACTCCACTTGTGTGGACAGTGGCAGTCAGGAGAGCGTGCAAACATTAAGGTGTGTATAAGTAAAGTTTGCACACCACAACCAACAGGAATTAGTATTGTCCTGACTCCAGCCACAAGCACAGGAGTCTGAGCTCAATAGTGTGCTGTTCCCAAAGCAGCTGGAGGAGCCTGGGAGGGAGCAGAGGCAACAGCCTGGGGCAGTGTAAGAAATCAGACCCTCACAAGAGAAAGCATTGACACTGCACAGCACAAGCTTCACAGCACAGCCAGGGAACTGTGCCACTCCAGCTCACACACCCTCCTGCTGTCCTGGCTCCAGGGTTTGCAAGCATTCTGGATTTGCTGCTGCTCTTTAAATGTTTTCCATTAGCCAGGCAGCTGAACTTGCTCCACAGTCCCTGGAGCCAGGCTGATTACATCAGCTGTGGTGGTGTCTCTAAGGACACAGTAACCTGCTTGCTGTGCAGGTGTCCAGCCCTGTGTGCCACTGTGGTTCCAGGGATTTGATGAGATTGCCAGTACCAGCCTTCAAGCTGCACACTTCAACATCCACCCTTTCCCACCTCATTCTGAAGGGTTTTGTGCTTCTATTTCCACCAATTACCTGCATTCATGCATCATCCACAAATCAATACAAATAAATTCTTGGTTGCAAGGGTTATTCCTGCAGGCCTCCGAAGAACAGCCTTCTTTGATGCCTTGGGAACTCAGTACTGACACCAGCTCCTTCCCATGAGTGTCCAGAGGGATTCTGTAGTTGTTAAATCTGACATCCTTCATACATCCTACAGCAAGGCACAAAGAGACAGTTTTAAAAACCATTCAGCAGGCTGTAAGAACCATTTGAAGCAGCTGTAAGATTTGGCAGTTTCTGCTTAACAAAGGACACAGAATTCACTTAAACTCTCATAGCATTGTCCTTCATTTTTGGACTGAATTTGCTGAAGTTTTAGATCAAGATTCCCAGTGTTTTTCCACGAGAATCAAGTGCTGCTGCAGGTCTGTGTTGGTTTTGGCTGGGACAGACTTAATTTCCTTTGCAGGGGCTGGTGTGGGACTGTGTTGGGTCTGTGCTGAGCCCAGGGTTGATAACATGGAGCTGTTTCTGTCATTGCTGAGCAGGGCTCACACAGAGCCAGGGCCTTTCCTGCTTTTTGCGGGGCCATGCTGGGGAGGGGGCTGGGGCTGCCTGGGAGGCTTGGAGGGGACACAGCCAGGACAGGGGAGCCCAAGTGACCCAAGGGATGCTCCAGACCATGTGGGATCATGCTCAGGATCTGCAGGGAGGGGAAGAAGGAGGAAGGGGAGGTGTTTGGAGAGAAGGAGTTTGTCATCCCAGGTGACCATTCCATGGGCTGTGGCCCTGCTCTCCTGAGGTGCTGAACATCTGCCTGCCTGTGGGAAGCAGGGAATTCATTCCATGCTTTGCTGTGCTTGTGTGCATGGCTTTTGCTTTACTATTAAACTGTCTTTATCTGAACCCAGGGGTTTTCCAGCTTTTACCCTCATGACTCCCTCCCTGATCCCACTGGCAGGGAGTCAGTGAGAGGCTTTGAGGGGCTGGAGGGGGTTAAACCATGACAGGGCCTTTATTCCCCCTTAGGTAGCCAGTGGAATATGTACCCCTTCCACTGTGATTTCCATAGAAAAGTCTAAATATTGTGGAGAATCTGTTACAGGTGGATAACCTGTTCTATTCTTTGATGTACCAGTAAAAATTGTGTTAGGCTGTTTTTAAATTGTAGCTTATGATTTACCTTTATAGTATGAAGAACAAACCACAAAAAATGGTGAGAGAGTCTTCAATCAGGGATAGAAAATTTGTACTGAAGATGTGTGACATTAACTTTGTATGCAAGAGATGCCTCAGCATGAAAACATACACTTTGATTAATTAAGTACATTTTATGACTTTGAAGTCCTTAAAGTTTCAGCTACTTAACAGCAACATTAATAATCCTAATTAAAATGATCTTCCTGCAACCATTTGGCTTCTTTATTTACTTAAAAACAAACACTATTACTCCCATAAATAAAAAATTCAAAATATGCTCCCTAATTCATATCATAAACTTTATTTATTGGAATACTTCTAGTAAAGCAATAGAAAACAATCTTTTTCTAAATAATTTGTGATACATTTAAGTTGTAAATTATTACTCTATTTAATTTCTCTCCAGGCACTTTTGTATTACTCATTGAAGTACTTTTGTGTGGTGAAAAGATGGCCAGCTTGCTTTGAATGGATTTACTAGGACCTGGGTTAAAGAGGTGAACAGCATGAGAGAGAGGTGACCTATAGACACAGGGCAGGTTTAACCAGCAGTGATGTGTGTTCCTTGGCAATAAAAGCTGATTTGCTTTACTTACACTGTGGGTTCAAGCAAAGGCCAAACTTCCACCTGAGCTCAGAGTAAAGAGCCATGGATATCCCAAACTTCCAGTTCTTTATATTTCTCCTTCATGGAACTACTCAATTTCCAGGCTGGAAACTGATTTGCTTTTAACACACATTGTGACCTTATCCACTCAGTTGCTAAAACTTCAGATTTTTAGCTCTAATTCAATAAACCATTTCTAATTTTAGTTAATGCTTTGACAGAGTGTAAATTCCAGTAATACCGAGGTAATAAACCAGGGTTTGGTGTGTGTTATGCAGTTCACATATAAGATGGAAAAATTCCTTTTGGCATAGGAACAGATGTGTTTGGGAGGGAAGGAGAGCTGGCAAATGGACTGGACAGAACCATGCACTGAACCAGCTCTGCCTATCCGAGGCAGGGAGCCATGCACAGTCTGTCTGGGAGAAACTTCTGGATCTCCAGGTACCAGCTCTGCAGCCAAGGCAGGAGGTGATCATCATTGTTCCAGGTGTATTTGCAGGCAATTCCCTGCTGTACCTTCTGGTCAGAACAGCTTATCCATCCTGTTGCAAAGTGTCATGCAGGAAATCTGTGTACTTTGGACTCTACATAACAAGGTTTCCTGCACTATTTTTTTTATTTTTACAGGTCCATATTATGAACAGAAAGATCGAGAATTCCTACCTTGAAAACTCCTGTTTTGATTGAATGGGTAGGTGTTTCCAAGGACCAAGCTGCTGGGGTCAATGACAATCTCTTTGTATATTCCTGCTGCTTTAGTAATCTCTCTCTTGCCACCTCCTTCGTAAAGGCGAAGAGTGAATTCATTTTCATTTCTCTCCAGTGTGATGTGATGCCATTCACCATTATCAATGTGGTAGGAGGGAAGGCTTACAGAATAGTTTCCATCACCCAGATTGTATGAGACCACTAAGAGTCCCTGAACAACCTTGTGGATAATTAACAAATAGCAAGAAAGAAAAGAAAAGTCATTGCTTGGCATTTTGTATTGACCTGTAACTTCAATCTTAAAGCATCTGTTTAAATTTAGGGTATGTTTACACTGCCCATTTAGGTGTAATATAAAAATTCTGGAGGTGTTACTGAATTAGGCAACCTAAATGTGGTAGCAATATACTCAGTAGTATCTAAGTCACCTTAGGAGTAATTTTACCCTGATCTCTCTTGCACAAATTTATGGGGTTCTTCTAATAATTGAGAGTCTGGTGTATCACAGCTACAGTGACAGCTCAAACCAACATGGCTGAAGAGGTGACTTGTTCAGTGGTGTGTATAAAATGAGAAGGTTGTCACCCTAAGAGCCTGACATGATTAGAACTGCCACAGGCACCTTGCTTGGCAGAGTCTGAACTACACAGAATTGGCCACATGGTTCCAAAGGACAGCAGGCACATGGCCCATTCATCCTATATATATATATATACATCCTCTGTATATAACCTGTATCAATGTGGGCATGGAAACCCCATGGGGTACCACAGCTGAGTGGTCAACATCTCGAGTACAGGATCAGATGTGTCTGTCCATAAAACAAATCCCAGACTCCTCGTGCTCAGCATAAGGCTTTTGTCCTGCTTCCATCTGTTGAGCAAGTGTTTCTCTGAGCTGCGTGTGGCTCTGGTGCCACTGTCACTGTCACTGTGACAGGAGCCCTCACCTGCAGGGTGATGTGCTCGTCCCTGGCCCGGGACAGCACGGTGGCGATGACGCCGTCGGGCTGCCGCGTGCGCACCAGGGCCTGCAGCAGCGTCCTGCGCGCAGACACACTGACAGGCAGCTGGTAGCGGATGTGGCTGCCTGCCTCAAACCTATACTCCGGGGCCACTGCAAGGGAGAGAAACCTTTAAACCATCTCCTGGGGAGAGGGGAACACTGCTATTGCCCTTAATGTCATAATAAGGGTCAAAAGAAAAAGAAAACAATTGCAATGCACAGCGGGGATCTGTGAGACAATTTGTCCTTTGGGACGTACTCCTGTATTTATTTCCACTGCTTCTCCAGTCACTCCCATGCTTCATTTTCCTCTGTAAAGAGTTCTCCCACCCAACTAGATCCTGCTAATGGCTCCTCCTTACAATGCTCACACGGGGTGACAGCAGGGAAGCAGCACCTCTGACCAAGAGAAGAGACTGCAGACCAAGTATCACAATGAAATTTCACAACCTGATATTTTATAGTTGTCTTTCTGCTGCAAACTTTGGCTCCATGAGAGCTAAAGATCCTACTATTCCCAAAGCATAGATCCTTAAGCCAGCAGAGTCTCTTCCTGACACCAAAAGAGCAGTGATTTCTAATTCCAGTTGCATGGTTCTTATTCTTCACAGAAAGTGGTACTGGCACACTCATATTTTTTAGGTTATTAGATATTTCTGAAAGTGTAAACAAATGCAAATCAAACAACTGTAGCAAAATAAAATACTTTTTCCACAACTTTTTTGTCATGCAGCCATGTCATTATACAGTCATTGCACAAACACCCTCAGGTTTAAAGAAATGATCCTGTACTGAGAAAGCAATTTCTCAAAGTGAATTAGAAAAGAAATTGTTAACAATCACAGGGAACTACACTGCAACGTGGCTTTACATCATGTAATGTAAAACTACCCCAACAATTATTACCTGCAAATATTTGAAGTTTCCTGTACTGTAAAATTTAGCAGCCTACTCTAATGAAACAGAAAAGCAGGTTCACCTTTATCACATCGATAGCCATGGTAGCCTGGCAAGCAGTGACACGCAAACGAGCCCCAGTCCCCAAGGCACCTCCCATGGGCACCACAGGAGGAAGATCCCATGGTCTCACAGCTCCCATCTGTCAGGCTGCAGCCAGGGAAGCTGTTCAGGGACTCTGCAGGAGACTGAAGGTCATATACCTTCAAGAGACAATTCATGACACAAAAATAGTATTTGAGAAACATATTTCATTTTTAAACAGAAATAGCTGCACCACTTCATTGTCTGTTCCTCATCTGCGTTGCTTAAGTCACTAAGTTTGCTTTTTGACATTCAGACGTTAGCTGATTTTATCAAGAGCATATTTTGCCTTTGAATAAACTCAACTGACTACAAAACCAAAAAAAACCCTAATACTTCCTAACAAAGCAGACAGCTGGCATAAATATACCGTTATACAATTGCCATTCAGAAGTTCCCTGAATGCACAAAGAAGCTTGGAAAACAGCTGCATGAAACAGGGGATAAACAAACACACAGTTCCTGCCTCATTAAAACATCTCCTTCTATTGAGAAATAACTTTTCAAGGTACTGATTCTAATTATCACAGGAAAACCCAGAATTTTCTTGTATTTTACACTGATGCATGTGGGCATTGAATATATGGATGGAAGCAGAAGTTTCATGTGCAATATGAATCTCCCAAAAGTTGGATAAAGAAGTTTTCTTCTCTGTTAAAGCAAACATTACTCTGCTCTTACCTGAGTATCCAAGATGAAATTGCGCAAGCAACCAGAAAAATGTTTGTGTAGCAGTTGTGGGTAGGAATATGGTATGGACTCTTTCACACCACCCAGCTGGAGAACATGGTTCACATTCAAATACCTTTAAAAATCATATCAATAATGAAAATAGATGTGCAACTACCTTCAAACATAGGCAGATAAATAAATACATGGCTTTTCCAAATAGCAAAGGCTTTTTAACATAACAGTAGAATGCAACTACTTTATCTTCTCTCTCTGAAATAAGGCCCTTTAAAATAAAGGGTATTTTTTAAACATGACAGTGAAACCTGCTGGAAGTTTAACTGTGGGACACTATTACATTTTGGGTTTGCATTCAAGTCAGAAACAGCTGTGATATTCTAGACACCATATTCTCCTTCAAGTGCTCTTTGTGTACACAGGCAGCCTATGCTGTAGGAACACTACAGCAAAGGCTGCTCTGTGTATGAGAAAATTCAGAAATCTAAAAGTTGGGTCCATGTGGTCTAAAATGCATGGTAAACATGTTTGAGCTCTGCACTGTCTCAATCATCTCTCCAAGCCAAAGAACTCCATGCATTTTAGTCCACATACTTTCTTTTTCCCAGAGTTATCAAGTAATTTCTTTTGTTTTCTTTTATCCTTATACTTTTCCCTTTCTTTGTGCTCCTTTCATGACCAGGAGAGCTCCATGCAGCTGTGGACAAGGCTTAATCCCAATGCTCTTCAGAATGCTTGCTTGGACTAACTATTCCACAGCTGAAGTGTCTTTGTTAGTACAAAGGTTTCCCTAAAAGATAACCTGAATATTCCTCACTGTAACTTTAGGTCCTGTACAGAAGAGATTGTCTAAATCCTCTTTGTACCATTCTTTTATACACACTGAGACTTATCATATTTCTTCTTAGTTCTCCCTTCTTTCTGTTAACTGACCTCAATTCCTTCATTCTTGATTCTTACTCTCAGGGTGAGCTGATCAGTCATTGCTCTTTTCTGGACTGCACCCAGGTGTTCCTTGTTCACCCTGCACTGTGGGGCACCAACTGCACCCAGGACTCTGATGTCAATTGGCCTAAATTTATGAAGTTTTAAAGAGCAGGCTCACAGTGACTTGACAAACAGACAGAAATCCTGTGGGTGGAGGGTGGTACACAGGGCCCACAAAAGCTCCAGTAATAGCCACAGAGTTTTGGGGTTGTCAATTAGTACTGCAACACTACTCAGTGGAAGACTGGTTCCTTAAAATTTGTTTAGTTCTTTGAGGTCCAGGCTTAGTCTGGCAGGCCTGAGAAAAGAGGAAATGCTTTTTATGCTCCTAGCCATCAATAACTTGGCTCCAGTCTAACAGGTCAAACGTTCACAGGCCTTAGAATCAAGTGCCTGTCAGGGAACCTCCAGGAATGTACCTTGCTCTCCGTGGAACAGAGCCCAGGACTTCACAGTCCGTGCGATCTTCGGTGGAGAGCCAGCGGCCAACGCCTTCGATCTCGGAGAGCACAGCGGCGCTGCAGCGGTCCAGGGTGAAGCTGACAGCCTGAACAACACACACTGAGCTGAGCTGACTCTCCTGCACAACACACACTGAGCTGACCCTCCTGCACAGCACACACTGAGCTGACCCTCCTGCACCACACACACTGAGCTGACCCTCCTGAACAACACACACTGAGCTGAGCTGACCCTCCTGAACAACACACACTGAGCTGACCCTCCTGAACAACACACACTGAGCTGAGCTGACCCTCCTGAACAACACACACTGAGCTGACCCTCCTGCACAGCACACACTGAGCTGACCCTCCTGCACCACACACACTGAGCTGACCCTCCTGCACAACACACACTGAGCTGAGCTGACCCTCCTGCACAACACACACTGAGCTGACCCTCCTGAACAACACACACTGAGCTGACCCTCCTGCACAACACACACTGAGCTGACCCTCCTGCACAACACACACTGAGCTGACCCTCCTGCACAACACACACTGAGCTGAGCTGACCCTCCTGCACAACACACACTGAGCTGAGCTGACCCTCCTGCACAACACACACTGAGCTGACCCTCCTGAACAACACACACTGAGCTGACCCTCCTGAACAGCACACACTGAGCTGACCCTCCTGCACAGTCACACCTGCTGCACCCAGCCTCAGCTTCTACTTCCTGCCACTGTCACCCAAAAAGGGCTGGGGTGTTCCCTGTTCTGTTCATCTTGCAATAACCAGTAGAGCCAAAATGGAACCATTTAGCAAAGTAGGAACTTCTCAACTTTATTTGTGCTTCTGAGTATTTTAACCACTTCCACAAGACCTGTAACTGCATTTGCAAGTAAATAAATATCTGCTTTTTGTTCATAAGTAATGGATTCCAGTGGCCACATTCTACATGTGCTCCAGCAGAGCTTAGAAAAGGTAAAGATAACAGAATATGGATTACAACTTCAGTGGATGTGAAATTCACAATGAGGCTGTCCCAAAATTTCTATTACTCATCAAACCTACATGAGCAGTTAGGACAATACCTATTGTCTGTTCTTTATTGAAAGGCTGTTCTTTCTACCCTCCTGTATCTGCACAGGGAAATATTTTTAGAAATATTAATATCCTGATGTGAAAAAAAAAAATCCAATAACTGACCTGACCACTGGTTCTGACTTCCAGTCGATGCCACTTCTTGTCTGCTACATTCAGGTGACTTGGAAACTGCAGCACCACAGAACCTGAGCCATGGCTCATCTTCAGCACAGGAACACCACTAGAGAGTTCTAATACAACATGAACAAGAAATTCAATTTCAGCTACAAAATGTCACTTTTGGTATCTCAGCAGTTAGTGACTGTACTGATTTAATGGTTATTGCTAGTCACATAGAGGGGGTCACTACAGAAATAACTAGAATTATACCCTATATCTTCTATTAAGCAGAAGTACTCATTCAGTATATTATTTACTTATACACTTTAGATTATTCCACTTCTCTGTCAAAACACCGAAACTAATTCCTGAGAAGCAATCTGAATTTTATGATGCTCTAAAACAATTAATATATGCAGGTTTCTTCTTTCCCATCTTCTACTCAAATTTACAAGTAACTGCAAAGCAAGGCAAAAAAAAAGAGGTAAATTATTAACTATTCAACCACATTACCTTCCAATTAATCAGGAGACTATAAAATGCCAACCACACTGTTCATCTTTAATGTTAATTCACAAAAAATGAGCAGCAGTAGCCTTTTAAATATGTGTCAACATAAAGCACTGAGTTCTACTTGTAGATGAATCGTCCCACAAAGGCAGGTGGGGCTGGATTCACCCATCACATCATTGCCAGTTTAAAAAAAATCTGCAAAATTGTCCCAAGACCAAAGGGAGTTTAAGTGGATTTCTTTTCTCACCAAACTAGACAAGAATGACATGCAACTAAGACTGCACTACTCATGTAATACCTATCTTCAAAGCACCTAAATTCCTTTATAGCACTACAGTTTTTCTAGGCAGGTTATTTATATATATATATATATCAATCTGTTTTGCTTTCCCCTTAATTTCTACAACTCTGTGATGAGCCCCAAGCCAGAGGTGCAGGCTACAAAAATAGACATCAAAGGAGAAAGACTTGTTAGGAAATGCTTCAAAATATTTTTACACCACAAAATAAATTACCTCATTAAGTGGAAAGACAGAATCCATAGTCTAATTTTTACACTGGTCACAAACAATCCATTCCCAAAAGACATTTAATTTTCCCACATCCTTTTGCAGAAGTACCTATTGCAATGAAGTTTTCTGTGCTCCCAGGTTCTGGATTTGATAAAGGGCCACTATATAGTAAAAGTCCATCTGGAACCACAGTAATAAACTCTAGAGAGAGTGAGCTTTCAAAACAAGGTCTGATGGGACGAAACCATGCATAACCATTTCCATGGAAACTGTGCTTTGTCTGCTGGCAGTCTGGTCCATGAAAGGAAGCAGGACAAAGACATCTGAAAGACCATAAACAAAGAAATAGTCAAAAATCCCCCATGTTCAGCTTTTTTTGGTTCAGCAAATGCAGAACTTAAATCACGGTTTAAAAATCAGCAAAACAAAGATTTTAGGAGAATCTTAGGTGTGTTTGCAATTATTAAAATGCTCTAAGAGTACAAAGTATTTTTGTTCCTCATACTAACTCCCTCAAAAAAAAAAAGTATTTTTGAGGCCAAGTTCTTGAGAACAACGAACTTTTTTTTCCTAAATAACACAGAACATCAAACATCAATTTATTATAGAGTAAACTTGGGGAGGTTAATTCCTAGTTGGCATTCATTTCACTAAGGGAATACTGCTGCATGCCAGGTGATGCTATAATAAAGCAAGTTTACAATCTAATGCTTTTTAGGCTCCTTATTACCCATTGTTTGAACTATATTTCAGTACTACATCCCTGCTGCTACTATTGATACTCACTTTTATTATTACTCTGCTGGAAAAGAGAAAAAAAACCAGGGCACACATGCCTTGATCCTGAATTAGGTGCTCTTAACAAATGACAAGTGTTAATTCTGTGTTCCCCAGGGTTTTCTTTGTTCCTCACACACTTTTTGGGATCACAGCCCCACCGGGGCCATCAGGAAGCCCCTGTCGCTGTTAGGTTTACACCCCAATGCACACATGTGGGGATTTTCTGTTTCTTCTCCAGTTTTTTATGGTTATTTCAGGCAGGTACCACTCCACACCTTAAAGACAGAGGGCAGAAGGAACGTGCAGAGCAGGTTTGCTCACCTGTAGCCGTTCAGAGTGTCCACACAAAGGCCCCCGTTGAGGCAGGGGCTGCGGGGGTAGGAGGAGCAGGGCTGGTGCAGGCGCTCGCGGGCGGAGCAGGCGCACAGCCCGCGGCTGGAGGTGCTCGGGGACACGAAGGACACGCTCCCCGTGTCCATCAGCGTGGGGATGTCACTCACACTCAGCTGGTTTGTACAGCCCTCACTGCAGTTGGCACTCCTGCACTCATCAACGTCGATCTGGGAAATGTTCAGTTGCAGAGCTGACTGCATCTGAGAGAAAAGACAGCGCTGCTGTTATCCTAATGAAGGTTTTTACCTCAATTCTGAAAATTCAGAGCCATCAGAGACTTAATTCAGTGTTTGGTTTCTTGAGCATTACTTAGTAACAGCCCTGATTATGTAGGCAAGAAAAATAATTTGAAAAATTCAGGAAACATTTCATTAAAAAATTACAGCAGCAGCATATCCTAAAAACTTGATCACTGACATGATTGACTGTGAACATGTACTGCTTTAATAACATTATTTCCAAGACCATTATTAGACATTATTATACCATCTGTACTGGTCTAATAACCTTATTTCCAAGGACCAAAGCTCTGAGAGCAGTGACACTCCACCTTCTGAGCTGCAGCATCTGCATCACACCTCTCTGCACTTCAACAGCAGCAACAGGAGTGCTTCAGCTCAAGCCAGCATAAATCCTTCCTCAGCAGTAACACCCAGATATTATTCCTTACATTCTCTCACACAAAAGGATACAGACACAGCAAAATGCAGAGCTGAGCTGCTTTCAATAATCATGTCCACAGACAGTGACCTGACAAGACAACTTTGTAGCAACTTGGATTTAGTCTAATGATTTGTGACCCATAAATTTACATTTCATGTCAAGCTGTCTGCAACAGAACACAGTTCAGCATACTGGATACTGTATTCTATGCTACATTCATCTTTGCTAGTTCACTGTTTTTATTGCTAATTGAAAGCCCAAGTACCAAATAAAAAGAGCCTCAGTGTAACCACAGCTCTGGTAATGTAGGAATAGTAACTCTGAGACCACAGTTTCCATTCCAAATGGAGCAAGGAAGCACTGGCAGAGAGGGAGGGAAGGGAGCTCACAGTGTGAGGGCCAGAACAGAGCTACCATTAGTCCTGGATTTTGTCCTTCAGCCTGCACCCCTAAATTATCACAGTTTGTTCCTTCCACTAATTTGGGAATTTTGCACAGGTGTTTGTAATAAAGCTTCAGAATTTCATCTGTATTTGATGATTCAAATACACTGAAATGTGTACCCAAAACCTGAGTTTGGGTTAGTGAGGCAAAAGACCTCACAACTCTCACAGTGGTACACAGATGAACAAGGTATAAAAAAGTAAAACTAACAACACTGGAGCTTTAATGTGGAGGTTTTTTTCCCAAATGGTAAAACATACGACAAATATCTTAAAAATAAGCTTTGAAAAGATCAAAACAAATACAAAAATACTCAAGTGCTCCTATTTTTTCTCATTTGTGTAGAGATCTCAGTTCACCACTCTAAGAACTTTGATCTTTATAATGCTTTGTCTCTATATTCTCAAATACCATAAGATGTATTGATGCCCTGCCCCCAAAGGCACAGAGTATACTTTGTAATGACATAATGAATCCTGTCAGTGCAGGTCTGTGTCTGCTGCCCATGTTTATCACCATCACTGGAGAGTCTGTAATGCACATTTAGACATCCATGTAATACTGTTATTGAAAAACTGTATAAAAACAACCTTGGCTCCTGTAAAGTATTAGGATGGATTATTTTTTTGCTAAATAAAAATTGCTGTTATAAAATTATATCCCCAGGAGGTAATGCAAACATATTATTTATGTAGAAATTCAATGAATAATTCCAGTGCTAATTACTTATTTTCTATATTTATAGTTATACACATAGAAAAACTACTGGAGGAATTCTCCAGCTATGATTGGTTTTCTGTAAACTATTGGTGATTACTCACTAGAACTATTCATTAAATATTGAAAGGTGGTATATAATTAACAAAAACATATTTTTTCATTAAAATACGTGAAGCAATCCCCTTGTTACCACTTTGATGAATTCAGGTGTCATGTATTATGGCAGAGAATATTTGAAATCTATAGGATTTTCTATCTTATTGTAGCAGTAATTCAATAAATATGCAAAAGAAGCAGTCATTACCTTTCATGAATACTCTCTGTCTCTGGCATTCCCTATTTGGTCACTCTGAAGGCTCTCATAATCCACAGAGCCATTCAAGATACACCAAGAAGGAGGCAGGTAGTAAGTTAAGACAGCCCTGTTTGGTTCCCAGACTCAGGCAGACTCCACCATACTCACACAAATGGAAAGTGCTGATTTCTCTTTGGAAAAATCATCCATATGATGTACCATGTATTAAACCCAAAATGGCCAGGGCAAGTGAAAAGCTCAGCAGTGTCACTTTGCCTTTGTGCAGGGCTACAGAAAAATCCAGCTGTGGCCAAGACAGACTGTGTCTGTAACTGAGTCAGAGAGCAGGACAGTTAGGGAGCACCAAGAAGGGGAGGAAAACATCTTCCATCCCAAAGTTTTTTCCTTGACAATTGTCAAAGAAGTTGGGGAATGGTGTCACTTTGTATTTGAAGCTGTCCTTTGGTGAGATAAATGCAACCACAGGATTGGTTGTCTCCATCTCCACTTACCTGTTGCAACTGTTCCCTAAGCCACACATTCCTTCCAGCAGGACTGTTCCTCTGAAGTGTCACCTCTTTGTACTGCAGAATTTATGCTAGGGTGACATCAAGCCTCCACTCTAAGTGTCTAAACACAAGCTGATGTGGGGATTTGGGGATAACACAATGAAACACTGACTGGAGAAAACACAGTATCTACCCCATGGCATTCTGCAGCTCTCCATTCATTGAACCAGGAGTTAGTACAACCACACCATCCCAGTATGTATGGCACTAAAAAGGGAGAAAGCCTGAATTAAACACTTGTTTTTGTCCTGAGTGCAGCAATAAAACCTTTATCTGCAGATGCAGAGTAGTTTTCCACTGAGCTTTGGGATGTACACCCTGCAAACCCAGTGTTTGGCCGAGTTGCAGAGCTGAGAACCAACCTGAGTTTTGAACGCTGCCATCTCCGCGTGCAGTTTCTCAGGTCTGTAATAGGCCGAGGCAGCACGGACTGCAAACCTCACATCTGTCTGCTTTCCATCCCTGCCCATCACACTGAAGACAATCACATCACTCAGCTTTGCAGGTAACAGCTTTGCAAGGAACTCCTTGAACTCGCCATGTCTTGTTTTGCCATGTTCATCTCTCCTTATGAACTCCTCTGCTGTGATACCTGGTCAGGGGGTTCAAAAATAGACAAACCTGAACAGGTGGGAGCTCACGGGTTAGTGTCTCAATTTATTTCTTATTTAACAATATGGAAACATACCAGAAAGTAGCCTGCAGTGATAAGCAAATCAAATATTGATGTAATAATACCTGCACCCTGTAAACATTGAGTTAGAGAAGCAGCTGATCTAAACCCTCACCAGCAAATAAAACCAACCTGAGAAACGCACAGTGGCTGAGTTTTGTATGGCTTCATTTTCCAGGTCTCTGACATGGATTTGTACTGTAGATATAACATCAGGACAAACTCCATCAGAAACTCTAACTCTTAAGTTGTATATTCCCTGAGGAGTGTTATCCACCATCAGCAAAGACCCAGTCCTCTGATTTAATCTGAAAGATCTAGACAGAAACCTTCAATTAGGAAATCTTAACAAATCAAAGCTGAGGTTTCACATTATTCATTAACGCCATTCAGAAGACCATAAATGTTACTGTGAAGGTTATAGGGCCAAAACTCATGGGAATTAGCCAACAACCTCAGAAAGGCACCTCAGCCACCTTAACTGAGAAATGACAATATGCAGATGTTATATAGAGATGTTCCTGCCACTCAGCCTTTCCCAGATTTGAACAAATGCAATGTGCAGTTGAACCAGGTGGTTGAGCACAGTCATCATGGGCAAGCTCTGAGGTCAGTAAAAGGGGTAAAAACAAACCCACACTGATCATTCCATGTTCTCACATCTCTATCTGGAACAGGGTAAGTCTGTATAAAATCTCTCACAGCATCTTCATTGGACACCTCAAAGGGCCAGTAATCAGCAATTATGGAAATATTCCATGACCATTATTTTGGAACAGTGACCTCTTAGCATGGAAACAGGCCCAGGGGCTGCTGATGGACAGAAAGTCTTTAATTCTGGGCTACATAAAGCTTTAAACTTTTAGTCATAGCACAGACTAAAATTCACTTTCACATGGCATACAGTTATGCCATAAACCATCTCACTTTATTATATGAACAAATAATATCTAAGTAGGAATTAAGGGTCCTATTCAACATTTCAATTAACAGAAAAAAACCCTCCACTAATCTGAGTCATGGTTTTCACATGAAATTGTAAATTTAGCCATCAAAGGAGAACACCAAATTCCCTTCCACTTTTGATGAAATTACTCCATTATTTGCTTTTAAATTCAGGATTTGTATTCCAACAACCCTAACATCTGAAAGCAAGCGTTAGGACTCTGTCTATTTTTAAATTGGAGCTTACAGAATGTGCATTTTAAAGTAAATTAATTATGACATCTGATTAAAAATCAACATCATGGTGTGATCCTGCATTGTCTTGGAAAAAAATATTTAATGCAAAAATTTCTTACTACCTAGGAACTCAAGTGAAAAAGAAAAAGAGCGTTTGAAAGGTACATCCCTTAATACACTCAATAACCCTGGCTTTATGCACATCCTGAACACAGAGAAATACATGGTGAGAAAATAATTACAGAAGGATAAATATTACTCATTTTGACAGAAATACAATCCTCACTTGAGCAGTTTTCCTTCAGAGAGAAATGTTTTATTGTCCCAGTCATCCTGATCTGGTGCAAACACTTCCCCAAGCACTGTTGTTGACCATTTTCCTGTTGAGATAAATTATAATAAATCTGCATTTAATTTTTGCTTTTCAGTGCACTTTATATTCTGTGACATTCATTACTGCATTTATTATTTTCAGACTCCTGCTCGATTTAGTGATGGTTATGATCCAAGATTCTTAAAACAATGCATAGCCTGTCATATGATATCTGCCAGTTCTGGCAATGTGAGCACACTGGAGATGCCACATGAAAGAAGAAAAGCTGGAAACAGCACAAAACAGCACTAGAATCATACATAAATACAACTCTCTAAAAAACTCTCAGACAAAAGAAAAATTAAAAATCACCGCATCAGAAGTTAATTCCAAATGTTTCATTGCTACTCTGTTATTTTGAAGAGCACACAAGTGGAATCCAGCAAAAGGGGGAGAGCATCTTATGGGGTGCAGCTGGGAGAGAAGGACAGGATGGGGGAAAAGGAAAAGGGCAGGAAGACACTGAGCTGGGCCAGGTCTTGGTGATTTTTCCAGGCCCTTGGAGGCTGGAACAGAAGTGGAACATCCAATCAATTTTTCTAAAACAGCAAGAGGAACAAATTCAGGGAAAGAGACTTTTGAAATCCACAATCCAGGTTCAGCAACATGGGAGATTTTTAAGGTTCAAATCTGGAGCCAAGCCAACCTGGATGCTTCATTCTCTCATTTCTACAGTATGATCTGGTCACATCTTTTTTACAATTTAGGCATACTAAACTCAGAAAATGTAACTGCAAAATACCTTCTGTAGGTGAACACTCATTAATGGAAAATAGATTTTATGGGTTTATAAAAATACTGCTTTTACTGAAAGTTCAATATATACCTGTTTGCAGCTAACAGTTCATTGGTAGATAATCTTTTACACACTAAGGTCTGAGTTTAACAAATATATTTCACTTATTCAACTTTACTTAGTCGTTAACAGAACAGGAGCTGCAGTTCTGAAGTATGTAAACCATTAAAGAAACAGATTAACAGACTGCAAGAAAGAAATTAAAATTCTGCTCTTTCATGAATCTGATCTAGTATCCAGAATCTGATCTCACATCCAGCCAGCACTTACCTTTGTAGCTGTACGCATAGACTTCCTTGTGGCCAGACTCATGGCAGTTGTCATTCTCATCACCAATTGTTATAGTCAGGGTGTTCGTGGAGCTCATAGCTGGAATCCCATTATCTGTTATAATTATTGGCATGTGAAACACCTTCTGCTTTTCTCTGTCAAAGGACCTCAAAGCTGTTATAGTTGCTGTGTTATTTCTGTTGTCAGTAAGAGAAAAGTCCAAGGAATTCTGATATTCTGGTGGCAGTGAGAAGGTAAAGGGTGGCCCATTTTCCTCAGCGTCTGGATCAAATGCATGAAGCAGCTTTGAGGTATGGTTCATATGCACTATCTCAGGCTTCAATGTATTTTCCCAAACTACAGGCATGTATGGTGCTTCAAACCTTGGTCCATTGTCATTAATATCGAGCAAGTTAATTAAAACTGTAACGCTTCCAGTGCGGGCAGGTGTCCCCTGATCTGCAGCTTGTACAACTAAAGCGTATTTCTGAATAGCTTCACGATCAAGGGCACCTGCCACAACCACGTGGCCAAACTGGTCAACCACAAACTGTCTCAAAGGGTCTGAGTCTGACTTTATAGAATAAATAATCTCCCCATTCAAATCAGAGTCCTTGTCTGTAGCCCTCACTGTGGTTACTGTAGTACCTACAGGCACATCTTCAAATACAGGGTTTGTCTGAATAAACTGAGAAGGGAAAGCTGGGCTGTGGTCATTTGAGTCTTCAACTTCAATCAGGCACACTGCAACACTAGTAAAATCCAGATCTTCCACAGTAATAGTAAGATTAAACTGTCTTTCACGGGCATTCTCAAAATCCAACTTTTTTTTCAGTCGAACAGTGCCACATTGCCATTCTTTGTCATTCTCAATATAGAACTTCTCATCTGGGTCTCCCCCAATGATACTGAACATTAAGTCTGCATTTTCCCCAACGTCTGCATCTGTAGCACACACCTGCAGGACTTCTGAGTCAATGGCACTGTTCTCAGGAATTGCTGCCTGCCACAGCTTCTTTGTGAATTTGGGAACATTATCATTGACATCTGCAACCCAGACAGTGGCAGTGCCAGTTCCTGTTAGCCCTCCCCCATCTCTTGCTTCAACAGTGAGGAAGTAACTTTCAGTCCTCTCCCTGTCTAGCAGTCCTCCTGCCACATGGATGGTCCCAGTACTGGGGTTGATATTAAACATGTCAGTGCCAAACTCGTTCTTCACATTCTCAGTTATCCTGTAGGTCAGGACAGCATTCACACCAACGTTTGGGTCATCACGGTCCACTGCAGCCATTTCCATGACCAAGGTGTCTGCAGGAGAGTTTTCAAAGACATTCCCATTGCAGTCATCAGGCATGCACGAGAACGTGGGTGCATTGTCGTTTATATCCCACACGTTGATGATCACATCAGCAAAGCCTGTGAGTCCTCCTCCACCTTCATCAGTGGCCAACACAATGAACCTCCACAGCGCTCTCTCTTCCCGGTCCAGCCTCTTGTGGGAGTAAATGCTGCCTGTTTTCTCATCTATTGTGAAAATGTCACCTGCACCATACCCATGCAAGGAATATCTCAAATCTCCTCCATCAACACCACTATCAGGATCACTGGCCATAACCTACAAGAGTTTTGAAAAAAAACAAACATGGAAAGCATGAAATATGCAGTGATTGCATCACATCCTATATGCTGCTCCAGTCTAAAGGAGTTCAAGCAAAAGCATATGGCATGGTATTAACATGTGCATGCCAGGGAATAGCAAATCCAGGGACAGCTCAGGGCAGGCAAATATGCATTTTTAAAAATGTTAACAATTTTAGTATTAAAATAATATTATATTCTTCATATTCATATAGGTAATTTAAATATTACATTCTGATAGCTACTTTAAGTTGTCCATTATTTGCTTTTCAGGATTAACAAATGATCCATCCTGTTTATCCCACTTACTATCCCTGTATTTTTTTCCACAAAAGTCCATTTCTTCTCTTCAGTGATAAAAAAAACTTAGTCAAAATAAACTTCATCAATAATTATGTGCTGAGTTATTTTTAACATAATTGTACCACAGTAATCTGTGCTTTTTTATTGAAATATCATAATCTGTGGAACTGCATACACTACCTGAAGTACAAAGACTGGCAGTGAATCCAGTTCCTCAATTATACTTCCATAGTATTCATTGATAGAAAAAACTGGAGCCTCATCATTTTTATTCATGATGTTGATGATGATAACTGCATAATCTTCCCATTTCCCATCAGAGGCCAACAAGTGGATCTCATACATTTTTGTTTCTTCATAGTCCAGTGGCTGGGCAATGACAATGGCTCCTGTTTCTGGATCCACATCCAGCACCCCTCCTGTGTTTCCAGCTGTGATCTGATACCGTAGTTTAGCATTTGTTCCTGTCAATTACCAACAGTGTCAGAAAACACACATTTCTTGAAGTAAACTGATGGTGAGATGAAGTACAAATCACACAATAACCGATTAGTGGTATTATTTTTATTTTATCATTGTTGTGGTCTTTTAAAACATGCAGCTATGTCAGATTACTTAGCAGCATTTTCAGTTCTGGTGTGTCCAACTGTAGTTTGTCTCTACAAAATGTGTCTATGCAATGAAGTAATAATTCTGTTTTGACTTTATTTAGAGGGTAGAAATGAAGTGCCATATATGCATCACATCAGGTCCCCTGTCCAGCACTACAGAGCAGATTTACAGGCAGCCTAAGTCCCAAACTAAAAGTTCCTTGAGTCATAAATCCTTCTGCAGTACACCTTCACCACATTTGCCTCAGCCTCCTACAGAGTGGGAGGAATCCAGTGCAGTCAGGATTTCCTTGCATTTCACAAACACACAGAGAACAGTCCTTGGGACTTGTGCAACAAAAAAAAAGCAGTGTTTCACCATACAGTGAAGCTGAATTAGCAGTGCTCCAGGGTCAAAAGATGGAAGCATTTACTGATCTGTTAGTGACTGAATTTCTGGCTGGTTTGTGGATAAAACAGTGTAGCTAAAATTTATCATATGCATTTAGGAAGTCTAGATTCAAATAAAACAAGCAAACAAACCAAACACAAACTATACTGTCCATCATAGAGAAAGCAAATGAATCTCACTAAAATGAAGTCTGACTTATTCTAGTTAACCAGGACATTTTTATTGGCTCTCATTTGTAAGAAAATGATCTGGTCTATAAAAAGTTTGTATCTGCAGGCACAGAAATTATCTCCTATCATCCCACATTAGTGCATGTCTCCTGAAATAAGAGATTGTACCTCACAGCTCACAGTTGTGAACTAATGTTCATGCCTGAGCAGTGCACACTGAAAGAAGTTTTAAAATCTAGGGACAGAAAGACATTTCCTTTTCTCACACCACCAGCTATGCCTTGGAGTGCTGAGATGAATGAAACTGATTAATATTTTGGAGAGAGCTGTGGGGGACTGCAGTGCTTTACCTTCATCCTCATCGTTGGCACTGACTGTGAGGATGGTGGATCCCACATCCTGGTCCTCGGCCACGCTCACCTCGTAGACGCTCTGCGCGAAGACGGGCTGGTTGTCGTTGACGTCGCTGACGGACACGCGCACGTACGCCGTGTCTGCAGAGACAAGGAGCCACACACTCAGCCCCAGCTGTGCCACTTCTGCCTGCTGCCATCCCTTCACCTGTCTGCCTGCGCCTTCAGTGGGGACAAATGTGCAGGCAATACAGAAACAAACCCTGAGGGTTGTGGGCTGCCTCTATACCAACATTACTCAAAAGCACAGGGTATCAAAGATATGTCACATCCAATTTGTTTAAACGTATACTACATGAATAATTGAGTCATTGATACCTAATATGACAGTTGTACAGTGTTTAGTAATAATTTTTTGTCCTGAAGCCACAAAATTTTAACTTTTTATTTAAGCAGGGTGATCAGTTGAAAAAAGCATTTTCTATCTTGCATATTCCTGCTCCATAATTACTTTTAACTGAATACCATACATATGCAGTGCTTTGAGAAACACTTGCCCTGCCCAAAGATTTGCATCCTACAGATAACAGGCACATCTTTACCAGCTGGTCAATACTCTCTAAACACTTAATATGAAGGCCTATAGGTTTTATTTCATGCTTGATCATCATGTAAAGCTTATCTTCCAGCTCTGATACAACAGTTGCACAGGTAAACAGTAAAAAAGCCACCACAAAATCAGAACAACAGGCACTCTTCCACAAGACATGAAAAAAAAGGAAATTACCATTTAATCTTGTATTTCAGAGCTTCTGTTTTCAGACACAATCCAAGTAATATCACACTTACCACAGCCATCTGTCCCTTACCAGAGTTTGGCTTCCCATGCTTTCCAGGTCGAGCTGATTCAGAGCCATCCACTGACTTGACTTCCAGAAGGTAGGAGCCCTTCTCCTCTCTGTCAAACACTGAGGTGGTGTAAATGGAGCCAGTCTGGGGGTCCAAGCGAAAACAGGTGTAGTCTCTGCCACTGTCATGCAACAGGGAGTAAGTTATCTACAGGATTGAAAAGAAGTTGTTAATAGATACTTTCCTTTTGTTGAATAGTTCACAGCTAGAATAGCACTTAAGGAGAGGAAGAACTGTCCCATGTCTGAGTACTTGATCAGGCCAAGGAAGCTGGGTAAAACTGCAGCTCCAGCAATCTGGTCTAAAGCCAATTAACTTCCTTGACTGCTGATCTGTAAAGGAAAATAATTTGTCTAATCAGCTCCTGATTTCACTAGCATGTGTTTGTACAGTGCTTGTGCTGCAGCACTAAAACTCAGCTAAAGATCCCAAGTAGTTCTACAACATGCACAGGTGAGCTGCATTTGAACCTGCTCAGGATCACAGACCATGTTCTACCCTCTATTATCTGCATGGTTTTGTGACTTGACTTCAGTTTGCACTCTTCTTCTAAAGATGTATCTATTTTTGTATCTATTCCTTGCTGATTTGTTTAATCAGCAAGGAATGTATCCTCTTTGGGTGTTAACTTGCAATATTTTGTAAGGACTCAGTTTGCAGTATTGCCAATGATTTCCAACTCACAGAAGCTTTTAACAGAGCTTTTCTTCCATCCATTTATCCAATCTCATTGTAGGTCTATGTAGGACTTTCCACACAAAGGAATTCTACAGCAAGCATTTCAACTAAGCTACAGGCTGTGTAAATATTTCCTCTTTGTTTTCTGCCTCACACCTACTAGTTTTAGTTGCATTTTTCACCTGGCAACACAGAGAAGCATGTAATTATCTACTTTATTTCATTCTACATCTCTCTATTAGTCATTCCTTTTCTTGGTTGAAGATTTCTAGAGTATTTAGCCATTGCTCCTGCAGAAGTCATTCCACAGCTTTCATCAAGGGAGATGAAGGTGCCCACTTTCTTACCTCCCCATGCTGACCAAGGTCGAGGTCAGTGGCAGACACCTGAGTGACAAATGTCCCCACCTCAGCTCCCTCTGTTACTGAGGCTTCATAAATGGACGAAGTGAAGAATGGGACATTGTCATTGACATCTAGAACATCAAAAAGAGCACACAGAGAGAAAACTATAAAACTTTAGAGGGAAACAGTGCAGGATTATCCTGTGCCATCACTGAGCAGCTCACACACCTGTGACATTAACATGGACCGTGGTGAATGCTGCCAGAGGAACTGCAGCCACGTTCTGTGCTCGCACCCGCAGCTGAAAGCTCTTTGTTGTTTCATAGTCCAGGGGCTCAGCTACCAGGATTGAAGCAGAGCCATCGTGTCTGTTTGGAGTCAGGTAGAAACGCACCGGCATGTTGGTCTCTGGGACAAGCCCCTCTTCCAGGTTGTAAGTGACACGGGGATCTCCAAGGGGAGAAGTTGCTTTGATTGTCTGCACAGTTCAAAAAGTATCTGTAATCAACCCTTCTGCAAGTACAGCAACATTTCTAAAAGCTTTTGTGCTTTCATTTTCCCAGATATTCAGCTACAAAACACAAAACTCTTATAAAAGCTCACTATTTAAGCAAATAAACAATGTTCAGTTACTCTGCAGCCTGAGAGCTACAGACAGACAAAAATCTTACCAAAATTGAGGCATCCCGTGTCGTATTCTCTGGAATAACAACTTCATAGCTGTCTCTTTCCCACTGTGGAGGCTGGTTTTTTGCACTGGTTACAGTTACAGCAAGTTCAACTTTACTGCTCCTGTTGCCTCCATCTGTAGCAGTAATCTCTCGAATTATAGATGACTTCTGAACAGTAAATTACAGAAGGTTTTGAGCAGGCCTCCAAAATAAATTAATACATACATTTAAAGGTACACTTAAAAATAGCCCTCACAAAAGAAAAAGATCTGAAGAAGAACTCAAAATATGAACTAGGTGTAAATTTGATGAAAATTCTATTTACTTTACTTAGGAGGGTTGGAAGATTTTGCTATATGTCTCAATAAACGTAAGCAGACATCACACAAAATTTAAAACCAAACAGAACCAAAAAACCCACTTTATGGAGGCCCTGAGTTCTTAAGCTTACCTATTAACAGTTCTTGTAATTAGGTCTGTAGGGTTCTTAGATTCATTAAAGGAAATATATTAAAAGGATACTCCTTCACCAAACTTTTGTGTGTCAGTTATTTAGAAGTTCAATTTCAGTATTAAAAGTATCCATTTAAAGACTGACATCTACACCAATAGTTCAATTTCAAAACAAATTACTTTAAAATCTGAAAGTATCAAAATGCTTGTGTAGGTATTTAGAAATAGTTGAAACTGATCAATTTTAGATAATTACATGAATTATGCTTTCACCTTCCTGAGGGACAGCTATGCTTAATGTACCACAACTGACATATGCCAAGTTGGGAATCTGTATCAGGACCAAAATGTCACCCTTGTTCCCATTCAGGTTTGTGTCTTGACTTGTTGCCTGTAAACACAACAAAGTGCTACACCTGGGTTCTTGCTCCTCTGCTTCTGACCTCAGTCCTCCAGCCCTTGGAATCAGCATGCCAGAGCCTGAGAAATGGGAAGAGCAAGTCTCAGAGGCACTGCTGTGGCTGCTGCTTCCCAGCTGAAAGCAGGGCTTGGTCATATCCAATTCACAGCCCATGAACCCAGCAGCTAAAAGCCTTAGGCTCATGTTTAATTTAAATAGATGTATTGATCCTTAAACCTGAGGAGTAATCCAAACTCATGACCTCAGTCCCTCCCATGATATATTGCAATAGTCAGCTTAAAAAGGAAAGCAAGCACCATACCTGAGATATGGGCTGGTTCACAAACACCCAGCCTGTGGTAGGATTAATCTGTAAATAATTTGGTTCATCACTTGCTATGGAATATGTGATGGCAGCATTTGAGCTGTAGTCATCATCACGGGCTGCAACACGCAGGAAGCTGGTCCCAACTCTTGTGTCCTCTCTAAGGAAATCTAATGGAAGGAAAGGATATTTCCAATTGATCATTAATTTCCTAAACTACCATGGACATTTTAGTAAGTCATAAAGAAATAACTGCCATACATTATTACTCTAGCATAATTTGCTCTTCCTTGTAACAATAGCCACACACACTGAGTATTTTAAAGGGCTGCTATTACTCCAGAGCTACAGATTATATCTGAACTTCATATTACCCCATTCATAACCTGGAATTCTTATTTAAGATACTTCTTTTAACTGTATTTTAACCCACAGAATAATTGCTCTGTATGAATGACATGGCTATTGTTTCAAGGAACTTTCCCATAATGCAGGCCTATGAGCCAAGGCTGTACATGTTACATAACACATATTACAGTGAGCAACAGCTCTGCAATAAATAAGCCAAGTGCATCTCTTGATGCATCAAATTTGTCACATGTTCTACTGCCAGGATAGGCAAAAACCCAAAAATCTGAGACATGGGGTACGCTCACACTCAGGGCACTGAAACTCTATCCAATGACTCTCAATTACATTCATAGTGGGTGTTTTCAAATCTGGGGTCATTGTCATTTTGGTCCAGGATGACAATATTGATCTGACATATCCCAATGAGCGGCTCCGCTGCCTGATCTGTTGCTGTCACAGTGATGGGATATTCCCTCTGCTTTTCTCGATCAAATACCTGAACAGTTGTCAGAACTCCTGAAAACAAATTAAATATCAAAGAGTTAAAATTCTGTGCATCTGGCAACATTCTTCATGCAGATGTTTCTTTTTCTGTCAATACATTGGGATACAATGCAGTAGGTTAAGTACACCTATAACATCAGATTCAAGGATCCAACCCTGAGATTTAACAATTGCAACAGCTGACATTTTACTGCTCAGGCAGACTCAAACTTTAGTTACACTTACATTTACACACCAGAGGAATTTGAATTAGAATGGAAGTGTAATTTAAGTTTAGAAAATGGAGGTAAGTACAAACTAAGAAAATGAGTTTCTCAAAAAATTATTTCTTTTGAAGAGCAGTAAGTACAGGGTAAAGGAATGTTTCATATCTTTTATCCTCCAGAAATTCAGCCTGAACCTAGTTTTGGCCTTCTAAGATTTAGTTCCTTTGCTATTTGTAAGACTGCTGTAATTTGGATAAATTATATGCCATTAGCAATGTTGCAAGGTAATGTACACTTAAAATAGGTTTGTTTGGGTTTTTTAATCTAGTTACAAAAGGACACAAGTTACTTCACAAAGCAGAACTTCCACATTTCAAGGAAAACATCAGCTTTAGTTCAGTACTGGACATGTATGAAACTTAGTTTTATGGAAGACTTGTTCATGCAGTTAGTACAGTTTATATTTGGTCTGCAGTCAAAACACCAAATGAAAAAGCATGAAGAAGTCTGATTTTATCTAAGCCTTTTCCCCAACAGTGTCACCAGGTGGTTTCTCTATGCCATTATCAGCACTGACTTTTCTTACCTGTGTCAGGGTGAATGCTAAATGCTGGTAGGACACCATCTCTGTGCATCAAGCCATATTTCACTATTCCATTGGCCCCTTCATCAGCATCAGTGGCTTCAACCTGCAGAACAACAGTCCCTGAAGGCTGATTTTCCAGGACAGAAGCATGTTCCCGATAATACTGGCACTAAGAGAGGGGAGGAAAAGAAAGAAACAATTTAAAAAAGAGAAAAATCAAGGACTTCCCTTGCCATTTGATTTAAAAGTATACTAGCAGAGGAAAAAATAATTATTTAGCTACACTTCCATTGCCATGCTCAGCTGTTAAAGCTTTATCTTACCATGATTAATTTAAATTTCCTTTGCTATTTTGTGGTTATACAAACAACACAAAACATGAGGCCACTGAGCATCTCCATCTAATGAAAATATTTGGAGAAAATGTTAAAGTTGCTTCCAAATGCAAATATTTTTCTATATTAGCAAAGGTCTAATAAAAAACGAGGGCACACACTTGCCCAAACCACAGAATTGTTTTGATCAAAAAGGGACTTCTACACAAAGTAATTTTGTCAAGGAGAGGCTACTGAGAATTTCTAGGACTGACATGAATAGTTGCTGACTTTTCAAAATATGCAACATTGTTCATCAACATCTGAGCTATCAGTACCACACCTGAATATAGAAAACAGATCTTTAATATGAATTAACATTCTGAAACCAAATTCAAGCATTGATTTTTCACAATTAAGCTAATTGATTTTTCACTGTTTAAGCTAAAACACTCATTCTTCTCTCTTTCTTTAGTTGCAGACACACAATCATCAAAGGAAACCTGTGTAATTTAGAGAGGTGTTCTGGAACAAGCCCACTGCACAGACAGCTATCCCTGTGGATTCCTGCTCACATGGGATCTCCAGAAGTGTTTCACTTGGTCTCACCCTCTGAAATGCCAGAGATGAGGTGTGGCTCAGGGAACAGACAGGAGCTCACAGGAGCTGTTCTGCCACAAGAGCAGAACAAAGCCTGAAAGCCTTAGGGAGGGATGGAAAAGAAGAAGACAGGGCCCAGAGGGAAGGAGAGCACCTCCTGACCAGCTCATCAGCTGCAGTGCCAACAGTGCTAAAACATTTTTACACAGTCCAGTACAAATGCCAGAGGCTCATATATTTACCTTCTGAAAGACAGGTTTGTTGTTGTTGACATCATCAATTTTCACAACAACCTGGGCAGTACTTGTGAGAGGATGGGGCCCTCCAGAGGCATTATCATCAGTAGCTGTGACATTCAGAACATATTCTGTCCCCTGCAGCTCAGGAAATGGGCTTGCACGAAGTCTAACTAGTCCTGTAAAAACAACAGGTTGTGGGGTTTTGCTGCATTAACCCATTCCCATTATCCTTCTCACTACTGAACATGACAACAAAGCATTCTGGCTTTCCTATTCACCAATAAAGCATAATGCTGTGCTGTTTGATTTAACTACAGTGTTTTTACTGCAGCCCCACATTAAAGCAAAATAAAG
The DNA here is from genome assembly GCF_023055355.1 of Agelaius tricolor. Lineage (NCBI taxonomy): Eukaryota > Metazoa > Chordata > Aves > Passeriformes > Icteridae > Agelaius > Agelaius tricolor. Next base: position 6,048,987 of record NW_027269275.1, on the reverse strand, counting down.
ACATCACAACAGGTTTGTCTGCAGGTTTGTCCACAGAGCAAACTGAGCCTACAGCCACAACTCAGCTGCCCTGCACATAATGACTTCCATCAATCTGCAGCTGCCATGCACAGCTCAGCTGAGACTCCTTCAAGTTTACCTTCCTGCAGCTCAGATACAGCAGCACTGAGCTACAGAGGCACAGGCTGAGACAGCTCTGTTGTGGCTCTCAGAATCCCCCCAGGACACAGCCTGCTGGCTGGGACACACAGGCACTGGCAGAAATGCAAAATGCAGAGGGCACCACAGCTGCCTGCAGAGATCCTGCAGACAGGGGCTGCCATTCTTCTGCTCCACCATCCATCACATCTGTTATTCATCAGGAATAATCACAATTGTCATCACAACAGAGTATTTTCACAGCATCAATGTCACTAAATTTGCTTGAAAATGTATTGTTTTAGTTGCAGCACTTGTCTTTGACACTTCTCCACAGTACCTCCACATTTCTACAAGAGGGTACAGACTATTCCCCTGACATCATTCCTGAAAAGAAACTGCTGTAAGCCACTCTATAAACCTTTACTGGTTTATTCAGCAACAACAGCCTGAAAGTGTTTTGGAAAAAATGCTAATCTTCCTAAAGTTAAGTTTCAAATACTATAGAATTAATTGGCAAAAAAAGTATAAATGTACCTATATTTGATTTTCTATATTAAAACTGTGGAGCTAATCCCAAGAGATGCTATCAATCAAATGTTGAAATGCTCTGACCAAAAAAATCTGTTTCTCACGAAAAAGGTCTTCAGAAGTGTCATGTCTATTAATGCTGTAGCTTTTAGACACTTTCAAAACCTTTGTTCCTCTTCAGATGCCCAAGCATCTGTAGAAATTTAACTCTTGGAACCTGCAACTCTATTTTTAAGTCAGAAAGGAAGGGAAGGAGCTCATAGTAAACTCAGGGTAATGATTCAATGCTTGCAAGTTACCTGCAGACTGTATTTTTGGGAATGTTTCAGAATCTTATATTAATATTGCAAAAACCATGATTGCATTGAAATTAAAATTTCATGTTAAGTGAACTCTATGAAATAAAGTGAAGGAATATCTAAGGGCAGCTTGCTCCTTCCTATCTATTCAATGCTTCTGCTTTGGAAAATTTAAGTTCAGATTTTGATTGCAGTTCAAAATACAAAGCAGTTTAACTGAAGTTAATTAAGTTACTTCAATCCTTCAATGGGATTTCAATTTGTTTGCCTGTTTCAATCTCAAAACATCCTCTTCTGTTTTTTCAAGCAATCAACAGCAAATAAATCCTATTAATTTAAAGGGATATGCCAACCTACTCAGATGTTGGTGTTTGTGCACTTATTTCATTTACTTTTTTTTTTCCTAATGAGGACACCAATGTGGTGGGAACCTTTTTTCTTCTCATGTTTTGAAAATATGTGACTATTGAAAATAACTAAAAAGATGTAAACATTGGCATTTCAGAACAAGTGCCTTAGACTGCAAAGTATTTCTCCACACATCTTTTTTTCTCATGCATGCAGTATTCTTGGCTAAACAACACTGGTCATGTGAATGATTAATCTTAAATGAAAAATACACTTGGTTAGTTCAGATTTTATACACTTTTATCTTCACTGAAATATAACAGTGGGGGTCTCATTCCACCTACAAACACTTCATTTTGTGTCAGCACAACATAGATAAATCCAGCCAGGAAATGTTTGCTCTCACCAGCATAATCAGGACCAAGACCCAAGCATGGGGTGGGAAAAGCCTCATTTAAAATCCCAGATGTCCAGTTTCTTTTATTAAATTCTATTCAGATACTTGTCTGACATTTTGGAATGTCACCCTGTTATCAATAATAACATTCTCTATTAATTTACTGTCTCTTAAGCTACCTGTTATCTATAATAATGCCCTCTATTAAGTTACTGACTGAAAGCAAACACTGAACAGGTAAGAGAGGTCAATTATACACAGATTTGAGGAAATTATACAATTTTTTATCTTTATAAGAGAGTATAGGCATTCTTCCCTTGCACTTGTTAAAATTAAGCTTCAAAGATAGCATATGCTATTCAGTTTATTCAGATAATAAGACCAAATTCAAGGTGCATCACAACAGAACCCACATTATGACCACAGCAGTAAAGAGCTAATAGACAATTACCTTTCTTAGGGTCAATAACAAAGTTCCCTCTCTCATTCCCAGACAGAATTTCATATGTCACACCATCTCCATCAGGATCAACAGCATTAACTGTGGCAATCAGTGTGTTTGGGCCTGCATCTTCAGAAACAAAGCTCCTGTAGCTGTTAAAAAACCCAGACAACAGCACATTCATTAATTTAACCAGGGTATAATATGTACAGAACTAAGCTTTACAACACCTACTAACTAGCTGTTCAAAGGGCACTGCAGGAATTGGTAACTTTCTAATACAATTATACTGATATGATGCTTTTTTGTTAAGCAGTGAGATGATAGCATTGATGATCTATCCAACCATCCACACCCTTCTGTTGTTACCCCCATATTTCCCTCCAAACTTTCAACAGCCTTGAAGATGAGGTGTGCAACAAGACTTGTGCTGAATGCAGAATTCACGTGGGTTTTTTTAGATTAAAAAAATGAGCTTCCTGATGCACAGACTCCAGGCTAACATTTGCTAAATTAAAGCAGTTCCCATCACAGCACTTTCTGACAGAAGCCCTCAAAAGACTTTCAGTGCAGTCCTTGCCCCAGCAGGACTAAGATGAGAGTGAGATGTGGAGGATATGTGCATAATGTCAGTTTTACAAAAATCTCTGCTCAAGTCCAGACACATCACTGACATTGTAAGCTCTTAAGAGGCATTATCAGCCTAAGCTTAATGCTCTCTGGAGTAGAAAAGCCCCCTGCTTTAGCAAAGTCCCAAACATTTATTATTTTATCTGACTGCACTGAGCAGTGGCAGACTAAGCACCCACCAGGCCTGTCCACAGGAGATACCCCAAAGCTCAGCTGTAAGAGGAGCTGCAGCTGGCTGGATCCACCAGAATACAGATGCACCACTGGGTTAGACTGCTTATGGACACACTGGCCAGATGCTGAGAATAGCAAAAACTTGAAAGGAAAAGAAAATGGATGCACAGGAAACCTTTTCCTTCGCTTTTGTTGTAGAGATTTGTGTGTTTTCCATGAAACCTCCGTAGAAACAGCTTCTTTTCTTCCCCCAGTTTTATATGCAATGGAGTAAGAGAAGTAAATCATTCTGGTTTAGCTCAGTCACAAACCTCAAGACACTGTCTTAACTGTGCATCTCAATAGCAAATGAACAGTAATACTGATAATTTTTTACATGAAATACAGGGAGAGCAGAGATCAGAAGAGATCTCTTAAAAAAGAAAAAGTAAAAACTGACAACATGAAAGAGAGTGGTAGCCTTAAGCATTTCCTAACTGAGATAAAGAATAACTGTGATGAAAGAGAGCTCATGGCAAGGAATCATGAGTTTATACTGGGCTGTAAATCTGTTTGAACAAAGGGCTAGAAGGACAACATCATCACCTAGATTTGTATTAGTCTGCCACAGAGCACAACATTAACTGCAAACAGTCTCTCAACAGGCCCCAATTTACATATGTTCACAATGATTCCATTTCATGGAAAATTTCAACTAAGTTCTGTCTGAAATTTACCTCTGGGTTGAGGATTTTTTCATAACAGGAAAGATAAAGCAAAATCAAAGCCTAGTTAACAAAAACCTTGAGATAATTTGTATTCCAGGAGATGAATTCAATTCCAACGCCTATCTACACATACACACAAGAGTAGTTTCCCTGCTATTGCACAGAGAACAGAAAAGCTTCTTGTGAAGTTTTGGTAATTTCAAATAATATTAATTTTAATCATATTCTTCAGTAAACTTTAAGTACAAGAGCTGACAGGGATTTTTTTTACACTTTGTTTTCTGTTTCAAATTTGTTAGAGATGTTTACAGCATCTTAAATAGTATCACTCACTTCTGATTCAAGTATTAGGAACAGATGCAGATAAATATTCAATATCTCTGAATAGTAAAAGAAATTAAATTAAAAATAGGAAGAGTGAGAAACATAACCTGGTTTATCTGAAAATATAGATAAATCCAATAATAAATTCCAAAAGATCAAAATTTCCAAGTCATATCTTTTCAGCAATGTTTAGAAAAGAAAGAAAGGCACAAGATTTTGAAGCCAGAGGTTATCTGCACATAAAACAAGGACTGTCAGAAAGCTTTGATGTTTTGTTCAGCTAAACCCCAAGCTTAACATCACTGAAATCTTTGCTTTGGTTTTGTTCTGGGCAACTTCTACTTTTAAGAGTAGAAGTTGGTGCAGAAACTGACTGGAAATTCCATTACTAAGCCTCTAACATCACTGCAAGTTTTTAGCACTTCTGGAATTGCTTCGGATGCTGCTGAGTCCCAGATATGGAAGAAAAGTGCTTACATGTATTTAGAAGAAAAAAATATATACATGCAATTTGTAGGGGATGGAAAGTGAAATTAAGTGAACTCCACTTAATGGCACTTATCTTGTGGGTTTTGTAATTCAGTTGCCATTTAGGATTGTGTCATCTAAGCATTTTTCTTTGACAGCTATAAACCAAGGATGCAGACTGCTGACTCTAAGTTTAAACTGCCTAATTAAAAGGCAAAATTCCCCCATGTCTCTAGATGAGGCTGATGGCAACAACTCTGGTGCCTGTTTTTTCTGCCTGATTTCCTTTGGTGGTGGAGGGATGCTCCTGAACTGTATAATCTGAAATTACTGCACCATATCTTTCGGCACACACTGGAAAAAATAAAAGTGCATAAAAGAGATATAATAAATAATAATAAATAAAAAATGTAATAAGATATATTGTTTATATACTACCTTTTTTAAATTGAGAGTTACAGAGTCATAATATCAGCTCACATTTGTCAGACTAGCTCTCAGCATGGATTGAACCAAAGCCAATTGCCATTCTGTGATCAGCCATGCAAAAATACAAAATACAAAAAGCAACAGTAAAAGATAACAGAGTCTGAAGAATATATATTTACATAGTCTGAGAAAACTCAGGTGCTTCATCATTCACATTGGAGACATGGATCCTAACAGTTGCTGTGCCAGTCCTGGGCTCTTCCCCCTGATCCACAGCCATAATGATGAACTCATAGAGGTGGTTTGGGCGCTCATAGTCCAACCGTGTGGCAGGGAAAACAGTGCCATGAGCAGTAATGCTGAAGTCTTGGCTCAGAGTGTAATACAGCAGCTGGGCATTCTCCTTGGAATCACAGTCAGTGGCTGTCACTGGGAGAAGAGAAGAGAAAGGCATTGTGTAGATCCAAGTTAGTGAATTGGAATGTTAAGTGCATTTACTGCTTCTGAGGCAGGATTTGCCTTGGTATGTGGTGTTTGAAATCAGTCAAGAACTCTGCTGTCCCTTGTGCTTTTTAGTGAACTAACCCTTACTCAAAAATAAGTAATTTTTAAAATCAAAAGTTAAGTCCCTGGGAGAATTTAGATGCTAGATCTTGACTTTGTTGGAGTCCTGTACCATCAAGGATATATTCCCACAGAGAGAAGTATATTCTCATGTCCACCTGACCTACACTGCTGACTCAAAATCACTCAGATCATACACTGGGAAATTAAAGATGGGATATTTACATATATTATTCAATTGATGCCCATTATGTGTTTGTCAGATCCTATTCATAACCTACAAAAATCTATGCTAAAAGCACAGCTACCAGACCAGTGACTAATAAACTACCATTAGTATAGGAGAAATCACTAAGCAGAACAATTAGGAGGTTATAAAAGCCTATTTACTAGGGAAAAGCAATTTTCCAGCAGATGAATTTCCTTTTCCCCCCTCAAGTTTAGAGAAAGTTTATGTAAGGGTTAAAGACTAATACAAGGCCCTTGTACATCTGTTTAATAGACACAGATTTGTTTTCTTGCTACATTTTACAGAGCACCAGCACTTGAAGCTCAACTTCTTGGTCTACCTGGGAAGAAGCAAAGTCTTCTTGTCAAGCATCCAAACAGAACCTCACACAGAAGAGTTAAAGTGTACAAGAAGCTGTTAATGCAAGAGAGCAGAACTCCTACAGCAAGCCCACACAGGGCTCTCAGAGACAGGCAGAGAAGGAGAGCTGAGGTGTCCATAACTTCTGATCCAGGATCACTCTCTTCCTTCAAAAAATGTAGCAAGACTGCTACCATGAGCCTGCTGCTGTAATACCAGCCACAACAAAGTTCTGATCCACAAAGAAAATCTGTTTCCTTTGCATTCCTGTCCTCCAAAATTGGTTGGGCTGTGGCACCAGTAAATAACTCTGACATGAATCTACAAGGTGTCATTTGCCTTCAGAGAGCTGCAACAACCCACACTGGGACAAGTAATTTTGCTTTCTGAACGGAATTCTAAGTGGTGCACGGGAGAAAAATACAGTGAACATAATAAATGGCTTCAGGAGCACTAACCTTGGAGAAGTGCAGTTGTCACAGGAACTGTTTCAGGAACACCGACTTTGCTGTAAATCGACTGATGAAATTCAGGGGCACAATCATTCACATCTGTGATTACAACCAAAACCTTAATGGAGAAGAGGGGAATGTTAAACAGCAAAGTGAATCAAGGGAATGACCTCAGTACTCTGGAAATACCCCATGGAAGAATTTCCCAAAAACATCCTTGAAGTCTTCAGCAGCTATAGGATGAGACATTTTTCTTAGATTGCTCTTTTTCTGCTGAGTGCCACTGAAATATTACATTCCAAGATACTAGCAATTGCCAAGCCCCTGACCCTGCAGCAATGTTTTCCACTCACCCTTCATCTCCATTGATTATTCCTTATTACTAGTTTAAAGGGAAATGCACCATCTGCTTGCCAAGCACCCTTTTTCCATTATCTTATCTTGCAACACTTCTGTGATTTGTAACACTAAAAACTCTTCTGCCAAGCATATTACATTTTAGCATTATAAATCTCTAAGACCGAGTTCTGAATTTAATTACAGCAGCACAAATCAGATATAAGTGGAACTGATCTCCAGGGAAGTGATCACAGCCCCAAGCCTGACAGGGCTCAAGGAGTGCTTGGACAATGCTCTGAGGCACAGGGGGGATTGTTGGGGTGTCTGTGTATGGCCAGGAGCTGGACTCAATCCTTGTGGGTTCCTTCCAACTCTGGATATTCTATGGTTCTGGAAAACCAAGTGAGAGATATAATTTTGCCTCTAACATCTTTACAAATGCTTTCTTATTCCTGTGTCAAATACCAGTCCACAGTTTACACTCCCAGCAGTAAGGAGTGTGTAAAGGAGCCTTTCTGGGGCTCATGCTGCACCTCATGCAGTCAGTGGAGGCATTCTGCATTACAGAGCACCAAGCAGAGCTGCATTCCATGAGCCTTGCACAGCAGCTGTGCATGAACTAGAGCTGCTCTCTCAACTATTGAGGTTGCATCAGTGTAAAGCAGGTACAAGTTAAACTACCTCAAGGCAAAACATATTGTAAAATCATCTCATAATCCTCTTTTGAGTCATATTTTACCATTCTTCATCTTGTAGTACACAAGGGTCAGCTGAAACTATTGAGCTCTGGTGTGCTACAGCCAGTGTTTGTTACACTGGCATACTGCTTCCTGTCTCTCTGTGTCCTTACACTTGATCCTAATAATTCTATCTCCAGCTCCCTATCTTATTTCCTGCAGCAGGAACAAACTCATATAGTATGCTTTTCCTAGCTCAGTGAATCTCTGAATTCAAATAACTCTAATAACTATATTAAGAAATACTTCTGCTGTCAAACAGCTTTCTAAAATACCACAAACCATCAGCTTTTAATATCAGTGAATTTTTATTACTTTCTTTTATATGAGTTCACTTTGTGTTCTTGATACAAAACAAGTAATTATTTGCTTTGCCTTTGTTTCAGAGTGGAATTATCTCAAATGTACGTCATACTTGATGAAAGTAGAGTAAAACAAAACCTCATGTCTGGCTTGGCCACACCCATTTCCATGTGTTACCAGATAAGGCTTGGGATCTAGGATGGGGTGGCATACTGATCCCTCAGAAACAGCCTTTAGAGCATCTGCAGGAGTGAAATACAAGAGTACCAATCCTCAACATCTCCCCAGAGAGAGAAACTTTTGAAATGGACAGCAAAACAGTCAGCATGGGGAAACTGGAGCTCCTGGTGAATCTGTCCAGATTCCAAAGGATGAAGGAAAATGGAAATGCAGCCTGGCTGCTGGAGGGGAACACCTACCTCAGCAGCAGTGCTGAACTGCTCCTCACTCTCCTCTGCCCTGACCAAAAGGAGGAACTGGTGGGGGTCTCCTTCATAATCCACACTCCGAGTCAGACTGAGCTCTCCTGTTGCCCCATCAATGCTGAACAGACCCCCAGGATTAGTAAGCAAACTGTAGCTCAGGGATTTCTTTTGAAATGACACAGCAGTGACTGTAAGAAAGCTGCATTAAAAGAAATAAAAAGAGAGGACTCAAGGACATAACATTCTGAAAAATATGACAAAAGCAATGCATATCAGGAATGATGGTGCAACCCTGCAGGTCTGCTCAGAGGTATCCTCAGTGAAGTCAGTGACAGCTGTATCTAAACACCAAATTCAAGCATTTTGTTACACAGTGCTTCTATCACCTTGGGGTTAAACAGATAAAGATTCTTGGAAGCAGAACACAGTAAGGATTAAAAATGCAGGAACAGAGGATTTAAATTTTGCTGCAACTGAATTGCCTACTTCAACTTCCTTCTGTGGTAGTGATGGTTTTCAGGCAGGAAACTAAAAGATAAAGCAAGATGAAAAAGATTTGTTTTAATAACAGCACAGTAAGTTTGCTGCAGTCATAGCATCCTAAAGTTCCAATAGATAACAGCAAAAGGATAAAAGCCAGGCCCTAGCAGCAGTGTGTGTTACAGCTTACACTGGAAACACATTTTTATCTCATCTGACACTATCTTTTTTCCACTGAAGTGCAATGTGTTTAAAGCCTTCAAGTGGAAACACCCACAACAAGAAGTAAAAGAAGAAACTTAAAACTAAATATTTTTAAAGAATTTAAGCCAGAAAACTAATTCCTCAAGTTCTTTTGCTTTAACATGAAAGTTTCTTAGGAAAAAGAACTCCATCTCCCAGGAGAACACACCAACATGATCCTGTGGCAATTACAGTCAAAAACCACAAACTCATTTTGTGCAAACTCCATTTCCCCCCCTTGCATTGCCATGCTGCTGTACCTGACTTCCCTCTGGTGCACTACTGAACCAATGGACAGCACTGCTGTGGGTCATTATCTCTCTTCACTTTTCTCCCCTATTTTCCTGTGCTGAGGTCTCACAGGCAGTTTCAGCTGGTGCATGACTGCATTCCTGCCAACAGGAATTATTTTGCTCTCCTTCCAGCTCCCTGCCCTATGTTCAAGCCACCTCTCCTTTCCTGCCAGTACTGAAAATCTCAAGGCCATGCTGGGAGCACATTTAACAACCCAACTGAAAACTTTTATTGTCTTTTTTATCCTTGTACCTCCTCAGCTCAGGCTGCCTGTGCAGCTGTAGCTCATTGGTGTGACAGGCAGACCAAAGGAAGGGAAAGGTTTGGTAATGATCCTCTGCTCAGCAGCAGCCTTGAATCAGGCTCTAATTAGGAAATCCCAAACCCAGAAATTCAGTGCATGACAGCAACTGTGTTCTGGTTTGGCAAACCAAACCACTACACCTGCATACTTGGGTAATTGGTCCAATTTCTGGACAACACATTACAGAAACAACTGTCACACTTTCATTGTGTTTATTCAAACCTTTGTAGATGTAATAACCACACAAAATACTTCATTCCTTTCGGATATTACCAAGTCATTTGATCAACTGACTAATCTACTATCATCTAAGGTGTGCAAACCTATTTCTAATAGTGATAAAAAGTTATGAATAATTTTATTTTTAATTCTAAACATTATTGAACCCAAGACAGCAGGTACCTGTTAGACATTGTAGTATTTTGCAGTTATTCCATTTCTTTTATGCCTGTGCAATTTAATTTTATTGCAGTTTAAAAAAAAAAACAACTTGTTCTCTACTAAGATTTTGTTTTAAATCTTAACAGTCCTTAGTTATTTGGACACTATAAAACTGAATGTTCCAGACTCAACATTAGCACCACAGATAATATAATATTAATAATATTTGAACTGCCACAGAAGGAACACATTGACTGGACAAAAGTATTCTCGATTCAAGTGGAAGAGAAAACATTTGTTGTAAGAAAAAAACAGTTTGGAAAAGAAAGGACTGAGTATTCAGATGGACTTATGTTACTAACATTTTCTGGGATATTTCAATTGACATGGTTCTACAAAGGATGGAGAATACAAAGGATGGAAAATAACAAGTTCTGTGGCATCTTCATTTTAGCTCAGTTTGTCATTGTGTTGAAGACAGGAAAAAGAATCTTTGTTTTTCCAATTTTCTCTTGGTGGTGAAGGCACTTTTCCAAATTTGACATGTAAAATTAATATATTCTTTCACTCAGGATATCTTTCTTCATGAAGTGATGCTAATTTGTATTCTGCATTTTGTTTGAAAGCTAAGAAACAATCAACTTCTAATCCTTTCCATATCATTTCAAAAAGTAAGAAAGCACAAGTATTCAATAGCACCTCTCCCTGTAAAAGGGTGACTAAAACACTACAACATCAAACTGTGTCAGGATCATTTCTATTAAGAGACCTAACTTGCTTCTCCCAGTATTTATTTATGATTCACAAACAATACCAAGGCTCTGGGGAGATCCAAGAGAGGTCAAAAGCAGGACACAAGCTCCCTGCCCTGCTGTGAGCTGTACTTACGGTTCTCCTTGCGGGGTGCTCTCAGGAACGTACACCAAGTATGAGATGTTGGTGAACTGTGGTGGCCGAAATCCAGCAATTACAGAAACAGAGGCTGGGGATCCTCTGCTTCCAAGCTGATCTGCTGCTAGTACAGTCAGCAAATACTCCTTGTCCCTCACCAGTGGCAAACCTGTTGTTTTAATCCAGCCAGTGTCCTTCTCAACTTCAAATCTGTCTTCACCACCTGGAAGGAACATGTCCACAAATTGTCATCAGTGAGAACATGTTTATTGGATTAAAATTAGGAGGAGAATACAGTGTCAATTCCCAAGTTGGCTTTGGCTTAGGATCAGCATGCACACTAAGGTTGAAAACTTTGTTTAGAACTTACATATCAGTCATTACATTTATCATTCATGATTGCATTTCAAAATTCCACTTCATTCTCTGGACAATTATCACTCTTCTTTATCACTGAATAATAAAATAGTTTAGATTGGGAGGGACCTTAAAGTCCATCTCATTCTACCTCCTGCCACAGGCAGGGGCACCTCCTATGAGACCAGACTGCTCCAAGCTCTGTCCAGCCTGACCCAGGACACTTCCAGGGATCCAGGGGCAGCCACAGCTTCTGTGGGCACCCTGTGCTGGGGCATCCCCACCCTCACAGGGAGGAATTTCTTCCCTATATCCCTCCTAAACCTACTCTCTGTCAGTTTAAGCCATTCCCCCTTGTCCTGTCACTTCAGGCTCTTCTGAATAGTCTCTTTCCATCTTTCTTTTATCCTCCAAACTTTGCTGTTTCTTGACCCCAAGTGTCCCTTATCAGGAAATTCTCCACTGGAGAGGTATTGCTGCTCCTCATCTGCTCAGACACTTTTGAAATATTACTAAAGTTTCTTAAAAGGAGACACACAAAATACTCTCACTGAGTTTGTACAAGCTTTGCACAACCCAGACCTTTAAAAATTTGTTACAAATGAACCAGAAGCATGACTCCCACAAGGGATAGGAACATTAACCCTCCTCTCCACCCAACACACTACTCCTCCACAGCCTGTCTCATAAATACAGTCCTCATTCCCACCCCTTGCCAAAGCCTTGGGATTATTGACTGCTCCATTCCCCATCATACCCAGGGATATAAATGGGCAAGAGCTCAACTTTGCAAAGAAATCTATCCATACATCAATAAAAGTTTCTTTTTCTCACACACAGAGGTGAAGGTTTATGAACTTTTTGCAGGAGGAAGGGAAAGCTGAGGCTAAAAAAGTCACAATAGTGAGGCATAATACTCAGGGAATGGGAGGGTTAAAATTTACCTTCCAAGAGAAAATATTCTACAGTTCCATGGATCCCTTCATCTGCATCCACAGCAAGCAGCTTGTACACTTCAGTCCCTCCTGCAGCCTCGGGGGAAACCACAGCCAGGAAGGGGAAGGGCTCCATGGCCCACTCAGGGACGTTGTCATTCACGTCTGTCACAGTAAGTGACACGTGCACCAGGTACCAGTCCTTCCCTAAAGGTCACAGCAAAAGGAAGAAATCATCAGACAGCTCTTCATGGCACTGAGAGTAACAGAAACCTGTCAGGACCTGAGTGTGCACTTCCTGCAGTACTGCTGGCACATAGTCCAGAAACACCTGGAGTTCTTCTGCAATGAACAGCATCCAGGAGCAATGTGGGGAAGAAATAACCAGCACAAGCACTGCTGACCTGCAGGACTGGGGCCACCCATATCACATTCTTCTGAGATCTCTTCTTAGGAAAAATCATACATTCTTAAATTTTCAAACTTTAAATAACTTTTTTCTAAAAAGTGTATTCTTTTTCTGAAGAAGGAAAAAAAAGCATCAAATGTTTTGTTCATGCAAAGTTACAGCAACTCTGAATTTTGCAAGTTAAATACTTGTTGCCAAAAATTCTCATTTACTCTAACCAATGATTTGCCCTTCTGTAAAATTCACTGAAATCCTAATATAATTTTCACTCCTATTTAAGTTGAAATATTATTAAATACATACAATCAAAATCCAGAAGAACAAACCACCACAAAATGGAACTTAAAAATTTTCCAAAAATCAACAGCATAAGATCCTTAAAAATTGAGGAAAAAATATTTATTATACTTTTACCATTATTAAATTAACCAATTAAGTAGCAGAGCTCCTAACAAGTAATAAGTATCAGCCAGGTATTGCTGAAAAGGTGGCAGAAAGGACACTTGAGACACTGATGGAGCAAAGGGGTTTTTTTAACTGATAATGGTCAGTAATAAGAGGGAGTACAGTATGAATAAGACTTGTGCCTGTGGGCCAGCCTGGCTTCCAGCAGACTGGCACTGACCTTGTAAATAGCTCTGGCCAGCAGCCAGGCTGAGGGTCCTGCAGGCCATATTTGATGCCTCTGGCTCCAGCAGGGTGAGCCCTGTGTGCCCCCAAAGGCAGCACAACTGCACTGGAACTGCACTGTGCTCCACCCTGGAACGTGGCCCAGGCCAAAACTGCCATCTACACTGACAGCAGGGCTTAGCCACAAGCTTAATAATGGATGTGAAGAATTTCTAAAGTTGATGGTGTTAATACTTGATTTCAGTGTTGATTTATTATTTATACATACATGAAAACATACAGACAAGCATTTATTTTCAAAACAGCTCTACAGGGATTGAAACAACATGCTAAAAGGAACATCTAAAACTACCAGTTTTAATTTAAATCTAATTAATAATACAAAAACCTTGGTATTTAAGTATATATTGAAGTAGAAAGTGCTGCCAAAATATCTAATCTTGTAGACAATGCTAAGGAAGCCTGTTCTCCCAGGAAGTTCACTTAGGCTGAACTGCTGTACTCATTCTCCCTTTCTACAGCAGCCTGACATCCTTCTACAAAAAACATCCCAATTCCAGCTCAATTCTGTCCCTTTGTGTGAGGTGTGCATGTACAGACATTCTTGCTTCACTCCCACAGAAGCACCACCTCCTGCAGCTCCAGCTTTCCATACTCAGGAGTTCCTGTCTGCTGGCACGTGGCAAGTTTAGCACAGCACATCAGGGTCTGCCATCTGTGAGCAACCAGCTCGTGGCTGTTGTAAAGAAAACTCCTTGGTGTTGTGACTGGCAAAGTCAGATAGAAGTTTCTTAGTTTAGATTCCTAAGACTTAATCCATCGTGACCTTTGAGTACATCTATTTTTACCCAGAAAATTCTCTTAACAGAAAAAATCAGCAGTCACCCAGGATAATCACTGAGGCTCTGTTGAGTTCACCTTGTAAAATTGTATTAATTCCTCTGCATTTTAAACCTGTGAGTACATGGCCTTTTTTGTTTCTCTAAAGAGCAACAAAAAGTATATTGACAGTAACTTGTTAAAGCCAAATTAATTTCTTTATAATTATACCCTGTACTCAGAATCGAATGTTCTAGGGAATATAATATCAGTTATATTAAAATTATATATATATATATATATATATATAAAATATATATAAAATATATAATACATATATTATATATATAATAGATATAATATATATTTTTATATATATAATTATAATATCAGTCATATTAAAAAAACAGTGCCTACAGCAAAAGCCAATATCTAATTTATCAAACAGTAAATTCCAGAAGTGATCAGTTTCCTGAAAAAGAAGCTGTATTGGGTTTGCCCATTAAACATGCCTTGTACCACTGTAGAACATGGATACATGCAACATGTGTTCTGACATTTTCATGGCAAAATTCCCAGTTTCCATGTACATCCAAGTCTCTCAAAGCCTTCCTGACTGTGAGAGCCCCTGTGTGTTGGGTATCACTGCACCTCTGCAGACAGAAGTGTTGGGAGGCCCAGTGTAAGGATGCTCAATTCAGCTTCTGTGGACAGATCTTCTTTAAAACAGTGCCTGTGAAGCCAAAGTTTCCAAAGACAAACTCAAACTGCCTCACCACAAAACACAGCTGGCACTGAGTGAGAGCACAGTTGTCCACTCTGCTGTTGCACTTCCATTGCAGTCACCCAGGTGTAATTCCCTTCAGCATTCAGACAGACTCTGAAAGCTGCTGCTTTGCTTTCTCCTGGGTGTAGCACAAAAAAAAAAAGGCACAAGAAGCTGAGAAACCATTAAAAAACCTCAAATATGTCAAAAGCAGCAGCATGTATATTATTTCTCACTACCATACTGAATAGTACCAGATGCGCTTTAAATATTTGTGTTCTCGTGTCAGAATGTGTGTCCCAAAAGTCCCAGGTCAGCCAGTCCAAGACACCTGAAGAAAATGTAGAGGAGGGAACGTGCTGGACATTGATCCAAAGCTAAAATACACCAGAGCAGCACACAGCAGGGTGAGCTCTACATGAGAAGTGCCAAATGCAATCAGTGACTGCTTGAACACTCCTAAGATTTTAATTAAAAGGTGTCCAAGCAGAGTAGCTGCAAAAGGCAGAAGTTTATGTCAAAGTTGCCTGTCTCTTCTCAAAAGAACAGCTCTGGTGGAAGCTGCCCCAGGTTTGTAAATACCCACTATTAGCCTCGTTTGCCTGGCCATACTGTGGGCTTAAAGTAGCAGCACTAAATTAGAAGCTGGGTTAAGAACCTCTGAAAATCTGCCCCTATAATAGCAAGACCTACTGAGGATTTGAATGCTACCTTGGTAACCCTGCTAGGAGTAGAAAGGTTACTGATGTTTGTCTCTCTGGTGTCTGGAAATCATTCTCCTAATCAGCCCCTGAACTCACTGGGATTCAAGTCCTGCTAGAGTTCCTAACATGCATGTATTCCTCTGTCCAAAAGTAAGTCCCAATTTAAGAATAATTCATTTTTATTGAAGAAGCAGTAATTAATCTGGTTACAAATGCCACTTTCATCACTTAACCAGTGCCAATTCACTGAAAATTAATATGCTGATACTCAGAACATATTTGTAACTGAGAAACAGTTGTAAGAAAACTGTGCAAAAGTGCATAAGGACCAAGCTTAATCCTCACATACAAGCTTTATTGCTCAAAAACTCAAAGGACTTGGGCACATTCCTCCAGCTATTTGTATTTTAGCATTTAAGAGACCTTAGTGCCATTCTGACATCTTGGCAAGACCAAAGCTTTCAGCAATATGTTGGTTACTTCTGAAACACGTGAATAACCTGAAGAATTTCGTTAGGACAGTCAGCAGGAACTGCAGTGCAGGTAATGGAAGAGACAGCATTTAAGTGCCTCTCTTGACCAGCATCCATTTCCACTGCATATGACTCCACAGTTCTTATTGATATATTATCTTCCTCCATCAACCCCAGACAATCTGATTCATAAGAAAAAATGCTGGATAAATCATCATGATTTCCCAGATAAAGGCAGTCTGGAGGAAAATGACTGCCAGTAAGTTTTCCCTTGACTGCATACCATACATCAAAGGAAAAACTGCAGCAGAAACACCAACCAGGACTGGACCTCTCTGCAGGGACCTACAAATGTGACCTGACAACTTGTGGAAACAACATCAGGGTGGCCAGTGAAGCATGATGGGACAAGGGCTTGCCAGAGGACAGCCAATGTGATGAAGAGACTGACAGCAACAATAATGTCTGGGTAATATGTGGATGTCTAGCAGGACAATGCATTCAGGATTTCAAAGTACATGATATTTTTTTAAGCATAACTCCAAATTCTAATTAGCACAGCAAGTGTTTCCAGGTTTTTGCTTGGCTGTAATTACCATGACACACACAAAAGGCAGTCTCTTGTGTTTTGTAACTGACACAGCTGCTTGCCTGCAGAACAGACCTTAAACCAGATTTGCAACTCATTTTGAATAAGGTACACAAAATTAATTTTCTCCCTTACTTATGGAAATCTTTTGTGCTTTAAGACAGTGGATGGATAGAAATTTTAGTACTATACACCTCCCTATAGTTCAGGTGTCTCAATGCCTCTGTCCATCAAAACATCCCCCTTAGGTACCTTACAGGTATATTCATTATATATTTACATCAGTACATAAAAGTAACAGTACATGAACATCAATCTGCATTCATATATTATGGTTAATAGTACTTTATTAGTACTATATGTGCAGTAATATTGCTACATTATAGAAGCAAATAATATGGTACAATTCCACTCAAATCTTAGCAGAAACAGCTTAAAACTGATAATCCTCTGTGGATTTGGGTTAAGTCCTACAAACACACAGAAAGGTTCTACTGAAATCATCTGTTCCCAATACCAGGCCCTGACAAGCAGTGGAGATATCTGCCACTACATCCAGCAGTGCAAGTCAGTCACTACTGAGATCCTAAGTCAGAAATCTGACCCAGGCTTCATTTTCCCAAAAAGAATTTTCAAACTCTTGTGTAGCACAATAGCAATTACAACTGTCTCAATATTGAATGCTAGATGTTTGACTTTCAAGCCAGGAACACCATAGATAGCTTACACAATGTCATCCATTCAAAAGAAATCCTACTCAAAGGATGGTTCTGCTAATTAGGCTGTTGGCATACACACGGATTTTGCATTTGACAGATTTTCTTCCCTAGCTTCAGACAACAGAAAAATTTAAATTGCTTTCTCACAGATACTGAGCAAGAGGAGATAAAACACAAAATGGCCCTTGGTGATCATGAACATGACAGTAACATAACACTGGAATATCTTATTTCAAAAATGAGTATTTTTAAAAGTCATAGAGAAAATAATACTTCCTATTCAAAAGGGTAAAATCACCTTTTTATTTAATCAGAAAGTATATTTCCTCTTATTTTTCTTCAACATGGAAAATAGCAAAAACAGGTTCTACAAGCAGATTGCTTTTCCCATATATTTGCAAGCACCATTTATTTGCCCTTTGCAGTATCAAATCTAAGCCCCCTCCACAGCTCTCTTTTCAATTTATACAGGAAACTAAAACTAAAATTATAAACTCAAGTCCAGAGGTTTTTCCTACTTTAGCTGCTTAATTCCCTATTAGAGTCAATTCGTGTATCATCAAAAATCCTTCTTAGGGCAGCTCATCCTGAAGTCTGCTTTTTTCCTCTCTGATATTCCCTGCAGTTGGAATTACTTCCTTTTAACTTAATATTACTGACAAAAGCTGTAGCACTGAAATTCATTCCCTATCACCAAAATCAATCTTCATAATCCACTGCTGAAACTTCATCATAGGTATCTATCTGTAATTGCTTATTTTTCATGCCTATCTGTGGCTGAAAACTGATAAACAGAAGGATTTATTATACTGCCTTGCTCTGAAATCCAACCACATTAGATAAGGTAATACACTAGCTGGCCACCTTTCTGCTCACAGGAAATATATTATACATCATCAGTCATCATTTTCATCCCTCAGAAAAAAGCAAACAAAAAATTAAATAACTTGCTGGGAAGTTTAATCATAGTAAAAATGGAAATAAATGGTGATGAGTCAGTAAAAAAATAGGGAAAGTCTCTAAAACATTTAAACAGCAATAACAACAACCAAACAAACCAGGAAAAAGCCTTAATACTCATACACTATGAAGACTGGGTTACACTTCCCACATCAAATTTAGGATACACAGAGGAACTTAGGAAGGGAAAGCCCTCTCAAAATCATGAACTTCTTGGGACAGTTCAAGTTAAAGACTTGTCAAGATGGAAGAACATACTGAAAATTACAAAAACCAATCAGGTATCTTGATGGGATAATGGTTCTCTTCTGCTTTAGCTTTTTACAGCTTTACTGAATCCAGGCTTATTTGAAAAATCTCTCCTGTGATGTTCACCATTAATTTTCTGGGAAGGGATTTTACCATAGAGTAACAAACCAGTTGCTCCAACCTGTTGTTGCAGCTGGTTAGAAAGGCTCATTGGATTGCAGAGAGATATTGCAAATTGATCCATCCTGTCATTTCAGACAGCAACTAGCAAAAATATTCTCCCACCCACCAATAAAGTTACACCAAAGGAGGCAGGAAGAAGGCAAAGGATTTAATACTTAATCATTGAGTTAACAGCAGCTTCTGAAGGCTCTTCTGGTTAAACCAAGCCCTGAAAATCAAGCCTGCTGAAGCTGACTGCAGTTTCAAACACTGTAGGTCAGAGTTGCCTCTAACCCCATCTCTTTTCACCATGTCATTTTAAAAGATGCTGTCAATCTGTGAAATCCAACGGATTCTCAGACTTCTGATTGCATTAGGATTATATGACTGTCTTTGCTCTCAAAAATCCAATGGATAATTCTATAAGACGAGACTTGGAAATAAAATCCTTATATTCATGCAAAATGTAGGCTTCTCTGCATCAGTGTAATTGATAAAACTGACAATGCCAGACATTCTGATTTTTAAAAATCTGACAATAGAGAATATGTAGTTGACTGAACATGTCTCTGCAATTGTGGACAAACATTATACATTCCTTGAATATTCTGAGGGAAGAGGTATTATATTATCATGATTAAACCACAATGGGTGAGAAGCTAGGCTGCTCCTGGCATTTTCAGGTCATTACAATTTATTTTTAAAAGAAGATTATGAGAGTGTTAAAAGTCTTGCAAGCCTTGAGGTTACTACTGCTATTACATACTGCCCTAAATCCATCAGCAAATTAAGTATTCAAGCTGGTATTTTTCTTTATGGCTTGTGGGTTTTTTTAGGTTGCTCCCACTTTTTAGCCTAAATAGACAAATGTTTTTTGAAAACTTGGGGTTTTTATTTGGGTTACTCCAAGTTAAATGTTTGGAGTTGGTTGAGAGGATATTGAAGTTTTGAAGACCCTCTGCAAATATCATACTGTGTTATTTTAAAACCTCACTCTATAATATGCCTTCATGTAAAATACCTACTGAGTGTAGAGTTTGGGAAGACACATCTTCAGAAAAAAATCTTAATGCCCTAAGCCTCTAGCTGCAATCAGGAGAAATCTCTTTTCCCATTTTCATACCATAACATGAGATAAAAGCTACTGGTTATTGTACCCAGTCCTACTGTATATCCTTCAAAAAATAGGACAATTATGCACAAACATTTCTCTACTGTCATTTCTGAAAATTCCTGAGGTATATGATGGGCTACTTTTAAGTACAGTAGTTTGCTCATTCATAAAACATAACCTTCTAAAGAGATAACTTTGATGGGCTCAAGCTGGGGACAGCCCATGTTCTCTCCTAATATGCCTCATCTTTTTTGCAGACAGAATAATGACAGCCTGGCATGTCTCTGCTCCTTACCATCATACAGCTTTTAAAATAGAAGTTAAAGCAAACCAGAAAACAAAAGTAAAGAAAGCACCAGAGGAGCTCAATGATCATGGCAGAAAGGATATTAGCATAAATAATCAATTAAAAGGCATTAAGGTGATGACCACGTTATCAGGGACTGCCAGTGTGGCATCAATCTTCTGAGGGTGGCAGTCAGGGAAACCAAGCGTGCCCAGATGTGAAATAATGACTGCAAATTAATAATCACAACAGACTCCTTAAATAACAAAACATGTCTTAATGAATTACTATTGATTGCCAAAAAGCATTATCATAAATAGAGGACTTGGCTAAAGCAGGAGCAGCCACTGTGCCACTGTAAGATGGGAAGTTCTCATGAAATCTTTCTTAGAGTTTCTTGGGGAAAATCCAGCTTGTTTTTCCATAGTCTTTCATGGGCAAGGAGGAAAAAATTTTTTAAAAGGAAAAAAAAGGTAAAAATGCCACCACAATCAGTAGCTTCACTGACAGAGCCTGCTGTACATCCTTGGATCATCATGGAATCCTAGAATGATTTGGGTTGGAAAGGACCTTAGAGGTCATCTCATTCCAACCTCCTGCCATGGGCAGGGACACCTCCCACTAAACTATCTGCTCCAGGCCCCATCCAGCCTGGCCTGGATGTTCTATAATTTATTTGCTCTATCAAATTGTCAAATTTGTGCTGGAATTTAGTTGGATTTTGAGAAAAAAGTAAGTTCATTTCTTTTGTAGAAACTGAATGTTTGAGATGATAAACAGCCAGAAGATCTAAACAGCTTTGGTGTTCAAGTCACAGCAGTCTCAGAAAGATATTTTTAATCTGACTGCTTGGAATAAAAAGCAGGAAATTTCAAAATATTCAGACTGATCAAACACCAAGATGGTGCTCCACAGCTTCCTCAGACATTCCTTTCTGCCACAGATCAGTAACATTCCAAGCCTGTAAACACCCATAGCTGTCCTGAATGCACACAGAACACACTTTTTTTTACTTAAGTGCATGAAACCCACTGCTGTTTAATGAAATCCATCTGCTGGATAATAGATGATGATTTCACCTTAAGCTCAGTTTGAAGTGTAACTGTTGACAGACGTAATTCATGAAAGAGTCAATAAGAAATGTAAAAGGCAAAACATCACCCAGAAGCTACTTAATTCTTAGGGATGATCCCCCCAGAATCAGTACAGCTAGTAAGGGACTAAGGCCCCAGATAAAATTAAAACAGATGATCCTTGACTTCCAAGCACAAAATCCTTCAAGGTGAAAATATTACCAAAATTGGGATCTCCACTCTCTATGTTGATTTAAACAGGATAAATATATTTAACATACAAGAGATGCTGTTAACTTTTAGAAGGCAAACATCACCCTCAGTGAATCCCCTGATGAGAAAAAATGAATGACAGGAGATTACAAAGCTAAAGCTCATGGATCAAGTAAGGTCAAGGGAGCTTGAGACAGCAGGATTAGAGAGGTGGGATCTTTAATGCACTTCCCCCAAGCACTAATGGAATAATAATGGCTCCTTCTCAAATTAAATGCTACCCCATGTTGAAATATTAATGTGTATGACAGTCTAAGAAATGTTACCTTCTGCTCACTGGGTAAAAACTTAAAATAGCATTATGCTTTTGCAAAGAGTAAATTGTATCCCAATTAATTGAATTGGGCATAAAATCCTGAAATGCCACCAAAAAAAGTGAGCATAACCATCAGTCCTTCCAGGCAAGGTTAACTGAAGAATTTAACCCAGGGCTGAGTGATCAGTGGGGTCACCAGAGGAAACTCCTCCTCAAGGACCATGTGCCAAAAAACAAGTTAAGCCCTGACATTCTGGCATTCTCTTTATTTATATGGCACAAACTAATGCATAGGGTTTTCCTGGTGTTTCCCTTTGGTCTGAGGTTGTCAAGTTTGTGTTTTGGTTTATTTTATTTTGGATTAAATGTTTGCTAGTTACTAGCAAACATAAAGATTGCCAGACCATTCTTCAATTTCAAGTGTTGTCAGCTCTCAAGATTGATTTTTCTGTCCGGTGCCAAGGCAGAACCTCACAGCACCTTCCAGTATCTGAAGGAGCTTGCAGGGAAGCCAGAGGGACAGCCTTTGTCAGGAAGTGCAGTGACAAGAAAAGGAGTCATGGGTACAGATTGGAAGAGGGGAAATTTAGGTTAGGATGTTAGGAAGAAATCTTTTACTGTGAGACTGGTGAGAAACTTGAAGAGGCGTCTCAGGGAGGTTGTGCATGATCCCAGCCTGGCACTGTTCAAGTTTAGGTTGGGTAAGAGCTCACCTGAAGCTGAAATACCAACCAAGACACTATGTCCTCTCTTGTCCAGGCCCTGAAACTCCCCCACAGGCACAGGACAGCCCATTCCATTAAAAAAACCCAAACCCAAAACAAAACAAAACAACCCCAAAAAACAAACAAACAAACAAAACAAAACCCATTCATTAAAAAAGTCCAGATTTTTCTGTTGCTACTTTCTAGTGACTAATTACTGCCTCCAGAAAACAAAAGTATGATAAAACCAAGTCTACAATGTAACAAAAATCCAGAGAGATACACAATGAATAAACAGAACTAGTAACACAGTATTTCCTCTACATATTGCAGTTAATTTTACTGTAGCAGTAAAATAGACCAAATTGTTATTTCAAAGGATAAAAAAGATTTTTTGGGGCATCTACATTAAAATAAAACCATGACATTGATAACCAAAATATGCCTGGTCACAAAGCAACCACAGCATGTAATGCACTGGTAATGATAATAACTACGGTAGTGATTTGTGCACATCACTAACAAAAATCTTAGAGTTCAACTGCAGCTTTGCCAAAAATCCTCTACCCTGGATGCTGAAAAGTTCTTCAGACTGCAAAAGCCCTTCAAATCTACCCCTGACATGGGTGAACATACACCAGCACAAAGCCTGTGGTTTACCAAGAAGCACTCAGGCAGTACTGAGTGAGCGTGTTACACTGATGGGTATTTGCCAGGCCCAAGTGGAGTGAGCTCCCTTGACTCATACCTTGCCCTAAATGCAGCTCAGAGAGAGAAAACCCTTCCTAGTCAGCAACAGGTGGGAGATAGCTGGATATTGAGATACCAAAGGTCTGGCTGCATCTGGAAGCCCAGCCCTGCACACACTGCTGTTCTGATTATCCAGGACAGAACTGAGAGGAAGTAAACAAAAAATATTCCAACTTCTCTTTTAGCTAAAGGGGGAAAATAAACAAACATACAGCCTGTTACATGCCACTTGAAGAAAATTCAATTCAGGCAAAGGACATCTACACAGTCCCATTTATGAGCTAAAGAGTGGGGGCTGTCACAAACTAGAAATAAACTGCTCAATGTTGCTTTATTACCATATACCCATCTTCTTGCTACTAATTTGAGAATGGTCCATCAGACAAAAAAAAAACCAAACTAAAACTACAGTTATTGTGCCCAGAGATACATTAGGATCACTTGTGGCACAATGCTTTTAAGCACTTGTTACTGCTGTAAGTCATGAAGTGCACATTACAAATGAATCTCAATAAACTACACTGAAAAGATAAAGGAAAAGAGGGTAGACCTTATATGCTAAAGTATTTAAACATCTTGTCTTATCCTCAACATCATTGCCTGGGTTGAAGAAGAGAGTAATGACAGAATTAATTATTGGTTCATTTCAGTTCACAGTTACCAGGCAGCAAGAAGAATGGAAAGAGAAAAATATATTGAAGAAATTAATACAACATTATACCACTTGACAATAAATAGACACCTGATATCATAAGCTCTAATACTAGAAACCACAGCTACTGAAATGTTTATGGTTATGTGTAATGTAAAATAAGTGACCACAAATGCTAAAAGCAAAGGAAATAAACTGGAGAAAGAACCTGAACTTGCACTTTTATTCACAACAAAACTCAGTGTAGCCATCTCCACACTTTAATTCTTCCTGAAAGTTCACTTCTGTAAATACTGTGTTTTCTCCTGGAGCTTTTGCAATATTTTGCACCTATTTCAGCCTCAGGAAAACACATCATTATGCTAGGCATCTTTCTCCTATCCCTTCCTTTTGGTTTTCATTTTACAGATGACTGCAGTTTGGACTGTAAGTAAGCAGAGAGAACTTTCTAAATCTGTTTCAAAGTATTATGTTAAATGTATTTTAACTCCTATAAAATGAGTATGAAAGCATTCTGCAACTTGAAAGAGTTGAAAGTACCAAGTCTTTATTAACCTTTAACTAATGAAAACAATAGTATTAAGATGCATTTTGAATTTGGTCTCCCTTAAACCAAGAAACTTAAATCATCACTACCTAAAGTATGGCATTTGGACTCTCCACAATTAATTGCAGTCTAACTAATCTCTGAGTCAGAACTTTG
Organism: Agelaius tricolor; assembly: GCF_023055355.1. NCBI lineage: Eukaryota > Metazoa > Chordata > Aves > Passeriformes > Icteridae > Agelaius > Agelaius tricolor. The sequence goes on along the minus strand of NW_027269275.1, from coordinate 6,024,515 downwards.
TCCTACATATTTCTTAGAGATTTATTCTCTTACTACTACATACTACCAGCACTAATACATTAGGCTACTGGAAAATGCTCCAAACTACTTCGTGAAACTGTATGATGGTTTAAAAAAAAATCCCTAAAATTAAGTAAAAACTTGTTTCAGATTTTTGTAAACTCCATTAGCAAGCATTGCCCTGGAAGTGAAATCTCAGGCATGGCAGAATGACAAGCTTTGTTCCAGGCAATCTCAGACTTCTATATTCAGACTAGGTAAGGGAAAAAACGATCACAAAGGTGAGACCAGCAGTAACCCGGGGCAAGGTTAGCTACCACTGCTCTAACAACATCTTCTTGATCCTGACAGAGGGAGCTGCCACCAGCAAAGGGCTGGAACTTGAGCTACATGACAGAGTGGTGAACATCCCAGCAGCACGCTCGGATTGACCCGCTGGGTTCTGTCACTGCCTCGGAGCAATGACATTCCCCTCGGCAGGCAGCCTTGCTCCACACTGACTAGCGGGGGTCGGACACACAAAGTGCTGGGGTTTGGAAATTGGTCTGTCAAGATCTTGGTCTGCAGCCAAAGCTTAGGCTGGAGCACAGCACAAAGCCAGTGCAAGTGACTGACACCAACACGCGACAGCGACAGGCACGACAAAACCCCAGAGAGAAGGCGAGGAGGATCTGAGAGCTGCTCCTCAGGACCCGAGCGAAAGGAGCTGCTGGGGTAGCCTTGCTTCACAGGGGGAAGCATCCGTGTCACCGAAACTGCCAGCGCTAATTAGAGCCCTGCAGGCATCCTCAGGGATTGCCAGACACCGAGGAATAAACTGCCTCTCGCTCCTATGGGCTGCCCCTCAGTCAAAACAGGCGAGATAAGGGAGAGGAATCGCGTGGGAAGCTTTTCATCTCTCCCGCCCGCGCTGCTCTGTGGCTGAGGGAAATCACCCTGAGCAGCTGCACTGCTGAGCAGTTAATCGTTTTCACAACCACTAAAAGTCTCATCGTGCCAAACCCTTCCTGAACCTTTCCAAGATGAAATCAGGCCAACCAACTCATGTCTTCTGATAAGATTTTCTCCAGAACACTCGTTCTGGGCAATCTCTGCAACCTTGTTACAATCGCAATACTCATTCTGGGTAATCTCTGCAATCTTGTTACAATCCAAGTAACATAAAAATTAAAAAAGCGACATGGTTAATGGACAGAGATATCCACCATTCATAAATTAAAAATGTGCTTAAACTAATCTGTATTTTTATAGGTGAAAAATATTAACCAACATCACAATTTAAAAGGAAAAGAGAATTTTAAAAAGCAATATGTGTAATCAGCAAATGAAATTAGCTATTGTATTTAATTTGAGTAAGAGCTTGTGAAAAATGACAATTTAAGTCACAGACATGCCATTTTAATGGTGTACATTGAACTCCTGAGATATTTTTTAAAAAGAACAGCTACCTAAACACAAGGGCTCCAGTCCTGCAAAACCCCACGTCAGGCTTGTGAGTCAAACACACTCAACTTTAATAATGACTCAAAACTCAATGGCTTCAGCTGCATGCTGCAAATTAGGCACTTACAGGACGAGCACTATAGAGAATATTCTAATAACAAACACCTGTACTGTGCCTCGACCACTCAGTAACAACTAAAAATTCTAACCGGTGAAACACTTTAAATTCTGCTAAACACCTTACTGTTCCAAGCATTTTCAAGCAGCTGTACAGTCCACTTTTCCTAAACTACATAGCGCCTCTGGTCACTTCCAGTGTTTTTAATGCTAATAGTTTACAGATTTAAAAGACCAAAAGTACATTCCACAGCACTGCATATGACACCTGAGGCTAAACCATCGTTAGGTGCTTTGTCTGCAGTCACCCGGGGCCAAACTGTCCTCGGACTCCCCGATGGGACCAGACCACTGCTTCGTCTAAGACTTTGCCTCACACGCACCTCGGCGCTCCTGGACGCGGACGACGAGTTCCCAGGCGGCCACCGCCTCCCTGTCCAGGGCGGCGCGCAGCGTCACCTCGCCGCTCTCTCGCTCCACGCTCACCGGCGACTCCTCGACGGGCGGCGACAGCAGCTCGAACCACGCGGCGGGGAAGCGCGCAGGGGCCAGGGTGGCCAGGCGGGTGCCCGGCCGGGCGTCCTCGGGCAGGGCGAGCGCCAGGGGCGCGGCGGGCGGCAGCGCGGCCCGGCGGCGGCGGGGCGGCGGCGGCGGCGGGAGGCGCTTGGGCTGCGGCAGCACCTCCAGCTCCAGGGGCTCGCTGAGCAGCGCGGGCCGGCCGCGATCCCGCGCGTAGACGCGCAGCGGGATGGGAGCGCGCAGGTGGAGCAGGGAGCTCACCAGCACCACGCGTCCGCTGCGCGGCACCACGAAGAAGTGCGCGCTGCGCGGGAGGGCGAAGTAGCGCAGCTCCGCGTTGGCGCCCGCGTCCGCGTCCTCGGCCCGCGCCTGCCACACCTGGGACTTGAGCGCCAGCGTCTCCTCCACGCGGAGCTGCGCGGAGCCCGGCCCCACGAAGCGCGGCGCGTTGTCGTTGTCGTCCAGGACGCGCACGGTGAGCGCGGCCAGCTCGGCGGGCGCGGCGCCCTGGGGCGCGCAGCGCTTGCAGCACAGCCCCAGGCGGAGCGAGTACAGCGCCCGCGCCTCGCGGTCCAGCGGGCGGCGGGTGCGCAGCCACACGCGGGCCGTGCGCGCGTCCAGCGACACCTGGAAGTGCGAGTGTCCCTCGCCCAGCAGCTGCAGGTGCCAGCGGCGCCCCTGCACCTTGGCGCACCAGGGCTCGGGCCCCAGCCGCGTCAGGGGGATGCTGAGCCCGCGCACCCGCGTGCCCGCCGGCCGGTTCTCCGCGACGTGCCCGTCGAACGAGGGTGTCCTGCGCGGCGCGGCGCGGGCGGCGGCCAGGGCCCAGCAGAGCAGCAGGCAGCCGGCGGCGCGCCGCGCTCCGCGGGGGGCCATGCCGGCTGCGAGCGGCGGCTGCGGGCGGGCGGGTGCGCGGCGCTCCCCGCGCTGCCCGGCCCTGCCCGCCGCTCCCCGCAGTGGGCGGGCGGGGAGGGGCCGGGGCACACGGGGCCGCTCCCGCCCCCGCCCTGCCTTCCCCCGCTCCGAGGGCACGCGGAGAGAACCGTCCCGTGCGCCGGCTGTGGGATGTCCCCGCCGGGCGAGCCGCCCAAAGGATCCCGCTGGCGGAACAAGTGCCGCCCGCTTTTCCTCCTCCGGCAGCCGAGTTCTTCCTCCGCGCGCCGCGGGCATCAGTGCACAGGTGATGTCCTGCAGTCTGTCACATGTCAAGCGAGCTCTCCTAGCACTCCGGTGCCCCCTGAAAACATTTAATTGTTGATTTCTAGACAGCTACCTATTCTGAAATGCCAGTTTTGCTCTCAGCTTGTACTTGAGGGCTGTCACTGACCTGAAGTCACATCTTTGGTCACAATTAATTAGCTCCCTTATATCTCCGGATTTGTGAAGGTAAAAAAATTCTTGATGAAATGTAGCTTGACTAAAGAATGATTCTGGTGATAACCAGAGAGAAATATAACCCAACATTTATTTCCTGTTTGGATTTTTAGAGTAAAACTAAAAACCCAATAAAAGTAAATTTCCCCATGTTATGACTACATAAATCAGGGATGTTGTAGAAAAAGTTACTAGATTATGCAATTCCTCTTCAAAACAGATCAGTGCTTTCAAGAATAAAGTCCAAAACAATACAAAATGGATATTGGCTGTGTTTATGTAGTACATGAATCATTTAAGATTAAGAATCATTCTGAGATTAAAGAACAGCAAAATAACAAAAGATACTCTGTATTGGTCACATTACTTGAATTTCATGAGACTGAATAATGTTTACATTTCTCATAAAACAGTGCATTTCCCTTATGTATACCACCCAAGACTGTGAAAAAGTTCATGGACACAAAACTGTGCTTTCCTGTAAGCCTTTTGGACAAACTGGTTGTCTCTTTGGGGAACTGGCAGTCCAGGATCAAGTAGGAAGCCTATGGGAGACTCAGAATGAAAAACCCAAGTGCTCAACAGGGAGTGACCTTCTCTATTTCATCCTGCAAGCAATTGGGGAGAAACAAATCATCAGCTTCACACAATCTCTCCATTTATGCCTCACATTGAAAAGTCTCTATAAAAGCACCCTCCTATACAGGATGTTATCTTCAGTGCTTTTTTGGCCTTAAAATAGAATTTTACACTTATGCGTACAGAGCAAAGGGCAATAAAGAATGGAATGGGGTAGGAAGAACCCATAATTTGGTCACAAAGATTTATGTGGCTTCAAGGTAAAAGGATTTTCCCAAGAGTTTCCCAGCTAGGAATACTAGAAGGAATCTACAATTACAATTTCATCAAATTTTGATCAAAACATTTAGTGACAGCATTTTAGTGAGTTCTGTTCTCTACATCCACTAGGATTTACCTCTGTAAATACCAGGAACAGTGTTATATTTTGCAAGGTCTTTCACTTCTGCATCAGAAGTTCAACAGATAAGTAATTTAAACACATATGTGGTTTTAACAGACTAAAGATGAGCCTCATTCATGATTTCAAATGCAGAACTCAAACTATGTTATCCTAATCAGCTTGTAGACAGGAAACTGGGAGATTGCACAAGGGGGTTTTTAGAAAGAAATAGAGACCTTATACCATGTCTCTATTTACCTTATACTTGTTTATTAAAAAAATAAAAGTATGTTGTTTTATAGTTCACTGCCCTATGGTAATCATAGGGAAATACTTGAGACTCCCTAATCCTATTACCAACTCTGCAAGTCAGTGGGAATCTGAACTGGTGCCCTGGATATTGGATAGTCAGAGTCCTTCTGACTTCAGCCCACCTCCAGAAATCCTGACCATGGTCACTTTACAGTACAAGCTCCTCAGGTCTTCTACTTCACAAGTCTGTTGAGATCTAGAATATATCATTTACATATCATTTGCATCCTTTCCCTGACTGTTGAACAGCACTCTCTGCGGTCCCATCAGTGTTCTCTGAATGTTCCAGACCATCCTCCCATTTACAAAATCTTTTATTTCTGTTACCTCTACATTTGGATTTCTCAAGATGTACCAGTTCTTGCATTAAAGCAAGATTTTTTTTGGTCCTGCTTTGAATTACATGTGTGCATCTTTTTTTGCAGTAACTTGAAGTTTCCCTCTTTTCTCTCTGTAAAATTCAGGATTTACAACCCTCAGGCTACACCTACATACCTGAGAGTAAATCTCTTGCCCAGGCTCAGAGGCTGCAGATTCTTGCAAGCCTGGAGTGCAGGTGAGCATCGTTTCCAGAGATTTCACATGGCCACAGATCTCTCCTGGTCACACACAGCATCAGCTAAACCAACCTGCTGGTTACTGAGGGCCATCTATGTGACCAAGTGATGGCAAAGCCAAGACAAATGCATAATCTCTGTCAGTGTTATGAATTCGTGTTTGGAAATTACTGAATTGTAACAATCTGTAACTTAGTGATTTATATATAAACATAATTTTTTTTTACAGAAACATCATGACAAGCATTTGATGGAGAATTTGCAGTTTACAAATCAGAATTCCTCTGAAATATGAGCAGGAAACATTCTGAGGAAAATCTTGCCTTAACCTTATGGGACTGCAGTGTCAATATTGAGGCAGGAGAGAAGAACAAGACATTCTTCCTGGTTTACATATACCTTGTAGCTGAAGAGCAGGATGGCTTTGGGAAAAGTGGGACAATCAACTTTGCTTTTGATCAAAAGGAAAATATGCCTGAAGCAGTGAGTGCTCTTGACTGCCACATACTCAATAGCTGGCTTTCCCAGAGAAGAAAGGGGCTGGAAGTCCCCTAAGATCTTTTACTATAAATAACTGTAAATATATAATCATAACAGAATTAATTGACCCCTCCAGAGCAAGATGCTGTGTGTGCCACCAGGTGCACCTGCCAGACATTCCTGTCAAGCACAAGTTTAAGCCCTCAGGAAGGGCTCTGCTCTGCTGCATATGCAGCCAAAGGAAGCTCTTCCTACACTATTTACTCCCCAGCCAGGATTCCACAAGAGTCTTGGCAAGCAGGTCTGCAGGACCCAGCCCAGAGTGACACAACAGCCCCAGTGCAATTTGGGATGGTTTGTACATTGCCACTTTTCATAGCAACACTTGTAGCTCCATTTTCTCAAATGCAAGTCCTAATCCTTTCCTGTATAATTTTGCAAATTAAACCTAAATTATTCAGAAGTACAGCTGTTGTTGTGTAATCCTTGCTAGTTCTTTATGCAGCTTTCTCTCTATAAGTCACAAATTTTTCTTGGAATCTAGTGCTGAAATAAGTGCAAGAAACACCTTCTGTCAGGCTAAAAGCAGAATTCTTCCTCCAAAAGAGAAAAGCTAGTGATTTTTTCAGTATCTTTCATTATTTTATAACAATTACTTTCCCGTTTATTTCAACCAGCTGGAAGACCCTTTCTGCTGTTAAGCATGGTGTGCTATATACAAGTCCAAGGTTAGAGCAAATGTCTTAATTACAATCATGTACCTAAATGGACATACATATACAGCTGGAAACATCTCCTACATGACTTATAATCAAACTAAATCAGCTATACCACCACATCCAAAAGGTGTTGTTGTTCTATTATTTCTAGAGTCTTATATTGTTGTTATCAGATTTCTAAAGTCCATACCTCTTTGGTGTATTCTCATGGCTGCAGATCTTCACTGACTCCTTCTGCTGCATGCTGTTCTCTCTCAGCTCAGGGCTCCTCCAAGGCTCTCCCTGACTGGCCAAACCACCCCCTTTTATCCCAGTTCGCTTCATTGGTCACAGCTGCAGCCCAATTAAGGACATCACAGCTGCAGCCCATCAAGGACAACCGGGACCTCTGGGGCAAAGCCTCTATACAGATATTTAAATACATTTCCTCTACTATAAAAAGGGGAACCTGAGGTGTTTTGAAATGTGACAAGATAGCCACAATCAATTGTCACTCTAATCACACTCTAAAGGTATACTCTGTTTTCCCTGGCTGGAGCCTTACTGCTTACCAGTAGAAACACATCATTAATAATGTCCCTAAACAGTTTGAAAACCTTTACAGAAAAGCTTTTCTTAAGCCCCTAAGTCTTCACATGATAAAGTTTTTTTGACTTGTGACTAAGACAGAAAAAATATTTTAAAAAATTTTAAAAATAATTATTTTTGCATGACTTTATCCTATTCTCTAAATGCTCATTTTTCTCAAGACTGTGTTCCATCCCCATACTGCCTTAATAAAATGTCTGTGAGAAGCAGACTGCTGTTTTCACATTCAATACATAAAATACAACAAATACATATGCCAAACACTAAATCTTAGTAAAATCTTGTTCCAATTTTTTTTAGTTATTTGTAATCTTGCAATAAACATAAAGAACCCGTTAATTCTTGCTTGTCTTTCCTATTCACAAGTGTAATTCTCTAAAACTTCAGTATCTTTTGTTTTGGTCATCATGTTTCTCCATGTGTGAAACCCAAATTATTTTTGACTCAGCAGAACATATCAGAAGAACAAATTACACGCTCAGAATGTGCAGTTTGGCAAAGAAAATGTATCTGATTCCATTCTGCCCAGCTTTCAGCAGAAGCCAGGCAGGCTTCTTGTGAGCTGCTCAGCATCTGGCCTGAAGGGCTGCTGAGAATGTGGCCTTCCAGATTCCCCAGTTCTGGAAAGGACATCACTGGACTGCAGCCCTATGGCTTGGGATGTGAAGGCCTCCAGGGTCTGGAGCAGACAACTGCTGCAAAATCAGGGAGCCCACATCTGCCAAGGGCAGTAGCTCTGAAAGCCACAGATGGACTGACCCAGATCCAGTGTCCAGTGCAACCCTCCTCCATAGAGACTGCCTGGGTTTGAGAGGGGTTTGCTCCCAGGGAGGAGGAAGCAAACTCTAAAGCATTACACATCAGCACATTGAACAGAAAGGTACAGACAAGAGGTTTCTAGAAACAATCCCTTGGAAATAACATTTGTTTACATAACTCCAAACACTATGACAGTACAATGACCTGGTGTCTGGTTCATTTGAGGTATCTTATACAGTACATCACAAATAGCAAGGGTGTCAGTCAGAACAGTTATTGTAAGAAATATTCTGGTTTACTCAGTGATAAAGACAAATGTATTACCAACAAGGGGAGAAACCACCTTTAAAGTAATGTGCAATGTCTGTGGGTCACCCCAAAGCTCCTGTTTGGGTCCCCACATGCTGCTGCAGGGAGTCACCAGTGGGGATTGAGGGAAGAGAGGGATGGGGCAGGGGAGACCTGGATTTCAGACCCCCAACAGACAGACAGACAGACAGCCACTTAGCACCACAGGCATCTGAGCACTATCTCCAGCCTTTATCCCTGGGAAACAAAACTCACCACCCAGGTTCCTGATGGCAGATTGCAGGAGCCACTTGGCACTGTCAAACCAGCCCAAGTTGGCACTGGTGCCAGCTCGGGTCTGGGAGGCACCTGTGCAATGTGGAATTTCAGGAGCCAGCCGGGGTCACTCTGGGCCAGAGGCCCCTGAACACCAACATTGACCCTTTTCCCTGGGAAGCAAAACTCACCATGCTGGGTTCCTGATGGCAGATTGCAGGAGCCACGAGGCACTTTCAAACCAGCCCAAGCTGGCACTGGGGCCAGTTTGGGTTTTTGAGGCATCCTGCACAATGCAGAATTTCAGGAGCCAGCCAGCGACTCATTTCAGTGGACTGAAAATTACACATGAACTCAAGTAGTGTGCAGGTTGAACTTAAACCCCAATTCAGTTCCTGCTGAAATCTGTAAGATACAATCACAGCTTCTGTATCCCACTTTAAATATATAAATATATAAATATATATAGCATAAGGAAACACCTGAATGTGCTCCTCACATCTGATGGCACTATATGGATTATGTTCCTACAAAACATTTGCTATTTAGTCTTTGAAAATAAATGTAATTTAAAAGTCTGTCAATAAAACTGTAAAGAGTAATATTTTTCCTTTTATCACTCCTGTTTTACAATCTGACATCTCTTCACACATGGACATCATTCCACTTCCAAATCCATTCTACTGTACTTTGCTGTTATTGCATACAACTCTTTGTAAAGCCATGGTCCAGCCTGGGCACAGTGATTCTCATGCCACATTTATTCATTTATTAGAGCCCACTGCTGAGGCACCATTCAGAGTGTTGCATTGCAAATAATCCTTCTTGCATTGCTGTGTTTGTTTATGGGATAATGGAAATTAAAGGGGAAATCTTCTATGGCTTCAGTAAGATTTGGAACAGGCACAGTGTCATTGTATAATTACTAATTAGATGCTTTAAAACCACTGTTAATTATTGAAGATTGTAGTTTCTACTCCTGCTGTAAATTTTTCTTAATTTCTTTCTCATCAAATAGAATTCAATTTTCTTTTTTTTTAATATTACTTTTCTTATAGTATCTTACTTCAGCTTCTGTAAGGTGGAAAAATCTTGCAATGTTTATTTTGAAGACATTGCAATGTCTGCCGATTTTTATAGCAATGTTTCTGTGATTAATTTTTCTTAAAATTTTAATTTAGGCCAGAGATGACTTAGCAAGGATTTCATCAAGTGAGGATTTCCAGTGTATCTTCCAAGCAGAAGTGCTAAACACAGAGTTGCAGAGTGTTGTCACAACCATCAATATTTTGCTTTATTTACAATTGCTTGAGGGATGAGACATTTTGTTCATGAGTTTTTTCATGCATTCTGTTATGACTCTAATTTGGTGTCATTCCAAGGGTGATTATGAGGTCATAATGTGAGCATTACTTAAATAAAGACACCATTTATAGTGATTAAAACCTTGGGGAAAAAATCAGCAAGCTTTTCTTGATCCCCCTAGTGTTTGAAATTGAGTCTCAAAGGACTTGTGAAGGATCCTGCTTATTGAAAGTGATCTCCTGGAGATTTTTACATATCTCAAGTAGTCCTGAGAACTCTGCTGAATTACTAATCTATACATAGGGCATTATAACTTGCAAACCAATACATACTGAGCATTTTTACAGCTGACATTCCTAAATAATACAGAGTATAACAAATAGGAAAACCAGTCTTTTTAAAGCATCTCTGTTTATCCTCCTTCATCAATATAAATGACACATAGAATTCTGTGGATATATCAAAAATGTTGAGAATTTTCAGGAATCCACTATTTCTGCATTACAATTAAAGGTTCTGAACAGAATAAACTGTTCAACTGATTCTGGAAAACCTTGGTCCATCCTTTCATGCTTTTGCAGTAAGAGCTGCCCTGTTTGCAGAGGAAATGATCTGTACCTGGGAGCAGCTGAAAAACAAAGCAGGCATCTGATGAGCCAAAAACAATACCCAACTTAAAGCACTGCTACCTCCAGATTTCTTTAATGAACCACAAACTCTTTTGCTTCCTGAGCCTCATATTGTAATTGGCAATAACTACGACACCTTCTCACAAAACACAAAAACCCATCAACTGCCAGCTCCCTGCTAATAAACTTATCCAGAACAACTTATTAAGACATAACCTTTAAGTGTGTGAGCAAACAATATGCAGTGAAAGCCACAACACAAATATCTATAAAGCGAGATGAAGTATTAGGATTACTGCAGCTTTCTCTGAGTGAAGCCCAGCATATGGTGGTATAATGGAGCATGAATTTACAGCAGCAGAGATGTACGATATAGATTAAAGCTTCATCTGGGAGAACATACTGCGCCGCAAAAAAAAAAAAAAAAAAAACAAAAACCAAAACGAAAACAAAACCAAAAAACCCAAAAAACACCTAACAAAAAACCCAAAAAAACCAACCCAAACAATTTTTTGTTTTGTTGTCTCTTTAACGATGTATTATAGATCGTATTTAACGAATACTGTTGTGTAGAACAAGGGCTCCCTCTGCTGCCCACGGGGAGGGACAAACCAAATCCTACCTTGTGAACCGCTAAATACCTGATCCCGAAATAGCCCTGATTCTCAATCGGTCGGAACATGCTGCTCAGAACACGAGGATGGACGGGAGGTTTGCAGGCAGGACGGATGGGCTCCTGTGGTCCATCTGGAAGGTGCGACATGGAAAAATCCAAAATAAATTAACTCCACTCCGCTATTTTTGTCTGCATTCGCTGCCAGAGTTGTTAAAGAAATAAGCACTTGACACATTTTGTTACTAGTTTAAAACTAGACCAGAAATATTTGGTAAAAAAATATTTATTTTCCCTGTGGTAAGGGAGCTGTGGCTTATTCATCCTGGCAGAGCAGCTTTTGGGGTTTTTCTTCAGTTAAATTAAATCTTAAAGTACGAATGCAAAACCTACAGCCTGTAATAAGAGTGTGACCAATCAACAATAAAGGCTGAAATTTGAGGTGTGAAAGTTACTTTTCAAACGTGATTGAAGCTATTAAATGAGAGTGCCAGTAATAGTTGCATTGCTATTTTGACGCTATTAAAGTGTCTTTGTACCCAGTCTGATGAAGGCCAGTACCTTTGTCAGCTTTTTGGGGAAGTGCGGGTTTTTTTTCTATTTGATTCCAGAGACAGGCTCGTGGCTGTAGGTCAGGATGTCTTTTAGTCCCCATTGCGGACTGTGGACCGAACTGCGGAGCGGGGTGGTCAGCACAAGGAGGCACTTTTGGGGAGCCCCAAAAAGCAGAGCAGAGCTGGGGGCAGCGCCATTCCCTGCTGCTCCCGTGGGATGATCCACCAAATCGCGTCCCCGGCTGCTTTTTAGGGGAAATCGGAGGGCCCGTGGCAGACTCAGAGCCCAGGTCACCACCAGTCCATGGTGACATTTGTAGCAGTCACTGGCACAAAGGGACACGGCAGAGCCTCGATGTTCCAGCAGCCCAGCGGGACCGTGCCCGTCCTGCTGTGCCTTCACACACTCCGGGCCGGTCCCGTCCTGCTGCTCCCTCACACACAGCGCACTCCGGGCCGGTCCCGCTCTGCCCTCACACACTCCGGGCTGATCCCGCTGTGCCCTCACACACAGCGCACTCCGGGTTGGTCCCGCTCTGCCCTCACACACAGCGCACTCCGGGCCGGTCCCGCTGTGCCCTCACACACAGCGCACTCCGGACCGGTCCCGCTGTGCCCTCACGCACCCTGGACCGGTCCCGCTGTGCCCTCACACACAGCGCACGCCGGGCCGGTCCCGCTGTGCTCTCACGCACAGCGCACTCCGGGCCGGTCCCTCACGCCGGCAGCCCCCAAAAGAGGGGCAGCTCAGGAAAGGCAAGGAGCTGCTGGAGAGGGTCTAGCAGAGACCACAAAGATGAGGAAGGGTCTGGAGCATGTTTGTGATAAGAAGGGACTGTGACACGTGAGCCTGGGGAAGAGTGAGAAGGATCTCATCAGTCCATACGACATGGTGCCAGGCTTTGTTCAGTGGAGCCCAGCGACAGGGCGAGAAGCAATACCGGTGATCTAAAACACAGATCCCACACCAATATGAGGAAAAGCTTCTTTACACTGCGGGTGGCAGAGCTGCCAGACAGGTGTGGAGTCCCCCTCTCTGGACACATCCCAAACACATCCGGACGTGTCCCTGCGTCCCCTGTTCCAGGGACCCTGCCCTGCTCCGGGGGCTCGGGCATAGGCGGTGGATTGGCCTCGCCTGGCGAGGGCGCGGCAGGGCGGGGGCACCGTTCGGCGGTGGATTGGCAGCGCCTGGCGCGGGCGGCCTCAGCCATGGCGGACGAGGAGCTGGAGGCGCTGCGGCAGCGGCGGCTGGGCGAGATCAGGGCCGAGCACGGGGTGAGGGCACGGGCGAGATCAGGGCCGAGCACGGGGTGAGGGCACGGGCGAGATCAGGGCCCAGCACGGGGTGAGGGGACGGGGGAAACAGGGCCGGGGCCGGGGTGAGGGGACGGGCGAGATCAGAGCCGAGCACGGGGTGAGGGGACGGGGGAAACAGGGCCGGGGCCGGGGTGAGGCAGCGCCTGACCCTCCGCCCGAAGCGCTTTCGGCGCCTCTCGGGGGCCGGAGGGGAAGAGGAGCGGTGTGTGCGTGACCGGGGCCGGGGGGAAGCGGGAAGAGGCCCGGCCGTGCCGGAGCTTTGGCTGGAAACGGCACCGAGCGCAGCCCCGGCCCCGCCGCCGCCTCTCTCCACTCCTGCCCTGGGAGGTTCGGCCTACGAACGTTCCCGCCCCCGATCACTCACTATTCCATGGATTGCCTTCCTAGCCTTTCCAGCCATCTCAGTTTTCAGAGCTGAATCACAGAATCACAGAATTGTAAGGGCTGTAAGGAACTTCTGGAAACCATCCAGTCCAGCCTCTCACCAGGGCAGAGTCACCTGGAGCAGCTGACACAGGAGCATATTCAGGTGGGTTTGGAATGTCTCCAGAGACAGAGACTCCACTCCCTCCCTGGGCTGCTCCAGTGCTCTGCCGCCCTCCATGGAAGGAAGTTCTTCCTCGTATTAAAGTGAAACTTGTGTTTTAGTTTGTGGCCCTTGCTCCTTGTCCTCTGCTGGGCACCACTGAAAGGAGCTGGACACCATCCTCTGATACAATCCATGTATGGATTTATATGAAGCGTCATTTTTGTTGTTCCTGTGAAGGAACTCTATTTCCAGCCAGCCCCATTTCCTGTCTGTGTGGTTTTCCATCCTGCTTTCACACCTTTAATTGTTACCTGTAAAATCTGAGGTGTTGATTCCATATAAAGTCCAGGGGTTTTGTTGGTTTTTATTGCTTGTTTCTGAATAGTCACCAGTAATAGTGACTTGGAAGTTTGCCCCCATTTTGTTTTTATATGTATTAGTGTTTAATGCAGGAACCAACTCCTGTAGAACCCCCCTCATTAACTTTTCAGTGGTTTCAGGAGTTAGACTTGATGATCCTTGTGGGTTCTTCCAGCTCAGAATGTTCCATGATTCTGTGATTCTGGGATTTCAGCTGCCATGCTGAGAATGTGTTATGTTTCATTTTACATATCCTTAACTTACTCTAATGCATCTCTAATGCTTCTGTCACTTTTCTGGCCTTTGGGGAAGCCTGTGATCCCAGAGCTCAGGGGAAGGCCTCTTCCTGCCCCCAGCCCCAGGAGCAGCTCACCCCACTGCTGGCACAACTGCGCTGTCAGGAGAGCAGAGGGTGGCACGTTTATGTGCTAGGGCAGCAGATTCCCATTTCCAGGGTCTCATCCATGGGCAGGCAGGTTTAGCAGGCAGGTTTATCTTCCATCAACGCTGCTGGAGTATTTTAACTTTCTGTCCTGTGTGGAATGATTGTGTATTGTGATATTTGCTCTGATCTCCTCCTTCAGGATCCTTCTGCCGACCCGTCGCAACAGGAAGCAAAGCAGAGGTATAAATGAGACTATTGAATTTTGGTCTGGCATCTAATCCTCTTTAACCATTTGTTTTGTTGCTGGGAGAACCACCCACAAAGGAATTGAAATGGATCAAAGATTGGATGCAGGTGTGGCTCCCATGCCATGACCACACTGCCTGAGTCCTGCTGGGGTGGGAGGGCATGATGAGAAAGCAGCAGCAGCAGCAGCTCATTGTCCCTTGGCATTTGTGTGAGTCAGTAACCTCCTGAGCTGCAGTGCTGCAGCAGGGTGCTCTGGGGAGCAGCATCCCTCCCACTGTCACCTCTTCTGGAAGGCAGAGCCCTTGGCTCCTCAGGGTTGGTAGGAGTTGATGATCCAAGTCTTTGCAGGCTGGCAGAACTCCTCCCAAACTGGTGCTTTTTGTCAGTGGTGAGTTTGGGTTGGGTTTGGCTGGTAGTGCAGTGGGAAGAGCCTTTCCCAGTTGATTTGATTTTTCTGGGATACTACTCCACTTAAAAAGCTGAAACAAAATTATTTTTCTGGAAGCTCAGTGGGGGAACAGTGTTCAGTATTTGTGCTAAGGGGAAAATTGTAAACAATGTTTGAAGAGCTGACTTTGCACAGTCCAAGCCTGTATTAACTAAAGTTTCATAAACTAAAGCTCCAGTTTTGCAGATACTTATATCAAACATTGTAAATACATGGAGACTTAGGGAAGTCTCCATGTGAAAGTTCTGAATACATAAATGAGCTTTGCTTTGGTTTTGGAATTGCATGGACAATTCCTTGTGCCTATTCTGCCATGTACTGCCTTGGGGTCAATTCCACATGGATAAATGCAGGATCTAAAGGGTAGCACAGCTTTTGCCTCTTCAAATGTAATCATGAGCAGTGAGAAGGTGTAAGTATGAAACTCCACCTTGATTTCTTGGAAGATGTTGCCAGCTGTGTAACTTCAGTAATGGGAAATGTCCATAAGAAAAGGGCATTCCCAGGACAGGAAATGCTGTAAAAGATACCATGTAAATGGAAGGTTTGAAGTGACCTCAAGAAGCCACTTCCACAAATCAAAAATCTTCTGTAGTTTGCTGTTCTGTGTGTGTTATTGTAGGTGTTTGAAATCCCACTTCTAATGTGTGCTTCACTTTTCCTTACAGAGAAGCAGAGATAAGGAATACAATTTTAGCTCAAGTTCTTGATCAAGCAGCTCGTGCAAGATGTGAGTATCCAAGTAACTTCCTACTAAAAAAGACTCATCTAAGTGACTTCTCAGAAGTGTTGTACAGAGACCAGACTAGAAAAATACTGGCTTTGCTGAGAAGATAAAACTTGCAGCTTTTCAGTTGGCATTATCAGTGATTAGAAGGGAGAGGCTGATGAGTATCTGAATTATGTTAATGTTTTGGGTTTTATTTAAATTAGTAGAAGGAATTTTATGGAGAGTCAAAGTTGTTTAATGAGGAGCAAATATTTAAAAGTAAGAAATATAACTGTCTTGTACCTGGCATAAATGAAAATGGCTTTTTCAATTTATTTCATGACCCTGGCATGAAGAAGATTGTTTCCTAGGGACATTTGCACTTTTTTGTTACTAGTGAATGTATTGGAGAATGTTCTAACCCCAAATGAACAGAGCCTGTTTTTGTTGCAGTAAGCAATTTAGCACTTGTGAAACCAGACAAAGCAAAAGCAGTAGAGAATTACCTTATACAGATGGCAAGATTTGGACAGCTAGCTGGAAAGGTCAGTATGTTTCCTAATTCTTTCTCACATATATTTATTTATAAACCCAATTGACTCTACAGAAATATGTTTATAATAGATGTGAGTTAAATTAACTGTAAATAGCTCCTAAAGACTATTATAATTCCATCAAAGACTATATAATTCCATCAAAAACCTTTTGTAAGAAAGGAAATGGCAATTCAGTTTGATACTCTCAGAGTGTGTTCATCCACAGTTTGTTTGACTTTCCTAGGTATCAGAACAAGGTTTGATAGAAATTCTTGAAAAAGTGAGTCAGCAAACAGAAAAGAAAACAACAGTGAAGGTGAGTTTTCTTTCCTAACTGTAGTGTTGTATAAAGTAGAGCAGCAGAATTGCACGTGTGGGACCAGTTCAGGGTGGAAGTTTGTGTTTGCACCTCCTGCCCTGCCCTGCCCTGGTGGGTGCTGGGGTTCCATCAGAGCCAGTCCTACACACCTGCAGCTCCTGGGGCCAGCGTGGGGTGGGCCAGCCTGGCCCAGCTCTGTCTGTGCCCCTGGGCCAGGCAGTGCCTTCAGTGCCACGTGCTTGGACTGGGAAAGGCTTGTGCCAGCCTGCATCTACCATGACCCTTCAATTTTCACTTTATCTATTTCATTCTAGTTCAACAGAAGGAAAGTCTTGGATTCTGATGAAGAGGATGATGATTATTAATACTACTGTAAGGCTGCCAAACAATAGCCTGGAAAAATGCTGTTAGCAGGCAGAATGCAAGATCTGAAAATGTTTACGCTTCTTGACTTTTTTTTTATTATTATTATAAAAGGCCAACAAATAACTTGTAAAATAAATCTGAGAAGGG
Source organism: Agelaius tricolor (assembly GCF_023055355.1). Taxonomy (NCBI): domain Eukaryota; kingdom Metazoa; phylum Chordata; class Aves; order Passeriformes; family Icteridae; genus Agelaius; species Agelaius tricolor. The sequence goes on along the minus strand of NW_027269275.1, from coordinate 6,007,653 downwards.
GGATTTTATAACTTAAAGTTTTGTAGTATAAGAGGCCTGAGCAGTGTGGGGTTCCCCATGGCTTCATTAGCATGAATGTTTTGTTGCCCCTTCCTCACTGTAAGCTCTGCTTTCAGCCACTGCACACACTTAACTTGCTGTTACTGGAGATTGCAAGCACAGGAGCCAAGTGAAACAGGGAACAGCCACTCAGAGTTCAAGTCTGTCCAGCCTCTGTCACAGAAGTGTTAGAAAGGAGATTCCCTGAGCCCCTGGAGGATGCCTGTCCAGCCAGCCACCGGCTCTCAATCCTTACTGGAAATGTAAAAATGAAGGTATCCAAATAGTGTTTGGATCAGGGGATTCCTATCAGGCAGTCTGTGTAAAGAGACCTTACCAGCAAACAGCTGAACTGTTCCCTGTCAGTTCCTGGCTTTCAAACAAAGCAAGTTAACTGTGTCATACACAGCACTGTTCAGTCACCTGGTATCGTGTATTCTTACAACTACCTCCACTTTTATCAAATGGCTGGAGAGTTTCTTACCTGGAAAAAAAAGACAGACCATTTCCTAAACTCTGCAACTCCTGCATGCTTAAAGTAAAATTGAACTTGTGCTGTACCTTTATTCAAGAATATGGTTATGGAAATCAGTAGGATGAATACTGTAATGTGCTGATAAACTCTCCCACCACAACCCCCTTATCTGACATAATTTAACAGGATCGTGTATGATTCCAACTGCACTGTTTTTTGGAACAGAATAAACTTGTTTCAAGTGAGCACTAGTGGGTGTGTTTTTCATCTTGGCTGAATGTGGTTAAAAATAGGCAACATTTGTTATTTTTGTTTCATTTGGTTTAGACTGTGCATTTTGCTTCTCTGTGTTTGTAATTAGGATGCCTTAGCTTTAGTGATACCCTGAGTGTGCCAAATTTCTTCAGACTTGCCACCCTTACTGAGTCTGAAGCCAAAGTTTGGTGAACTGATTTTTCTTATCTATATGGTTGAGAAATCTGAAGAATAATTTAGTTAAATGCATGCTACAATAAAACACAAGCAAAATTCTCACTCTGTAATTTGGAAATCACATTTATAATAGTCTACTAGATCTTAAATATCTGGATTATTCTTGCTACAGGTAAGGACCAATGACTTACTCTGGGTAATCTTTATAGTGTCACAAGAAGGAAAAACCTGTTTTGCCTCTTTCCTTTTGTGTCTTTTGACTTGTAATAGCTGAACATTCTTTTTTTTTTTAATTTGAACGTAGAGAAAATACTGAGTATCACTAACAGTTCTATTTTGTACACCTCTATGCATAAATCTAAAACCACACAACCTAATAAAATTATCTGTAAATGTAGGAGGAAGGAAAATCCAGGAGTAAACACAAGGTAAAGTCTTCAAATGCCTACAGAACCAAGCAAGAAAATCTGTAATAGAGTCAATGCTTGGACAAAAGCACTCAAAGGAAACAGCATTTTCAAGAGTTCTTTTACTAGTTTTTTCTTTCCATCATTTGGCACAAATCCAAGGCACATCAGAAAATCAGATGAATTCATAAATTATTAGAAAAATAAACACATTACCCTCAAATCCAAATGTCATTTGACATTTTACCTCTTAGATTAAAAAGTTATCTGAAAAACCCAGCACTCTTATCTTCCAGCTTTGTATTTTGCCAGGTAATTTACTAATACCACAGTTAAAAGAAAGAGAATTATGTATACAAACAGTTCATGAAATAAAATGCAAGCTGGATGTGATGAGCCAAGAATAAAAAAATACTGCACTGCAAAACCTGGCTTGTGCTATTTACAGATTTGCCTCCCATAACCGAACAGTAGAAAATGAACTTCAAATCCAAGCAGCACTGGGTAGTTCCCTCAGCTTTCAGTTCTTCAGTGATCACCCCTGGGAATGGGGCAGGATTTGGCCTATTCCAGCCAGTGCTCACTGGTGTGAGAAGTACCTTTCATAATGGCAATTTCACCTTTTTAATAGCAGTCCAGAGCAGGCCCTGGAGCAGCTTTGTCTGTGGATGTTGCCCAGGATGAGAATCATGAGTAATTGTGCATTTTTGCATTACTTTAGAGGAAGGGAAAAGCAACTTAAATGCATGCCACAATAAAACACAAGCAGCACCTTGTGCTTGCTTCTCCTTTTTTATTAGGCTGTGAACAGCAAGCCCAAAGTTTAGCTTTGTCAAGGGCTGTCCACTTTTCCCCCAGTATCTTGGCTCCTCTGTAAGAACTTGATCTTGCAGCTCCAGTAGAGGGGAGCATTGCTGAGATATTAGCAAGGATTACATCCCTTCACATTGCTAATGCAGATGTTATGGACTATTGTTTGGCCAGCTACTGAAATATACAGAAATATATACTATAATGGTTTGTAACATTACAATAAAAATAGAGACATTTCAATTACCTCTGGCAATAAATACCTTGTTATCCAATATAGCTTTTTATATATATAAATATATTTATATTTAATTCTGAATGTAGTGATAAAAACTGAAAATGCAAAAATTATTCAAAGACTTTTAAAACAAAGTGGGTGGCTGAAAAATACAATACAGGGTTTCATTTGGTTTACTGTTACAGAGAACTTTTTAACAAGTGCTTAACAGAATAGGAAAGTAATTTTGCTGTCTTTACCTCGATACATCCCTGTTAGTGAGATCAGTAATGATCTGGCTGTGTGGTCACCTCCACCATGAACAGAGGAGTCAGGCCCCAGGGTGCCTGAACATTCCAGCTGTGCTGCAGAGCCTGTGCCTGCTCTGAACTGGGGGGTGTGAGTGTCACCGACAGTAACACACGGTGAAGGGCTACCGAAATTCACACCACCGCCGACTTCCTCAGCTCCGGCCTTCAGAACCGCGCTTCCCTTCAGTGATGTGCACCCGAGCCCCGCCAGTCCGGGAACTCTGGCACCCCCGGGGCTGCCGGGCTGCAGGAGCCGCTGTCGCAGGAGCCGCTGTGGCTGCCCTCTGCCGGCAGTAGCACATTGACCCCGCTGTCCCTGCCCTCTGCCGGCAGTGGCACATTGACCCCGCTGTGGCTGCCCTCTGCCGGCAGTAGCACATTGACCCCGCTGTCGCTGCCCTCTGCCGGCAGTGGCACATTGACCCCGCTGTCGCTGCCCTCTGCCGGCAGTGGCACATTGACCCCGCTGTCGCTGCCCTCTGCCGGCAGTGGCACATTGACCCCGCTGTGGCTGCCCTCTGCCGGCAGTGGCACAGGGACCCCGCTGTCGCTGCCCTCTGCCGGCAGTAGCACATTGACCCCGCTGTCGCTGCCCTCTGCCGGCAGTGGCACACGGACCCCGCTGTCGCTGCCCTCTGCCGGCAGTGGCACATTGACCCCGCTGTCGCTGCCCTCTGCCGGCAGTGGCACATTGACCCCGCTGTCGCTGCCCTCTGCCGGCAGTGGCACATTGACCGTGTGTCTGCGCTGCAGTAATTTACTCCGGGGAGGAGCTGCCGGGTCCTCATCTTCCACAAACTCACCGCTGCACCCCGAGTCAGTCACCTGACCTGTGCTCTGCTCCAGCATTCCAACAGATCTTAATTTGCTTTTATCAAAGCTTTTAATTGCCATCTGTGAGGAGAGAGAAACGGTACGTTAAAAGCATCTGCTTTCTTAAGAAGGAAAACTCATATATTGTTTCTTGAACATAATTATCACATGAATTTCATGACACTGAGAACACAGCCAAGATTTAAAATAGTGTACTTTATAAGAGAGTAATTCTATTTGGGCTACATATGAGAAAACAAGAGGCCAGCCTGCCCCAGGCTGCACACACATCAGTAGCAGACCTGAAAACATAACAGACATTCCAAAACTTATTTTCACCTCACTATCCCAGCAGCATCCCATCTCTTCTAAACACCTTTTGTAATCCAAGTCCCAATGCACTTGAAATTAACAGCCATTTATTTTACTATTAAGAATAGTAAATTACCAGAAGAAAGTAACCAGAATAACCAGAAGAAATAACCAGAAGAAAGAAAGAGAATGCAAGCATGCTAATGACAGATCTTCTAAGACAAGAACGAAAGGAGAAAGTAGCTTTTTACTGAAATAATGCCAACAGTCTTGAAAAAGCTGCAGACAGAGGTTATTTAAATCCACATTTAAATCCACTAACAATTCAGAGCTGTAGGGACTCATGAATTAGTTCAGCCACAGTGGTATGAACTCACAACCCCAGAACAGAGCTTGAGTGCTCTGTATCATGGTCACATATTAGTTTTCTGACACCTGTGTACTGAAATGACACTGCCTTCCAGTGATCCACAGTTATAAAATGTAAATCCCAGGTTAAGTAGTGGAATATTATCATTTAGAAAGAATTAATAAAATATTACAGCTTTATAGAATTAATTTAGTATTCTCAAGGCTTTTGGCAAATACTCAGCCTTCTAAGGGCTGTAGGAAGAGAATCCCATTTTCCAGAAGGACATGTGCTGCAGAGTCTGCATTTCCAAGGCTGTGTCAGTCTAGAGCTGCTGGACTAACCTGGTAAAAACTGTTTTGTTTTGGACAGCTCATTTTTCTCTTGATTTAGTGTTGTGAAATGGCCTAGCAGAAGATGCAATGAGAGTCAAAGCCAGTGCAAAGGAGGCAGAAGGAGCACAAGCTCTGGGGAAGGCAGCATCCAGCAGCTGGTGTGGGTGTCACTGCACCCCAAGCAGAGGTGAATTTATCACATACATTTGTGTCACAGCTGCCAATGCAACATGCAGTTTGCTGTCACCCTTGCAAATAGTCTCCTCTTACAAAGCAAACCCCAATTTCAATCTACTGAAAAATGTCTCCCTTGCCAAAGCAAGATACAGCTCCAAGATGCTGCAGAGCTTTTTCAGTTCTAGGTTTTGCTGGACAGGACACAGAAAGGAAGACAGAGTTGAAACCTGCAGTAAGAGGTTTAAGAGATTCAAAAGAGTGAAGTGTTCAAGAGGTGTCATAGAAGCAGTACTGAAGTTTGAACAATGATGAAATTTGGCAAACAGGTCAGAACTTCTGTGATTCAACGACCAGCACTAGTAAACTTTCTCTTACAGGTACCCAGAGTAATAGCAGAGCAAACAAACATATTTGCTGTAATATAAGAATAATCTGAGCAAGTATTTCCACTTACCTGGTGCAGTAAGTGATAGTCAAAATTAGGGACACTTTTATCTCTTGTTATTGTTCTCCGTAAGTGTTTTTCTCTAAAGAAAATTTTAAAGAAATCAAAGAAATCAGATGTCTTCACATAAGCCTTTCATAAAAGCCTCTCTCTCAGAAGCTCCACAAGGTGGAACTGTGTCACCAGAGACAGGCAGCTCCCTGACAACACTTTCCCAGAACTGCAGCCTACTCGTATTCCCTGTATTTTACTATGGAATATTAGGGCTTAAAAAGATACTGAGCAAAGCCCAACCAAGGAGTGAACACCACTACAGTATTTTTCAGCAGTCTGGCTCTGAAATGCTTAACTGATGGTACACCAAGTATTAGTGCAATTTTAGATACACTTTCAAGCCCTCCCTCTCCACCCCAGTGAGCTTGTCATGCCCAGAACATCTGCCTGGGGATGTGACCGTGCCAGCCCTGCAGGATTGACATCCACTGGCACACCACCATGCCATGTGTAACCAGCCCTGACCCACTTTGGGCCTTTGCTAGCAGCAGCACTTCTCCTTTGCTTAGGGGAAACAACAAACCCACTCTGAGCAAGCTGCTCTGCTTACTTGTTAAATCTGTTAATTGATTGGACCAGTTGAAGTTGTCTGCTTATGGGATCATCGGCTTTCTCACAGGGCTTAGGATGCACTGGGGGTTTAAAAGAATAGCTAAAATTACAACTGAGTCTCAGGAATTAAAAAACACAATTCTGATTCTAAATTGAACATAAAACTATAACAGTGCTGATTTGAATTAAAGTGGTGATTTATCTTTGGAAATTTTAAAAACTTTTAAGTTGCAGATAAAACCGGCCAAGCTTCTGAAGAGACTGTAATTCTGGACTTTGAGGCAGTTTTTACCAACCTGAATTAACACACAGATGCTAAACCACTCTTCATTAGTATTACTCGTATCTACTATTGCTCTTTTAGAACTATTCAAAATATTTGAAAGAACTATTCTCAATTTTAGGTGTCAGCACACTGTGATTAATTGTGATTTTCTATTAAGCAGACATTCACAATCTTTCTGAGGGAAGGAAGCAGGAGTTACTTTGAAAACTCATGGGTGCTGAAATGGGCAATCATGCTGCCCATCTACCCCGATTCCTGCTTTGCAGCCTCCCTGTTTTCTTTCTACAGTCCTGGTGGCATCAGGTCCTTTGCTGAGCAGTCCAGCTCAGGGGGCACAGCTTTTCTTACATCCCCAGGGCAGTGAACTTGAAAATTCACCTGGAAAACTTCTGAGGCAGCATAATGGGAGCAGTGGATAAGGCAGATCAAAAGCTGGGGGCGAGAGGTGAGGAGGGAGAATCTGTGGTCCTTAAGCTCCATCTCAGAGGCTGCTTAGGCACATTAAGATAGGGCCATGTGTCAAATCCTTTAAGGAATGAAATAACTTTGCATCATTGAATACAACTTATAATGTTATTGCTATTAAAAAAGGGGAAGGTCAGAGTTTACACTGCAAGATAAAAGCTATCAAAGGGATGGTAACTCATCCTTCCCAAGGCACCAGGGCCCTGCTGCAGCCCAGCTGTGCTGTCACTGCACCTCATGGCCACACTGTGCCACCTCCTGCCACTTGCTCCAAGCCCTCTGCAAACTGTGCTGGAAGGCTCACAGTCACCTCTGTAGCTCTCATTTCTGTCCCAAAACATGAGAGACAGTAACTAATGAAGAGTCACTCCCTGACCTGTTTTAGGGCAATATAAATGACACACAACAGTCATTTAAATCTGTTCTGCTCTGCACAGAAAAATCTGTTCTGCTCTGCACAGTTCCTACATGGCTAATTATATAATCTCAAATGTGGTGTGTTTTTACCTTTAAAAGTTTTTGTAGGTAAAATCCACACATGTACCCCAAAGTAGGTGAAAACTAAGTTTAAAGCAATGTCATGAGTAGAATACAAAGTCTGCTGCATTTAGTTGTAGTATTTTAGGTGTTACCTATCATAAATATGAAAAATAATTGTTCTATTATTGTACATATAGCAATTACATCAAATATTTGATATAGTCACCTGTGAATTCCTAAATCCCTTTTTATTCATACCAGTGGAAATATCACAGGTACCTTTTTTCCTTATCTTGCCAGTCATGTGCTGCTCACTCTCCTTCTCTCCCTCTGCTGATGTGGGGGGACAGCTTGGTGCTGCTTCTAGCAACTTCATGATGTTTGAATTCTTCATTTCAAGAGTTTCCATTTTCACCATTATTAAAGAAAAAGAAAAACAACAGTACATTTTAGTATTTCAGTATGTGCAGAGTGTGTTAATTAATGCTTCTATGAATCAATACAACACACATAAAAGAACTCATTATAAAAACAAACATATCATTCTGAGTAGGGACAAAAACAGCGTTCCACAAGTTACACTGTAATGCAGTGATGATGTTGGAGTCCTGACCTCTTATTTTAAGCTGTATTACTTATGGTTAAGCCAATTTCAGTTTAAATGGTAACATACATACCAAAATTGATTCAGTAC